>NW_026998209.1:0-600000 GCF_035044405.1 Drosophila montana | reverse complement strand
GTTAGGATATAAGCTGTTTACTTTTGGAGAAGCTCTGTAGAGTGCAATTAGTTTATTGATAAAAACATCTATTTCTGTTCAAATTCGAGAAGAATGGTTACCAATAATATTGTGGATGACCAAAAAAGTTAACATGCAGGAATAATTGATGGCTATTATGTTACAGATACGTAAGCTCTATATACCACTCTAGAAGCTACCTGACAAGTTTGGTGAGATTTGCTCATAACACAGGATATCGATATCGATTTTGTATCGTTTGCTTGGAAACGGGACAAGTTATCGACTATCGGAAACAAACTCATAGTGTGCGGGTACTAGGAGGACCTACGTTGAAGTCTTCAGTCTGAAGCTTTTATAGGTTCTGAGAACGGCGCGTTCATCCATATGGACAGACAGACGGACATGGCTAGATTGACTCGGCTGTTAATGCTGATCAAGAATATATATACTTTATGGGGTCGGAGATGCTTACTTACATATTTCAGTTCAGGGTACAAGAAAACAAGGAAGAGCTGACACTTTAAGCTCATAACTTCTCAGGATCATATTGACCCTCATCGAAATAACATTACCTAGAAACCTTCAAATCATAAAGCACCATATTTCAATTCGCTGCCAAGGCGCGCTTTCAATGGAATATACGATATGCCGAGATATGGAAAATGAATGATTTCTGGATTGAAATGCTTTAGCTTTCTGTGCGGCGGACTTACTTTTGGGAGCCGTTGCCAAGCAGCTTTACGAGAAGTGCACATGCTACGGCTCGATGCTGATTCCGTTGGCATCGATACCGTCTTCTGCTCACATTCGCATTCATTTCTTTTTCTTTTGTATCTTTCCTTTGCGGCGGCAAAATGCAAAACCCAAAACGGGCAAAGCGAAAAATGCCAAACATAAAATGGCGAAATGCACAAGGAAACTGCGATTAGTTATGTCTGCCATGGTTTAGCCAGCCAGCCCCCCCCCCCCCCCCCCCCCCCCCCCATTCACTATGCAAACAACTCCCTCTTCCCTTACGTTTTTCTATTTATTTGTTGCTGCTTTGCTTTTAATTCTCTGCCGCAGTCGCAGTCGCAGTTGCCGCCTGCTGCTGTCAGTCAGGCTCTGCTTTTTGTATGCCGTTGGTTTGTTTTTTGTTCTTTTCGTTTCTTTTTGCATTCTTTTTTTTTCGCATTCATTTTGCCATTTTGTTTTTGCATAGTTCAAGTTATGTGGCCCGCAAAGGCATACAGAAGGGCCGCCACACACACACACACACACACACACCCGTATACTATGATATATGTACACACATATGCAACGAGCTGTTTTGTGTCTGAGCCAACTATTTTGTAGGTTATTAGGGCGTATTTCAAGCAGACAGACTGTCACACCCAAACACACACACACACACACACACACACACAAACACACTATCGCAACAGCTGACAAACATAAACAGGGCTTTAAATTTAGAACATGCTGTTATTTTTATCAAGCTTTCATGTAAAGCGAACACATTGCAAGCCCCTCACACAATCTGTCCGCTCAGTTCTATCGTTGTTGAAGTGAACATGGAGGATCATGTTGGCTGTGGCATGAATTATAAATTAACTTGCAGCAGCTAAGCAAATGCCACAGTAATTTATTGGACTATCAAATGTGTCCACAATGACCACTTTATTTCGGGGATAGTTTGACAGCCATGCGTTTACACGATAATAAAACACGATAAATAAGACTTGTTTCTTTTTACTTTACTTTCCCGTAAAGTGGACATGGAAACCAACTAGGTTTATCAAGAAGTTACAGACGTAATCAAATATTATTCGATTAATGCATTGCCTTTATTCCACATTAAATTAATAGTTGCATTTTACTTTATTACTTGGAAAAAGTTCTGACAAGCTGAGCATGAGTAGGATTTGCATAGCCTTTAAATATACTTAATACTAAATTTGATTAAGAAAAGAAAAAGGAAAGAAAAAGAGCTTGTTCTGTCCAACTGATCACCATCTTTAAGGGCGGGATTCTGCAATTTTTACTGAAGCTTCCTTTTGGCTTGAAAGAAGCCAAACGGCGGTCAAAGTTTATACCCGAAGCATTAACAAAGCAGCCATAAAGCTGTGCATTGCAAATGTGACGTCACGAGCCTGCAATTGCTTAGCTGTCTGAGCTTCGGACTGACAAAAGAGAGGTCGCTGTTTCAAATAGAGCAGCAATTGACAAGTTTAAATCAGTTTATTTAATTGATAACTAAGCCTAAATTAAAAATAAAGAATTGGATGATAAATGGGTCTAAAAGAAATTAAGCATAATATTGTATTCCATATTCATTCCAAGCGCTTTGTGTAAAAGAATATTGTACAAAAATCATTTATTTAGTCTGAAGTATCTGAAGTTGTTTAATTTTTAGTTAATGTGGGTTTTTTTTTCATTTCCTTTAACCTTGTGAATTATTGCAGATATTTGATAGTTGTATTTATTAATTTTCTTAAATTCAAATGTTGCTTTTCATGTCCCATTCATTTCGCTCCCTCATAAAAATGTACAGCGCATCAGATAGTCCGTCATGCCTTGTCACATTTGCGGTTTAACAAGAGGAACTCGCTACGTGACAGTCGCTTCGTTCAGCTGAAGGACTCAGAAACTTAAGGACACAACGAGAAGTTCTCTTCGGGTTGTTGGGTGCCATTTTTGTTGCTTTTGTGTGTGTTGGGTTAATGTTTATAGCCGATGCGATGCCTTTGACCATTGACCAGGCGCTATCCAAGCTCTAACCGGAATAAGTGTTAGATGGGGGCGAATGTGATGGCGGGGAAGGGGGAAAGGAGAGATGGGGGGTTTTGATTATGATGCCGGCTCGTTTTAAAGCGGATTTGAACGCTGTTGAATTTTATTTATGGGGCTGTCTTTTATTTCGCACAAAACTCGCAACGAGAACCGATGTTAGCGACCCTTAAGAGCCAATGCACACACAGACACACATGTGCATGCGTGTGGGTGTGTGGGTGCGTGTGTGTGTATATGTGCCAACATTCTTTGGGTATTTAAACAAAGATTTATATTTTATATCTATAAACATACATATATATTTATTTATTCTGTACAAACGGCCAACGGAAATTGCAAGTGGAGCGTTGAATCCTTTTTGCTTCAACACGTCCTGTCTGTGGGTGTGTGTGTGTGTGTGTGTGTGTGTGTGTGTGTGTGTGTGTGTGTGTGTGTGTGTGTGTGTGTGTGTGTGTGTGTGTGTGTGTGTGTGTGTGTGTGTGTGTGTGTGTGTGTGTGTGTGTGTGTGTGTGTGTGTGTGTGTGTGGGTGCGTGTATGTGGTTGTGTGCCTGTCCATTGTTCGAGGATTTGTAGGGACTTGTTTCATATTTCACAATAACTCCATTTATTGTTGTTGAGGGGGAAGCTTTAAAGATGAAACGAGCTTATCAGTTTGAGGTTTATGGTTCAGGGATCAACTATTAAGACCTCAAGAGGAGCCTGATTCGTGTGCGTGTGTGCGTGAGTGTGTCTGTGTGTGTGTACGGGAGATAGCAGGGGGCGCGCACATACACACACACACACTACCGCACAGTTCACACTTCACACTAATTGGTGCAATATGCATATTTTGTCTATTAATTTGTGTTTATGCATAATTCAAATTAATTATGCATAATCGTGATTAACAGCCATATGCAAATTTGGCTCGAATTAAACGGCAGCCGCTGATCCGCTGCTTTTTTCTCTCACTGTATTTTAATTAGCCATATAACATGTGTGTGTGTGTGTGTGTGAGTGTGGGCTGGTGTGTGTGCTGGTATGTATTTGTGTGCTGCTGCTATTTTATTTATGAGCTTAACACGTGACGCGCTATGTTTTATCTGCGCCCAGCGCGACAGTTGGTCAACAAGAAGCGCAGCACTTCGACCATGTCCACCCCATTTAATCCCCAAATGAGTTTCGCACTGATTACATTTGGGGTTTGGGACGTCTCCATGCAAAAAAATAAACACAAAATAGAATAAATAAGATAAATCCTTGCTGCTTCAAAGGAATCCATTTAAATATTTGTTCCGCAAAAGATTCTCATCAAGAAGAAAACGTCTAAAGATAAAAGAAGCAAAGCGAGAAGCGAGCTATAATGTGAAGGCACACAGAATGTATGTTTTATGGTCTGAGGTCAAAGGTAGGTGATAATTATAGCGAGAAGCAAAGTGAGAAAGTAAAGCGCTGAGTACAGTAAAAATAAGCTAATTAGGTAGCCAATCAGGACAGAGAACGAGAAGAGCTGAAGTGTGAGAAGCTCAGGGATGGGCAAGTGAGTAGCATAGAGATATAAAAGCAAGCAGGAAAGCAAGAAGGAATCTTGACAGCAAAGTGAAAAGCAAAGCGAGAAGCTAAGTGAGAAGCAAAGCAGAGGTTAAGAAAGGCACGAAGTTAAGTAGAAAGAAACATGAAAACCAAAGCTGAGAGGAAATGCAGGAAAAGTGAAAATCAAAGTAAGAAGCATGACAGGAAGGTAAGTGCAAGCAGATGGGGAAGCGAGAAGTAAAGTCAAAAGCAAGGCGAGAAGCAAAATGAAAACCAAAGCGAGAAACAAAGCAAGAAGCCAATGCAATGTGAGTGTTAAAAGAAAGCCAGCAAGCAAGAAGACAGAAAAGTGCGAAGCAGAGACCAAAGCAGAGGTTAAGAAATGCAAGAAGTCAAGTAAAAAGTAATGTGAGAGAAAATGCAGTGGAAATTAAAGTGAGAAGCATTCAGCAAGCTTAAGGAAAGCAAACACGAAGGCGAGCAACGCGAGAAGCAAACTAAATAGCAAATCGCGAAGCGAAGCAAGAAGCTAAAGCAAAGCACACAACATAAGTCAAAACAATTTGAAAATCTAAGAAAGCAGCTAAGTGGAAAATAAAGCCCGAAGAGAAGCAATAATATAGTAGGAAAAACGGTAAGTTAACTGAGAAGCAAAGTGAATAAAAAACAAAACCAGGATAATCAAAAGAAGATAAGTAACAAGAAGACAGAGCATAAAGCAATATGCCAAGCCCAAAGCGTAAAACCCAAACCGTTAAGTTAAAGTGGCAAAGAATTTAAGTGGACTTCGCTTCTTTCTGAACTTCTCGCTGCGCAGCTAACTCTGCCAAAAACAATTGCACTGCAAACAATTCGTAACAGTTGTGGGCACACTATATTTGAAGAAATTCATAGTTATCCGCATTATCAACTGAATGGAATATTATCTGGCAGCAAGTTCAGATTAGTTCACAACTCAATTTGATGGCGCTGCTTTCAAAATGCGGCTACCGCACTCGTTTTTGGGGCATTGCATTTCCACACCCAAATCTCGTTCGCAACGCACACTCATCGCCTTTGGCCCAGTGCCCAAAAACTTTGCCATGAGACAACAAAATTGGGCGAGGGGCGACAATAGTGAGCGCCCGTGCTGCCGCTGGCCCCTTTTGCCTCTCCCCCGGCCCAGACCTCAGCTAACGTAAGCTGGTTGACAAGATTTGAAATCCATCTCCGAAGCAGTGCCCGACTAGCAAATACCCTGCCAACAGCTTCAAATTTATATAGCACACAATTCTATTCTCAGCCCTGGACTAGGTTATATTAATTTTTTTTCGGTACCCTTAGTCCGATCTTTTTAGAATTTGCAGGCCTCTCAAGTGTTAGATCAGTGTGCTTAATACCTTTTAAACATTTATATACATTTTGTGCATCTGACGGGTCAAACAAAACAGACAGCCTTCCACATACAGTTCCACAGCACCATTTAAGCCAATCATACCCATTCTCAGTGGACCCAGGGTATACAAAAAAAGAAGAGGTGGCGAACAGTAAGTGACCCTCTGAGTTTATCTTGCTTTTTATTTGGCCAACGCTTCGGCAGCTTTTGGCTAATTTTGTTTATTAAAAGTTTGCTGACCTTTTCCCGCCCCACAAAAAGCGACAAAAAATATATACATATATATATATATATTGAGGAAAAAAATAAAAATAAATAAATACACCACACCACGAAACTCGTGTTGCGAAATTAATTTTTCTGTGTGTTGGTTCTGCTGTCAGGGTTGCCAAGTGTCATTAGTTTGCTGTTTGGCAGCAACTCGGAGACATAGTTAAATTAGCTAAACATTGCGGTGGCTCTTACAGCGCTCGGCCAGCTGCCAGCGCTCGATTGGTGGTGGCAACTGGCGTCTGGGCGGGGGCGTGGCAGTCGACCGCGTTTGATGAAAAAGTTGCCTGCGGACTGTTGCTGCTGCTGCCGCTGCTGCCGCCGCCGCTGCTGCTGCGCGTTTGGGTGGCCTCCGGAATGTGAGTGGGTTTTCTGGCTGGGTGGTGCGGCTAATGCCTTTTGCTTTTGCACTTCACTTCACTTGGCAAAAAGTTTTCGCATAAAAATGTAGATAATGCCGGCTGGTATGGTGGGATGGCATGTTCTAGGGGTGGGCGCAATAAATGGATTTGTGCCCTGAATGCGTTTCGCCCACCAACTGCAAATGATGGCAGGCAACAACAGCTGTGGGCGTGGCCACTAAGCGGTCTGCACTGCTGCTAAATGAATTTGTCTACAACAAAAATGCAGATAAATTCGCTTGCACTGAAAATGCGCGGCATGAACAATTTTTAACTGTTGCGGTCAAAATTAATCGAGTTCAAAATAAAGATTTCGCAATTAAGTTAGCGAGCACATTTCAAACAAATGAAACTTATAAAAGTGAGTCGACAAATGTTTTGACATCTCGACTGTACGAAGCTCACAGAGTTCTGTCTATCACAAGCTATAAGATTCGTAATGCTCATTAGCACAGAATGTCCATGATCGTGTTTATGCGCATTTATTTATTGATAAACTGGTTCAGAGATGATTTATAAAATGGTTCAAGGATGGGTTCAAATAAATAACTTGATATCCCTGAAAAATGCGCTAAGAGTGGCTTAACGGCAAAACATTAATGTGAGCTAGACGGACAGACTGCCTATTTTCCAACACTATTTCTCTACCCAATATACATATATAATTTGATCTTATATACCATAAGATAATTAATGTGTATCCCCATCTATCTCTATTCCATAACAAATTTCTTTACTCTTTATAATATTTTGTTCTCTTTTTTTTTGTAGTTGTTATATTTTATAAATTAATATATAATATTTTTAATTTTACTTAAGAATACCTTATTCACAACCATAACCTTCCTTTACTGACTGTAAACCCGTTCAGGATTTGTCTAAGATATGTTTGAGCGAGTAAGAGTGCTCCAGTCGGGACCGAGTAGGGGATACCCTGAACCTTCCTCTACCAAGACCATATGCAGCTCACCCTACGCGCTCGTTCGCTTTAAAATGAAAGATATTTGAACTGTATTTACAATTCTAGAAGCTACATGTAAAATTTGGTAAATCTAACTCTTCAAACCTCAAAGAATAAGAGTTCGATATCTAATTTTATTGATTGCTTGGGAACGGGGCAAGTTATCGATTATCGGAAACAAGGAGAACCTACGTTCAAGTCTCTAGCTCCTAAAGGTTCTGAGATCCACGCGTTCATACATACGGGTAGACAGACAGACAGTTGATCATGGCTAGATCGACTCGTCTATTGATGCTGATCAAGAATATATATATAAAATATATATAAACTGAGTGACTGAATAAAAAACTGTTTGATTAACAACGTAAGAATTGTCTACCTAAGTTCTTAGAATGTAATTGACTTGATTTTAGAGATTTTCGAAAAATTCTTGAAATGCGTTTCGGGTTGCATCTCAAAGCCTTGCGAGCCGAAAATCGAATTGAAAAAGCAATTTGTGCTGCAGAACAGAAATAAGTTCGGATATTTTGTATGCACAACTTGCAACAACTTATTAAAATAAGAGACTGAAAAGGCCTCGATGGAAATGCCATGGGCTGGCATCATAAATTAAGTCCTGTCTTGTCTCGATGCGCTGCATCAGCTGGAAACGAGCGAGTGTAAAAAAATTGCATTTATTTATATATATATACATGTGTGTATGTGTGTGTGTGCGTGTGTGTGTGAGTATGAAAAAGTTTGCGAAAAGTTAGTTGACTGCCTGAGCTCAATATTTATGTGTCTGTTTATCGATTTCACGGATTACGAGTATCCATTTGAGCATTTCAAGCCGACGCGCCTCGAACAGTTCAATGGCAATGCACATAACGAAGTCATAACTGTTTGACAAGCACCTGGCATGGGATCTGTCTCCCTCTAGCTCTCTCTCTCTCTCTGTCTTTCTCTCTCTCTGTCTCTTACGTTCTCTGTGGGTCTCCATGCTGCCGGATGGCGCGGTGTTCAGTTGCTTTGGGGCACAGCCGGGCATCACTTATCAACCATTTATAAACAATAAACGAATATAAACAAGAAACTTTTACCAGCGTCAAATGCATTACAACAATGCCACAAGGCAAGCGAGGAGCAGAGCAGCAGGGTAGCAGGGGAGTGGAGGAGATCGGGGCTGGAGGAGGCGACTCCGGAGGAGCCAACAATGAGAGCACAGATAAATGGCATAAATATGGCAAACAAAATGGACAGAGGGTGCGTAAATTGACGCTGGGGTTACCAATGTAACTGAGCTAGCACAAAGGGGGTGTGTGTGTGTGTGTGTGTGTGTGTGTGGGACTGGTGGGAAATGCAGATAGAAAGTGGAACAGACAGCGAGTGATGGAGAGAGAGAGAGAGAGAGAGAGAGAGAGTGAGAGCAGGAGCAAGGAGGTTCTTGTTGGCTCTCTGCTCAGCGAAAACATGTCAATGCGAAAAGTTTTTTGTGTGATTTCCTGAAACTTATTTGTCCCGTTTTGGCTTTTATTTTGCTTCATTGGAAGTTGCTGCTGAAATGACAGCAAAACAAAAAGAAAACAAAATAACGAGACGAAAAAAGAAAAGCACGTAAGAACTCTCTAGTAGCGAGTGGCCCACCAGAAAATGCCCTGTAAGAAAATGACAGCATGGCGTTGCAAGCATTCAAGCTTTCTTCTATCCATACACGCACAGGGGCACATATACATACATATGTATACACATATGTATGTGAGAATCCCATTTGCATACAATTCTCAGGTAATATTCTCATTCCAAAGCACACAGATCGGTGAGAGGTTTTCAAACACAGAAATATTCTGAACAAGAATATATAAAATTAAAATCTATGTACTTAACATATTTTTGTGTCTGTATCTCTTAAAATCCTCGAGTTATGCTTTATATACTTTTTAGCTATATCGATACTTATCGATATCATGGCGTTATCTATACACATATAAGCTCGAACTGCGTCTAATAGACGGAACTATATATTTTGTAGCCTAAAATTAAAGATTCCTCCGTTTTCAACCGTCAATAAAACTAAGTTCTTGGCAAGAGACGCACGTTCAGATCAAGTGAAAGGTAACAAGAATGGCAAAAGTGATCGGCTTCGCATATATATTCTATGCACAGAATTTGCATTGCTGTCTTGCATACCCCACAGCGCAGCCGCGCTCCAGGGTATGCAAAGTATTAGGCAGAAAAACGAAGCGCAAGAAAAAAAAAGTAAATAAAACAAATTTTGTACCAGAACACACAATAAAATGAGGGCACGCAAAAGATGACACCAATCAGCGGCAGGAGACAGAAGGAAATCGCCAAATGTTAGGGGGAGGTAGAGGGGCATGGCATTCGTTGTGGGGGAACTGTGGAAAATGCGAAAAAGAAAAGGCAAAGTTTTACGTTTGTTTACGAAATATGAAAGGGAAGCGCGCGTTAAGGAAGCGACAAATAAAATGCCAACTGTAAGGGTGATGCCGGTTGCAAGTGTATGGGGCTAGGGGTATAAAGTAGGGATGTGTCTGTGTGAGTGTGTGTGTGTGTGTGTGTGTGTGTGTATATTTATATGTTATATATCAAATGTATTTTATGCACATTAGTTGCGCTCTTATGAACTTGAAGTTGTCATTTCTAGCCAACAAACTTGACGCTCAACTGTCGCACTCCACCGTTCGCTCCCCCCTTCACAGCAGCCCCTCTTCTTTCCGCCCCGCAGAGAGTCATTCCCCATTCCAGAAAGCATCGTCAGCCTCAGCGTCGTCTTGTTGTGCATTGTGTTGTTCGCGTGGCGTGGGCAAAACTGCTCAAAAGCAGCTGCAAATGACAAGAATTTGTTGCTAGGCTGCCTGCCACTTACCCCTTGCCGCAACCGACCCCCGCTCCCACACTCTGTCTAGTTGTCTGCGCTGTTGTGCACAGTTGCTGCGCCTCCATTGCGTTCGTGGCATGTAAATATTAACTTTGAACAAAATACGACACGGTCGGGCCAAGCGACTTGGAAGTCCAAGCCCATCACAGCCCATCAGTTGAGCAGCTTCTACCTCTACCTCTCCCTCTCCCTCTCCTCTCCTGTACACCCATCCCTTCACAACCTGCCTAAGGCAAGCCCATCTGAAGTTGCACTTAGCGAAATAATTGGCAGTCAAAGACCATGTATACAAGCTTGGATCGCTCTCTATTCACGTTCTTCGTCTTTCTCGATTAAAGAGCGTAAGTGCTCTAAGATACTCTCCACACACTTTCACCTTTGCCAGCTTTTCCAGCGTGTTGCAAGGCGAAACGATTCTGTTGCATATTCCGAGGCGCTCACACAAAGCGATATTGCTTCGATTTGAGCTCTTAAATCGATGTTTGCGGCCAGTGATTGAGATTTACTGCTCAAGTATTTGCTTCTCATAAGTTGCAGTGTTGTAAAGTTGCTTAAGACTCCAGGGCAAAGTTGACATATAGTGGGTTCACAAGAACCATAACTGATTGTTTTAAATTTACTCAATCGCATTTTACATCATTTCATACCCTGTATCCACAGTAATTGTTTAGAAAAGGGTCTAATGTTGATGGGATAAAGTATGCCACAGGAGCCTAGCTTGGTTTTCTGTTTCAGTGTTGGAAAAGCTTCGATGAGAGGATGCCTATGCTCTCGCTGATTGTCAATGCTTTTTCACACTCATAATCTTATCTATGCGGGCATTAATTGTTTGGTAAGTGAGCAAAAACTATATACTCTGTTTGAAATAAAGTAATTTGTTTTAAAAGCTCTTAACTACATTTTGTATATACTGTATAAACTGTGGCATGTTACGCTGTTATCTTGAAAAGTTGGTTTTTGCAAGTGTAGATGCGGTTGCCTCTAAGCCTCGGTTAAATAAAACTTTGTGCGTATTTTTTGTCATACTTTATAGATGTTGTCGCAACTCCCATCAACCAACCAACCTCCGCAAGCCCCCAGCAACGCACTGCAGCAGCATTGTTTGCAACTATCGCTGGCTCTTGGCCAGGCGGCGCGTCGCGTCATTCCCCCTCCCTACCCCCTTATTTCGTGCAGCAGCGCGTAATCGGATGCAACTCGGCTTAGAAGTTTTGTAATTGTTGCGATAGCTGCCACGACAACAGCAATGGCAACGGCAGCAACTGCAACTGCAGCAGCAGTAGCAAAGCTGCAGCTAAGCCTCCTGGCCAACTGCTACTTCAGATTTGACCCAAAAAAAAACAAAAACAACTAAAACAACAACGAGTTCAATGGATAAGGCAACAGACTCGCTTCATTAAAGCTCAGTTATGACACTGAGCAAAAAGTTGTGGAGCGTAAATTTGTTGGGGTTGCCATCGACTGCGACTGGTAGTTTTCTTTACGCCCTCTGAACACGTGTCAACGTTGCGTATGATTGATGAAGGCTGAGAGCCAACCAACAGCAGCAGCAGCAGCAGCAAAGCAATAACAATAACAGCAAGGACATTGAGCAAGCATGTCAGGCACAATGATGAAATAAGTGCGTGTTCCCAAACCCAACCCATAACAGAAAAAAATAAAAAGAAGAAGAAGAAGAGAACCCACTGTGAGCAACTTTGGCAACGTCAGCCAAAAAACCTTCTGCTCGGGTTCATTAAACTGATGGCAGCCTAATCGCATTTTCCCCAAATGCCGGGAAATATTCTCACACCCAGGCTCTATCTCTGTTGAGTTGCTGACCAAGCCGAAACTCAATATTGATACGCACTAATGTCCCTCAATTATGTAAAATTGAGCTTGAGAGCATTTCATCTTAGGCTGTCAATCGAAAGTTAAGACGTTATTGATAGAACTCGACTGGTAGCTACCCTATACACGAACTTTGGAGCATACAAAATAAACAAAAATGAAAAAAACGGGCACGTCCACTGAAATCTTATCCCGATTCTTGTCCTTGATTACATCAATTTATTGAAAAGAAAAACACACAAATCTTTTAATAGATGAGATAAGAAAATAAGGATATCTTAGGCATGTCGAAGATTTAATACCCTTGTGAGCATATGCCGTGCGTCTTGCAGATATGTGAGCATAGTGAAGATCGTCAATGCAGACTTTGATTAAAGTAATTTGAAAAACAGAATATTTTGCCAGTTAAAAGCCCACTTTTCGTTCCTATGGCAGCCAGATGATATTGGTTGGTACGATCCGGCACCGATATATATACTGAGAGAGGAAGCTATGCAAAGCTTCAAGACGATCGCTTTAAAACTGAGAGGCTAGTTCGCATAGAAAGTGACAGACGGACAGATGGACAGTCGACTGTTGACTCGGCTGTTGACACTGATCAAAGATACATTTTATGGGGTCGAAGGTGTCTCCTTTAATGCGTTACACAAATAAAATACCCAACCACAAGGGCATACAATAAAAGCAGCTAGCTGTTTTCATGGTGGTGCGACCCTTACTTTATGCCCAGTGTGCCGACATTCAAAGCGACCCGCCATTCGCAGCCTGCCAATGTATACATATGTCCGCATTGTAGTTGACGCAACATACAAAACAAAGAAGAAATTGGTTATTTTTAACACCCATTAATCTTTCTTTTCATTGTCGCTTTTACGCAATTGTTATTGTTTTTCTTTTTCTGCGTGTTAAATAACACATTAAATATATAAATAAAAATATTGATAATTGCTGCTGGAGTTGAACCGGCAGCCTCCCGCTCGGCAGTTCGACGCTCAGTTATTAAAGCCATGCAGGCTCATAGCGCCACATTTGCAAATCGTACTTTTATGTTTGCTAAATTTGACCACCTTTATTTCGAGTTTTCCAAGACCCTGTCCTAGTGCTCAGTTACCCTAGCTTCTGCTGGGGCTATCCCCTGCTTTTTGGCGTTGATCGCCCAGCAGTCAGTCAGCCAGTCAGTTATTCAGCGATTAAGCTAATCAAATGCATGAAAACTAATAGTATAATCGAAATTTAAAGATTGAAACTCAACTGTTGCAGTTATATGTAAATGCGAAAGGTTTCATCAGCTGCCGTCGTGCAATCGCAGCTAATACAAACCCATTGAACTGCATGTGTTATTTGATGTGCATGGGAATAAACAATTCCGGGAGGCAATCGCAATACGGAACAGAATGGGGATTGGTCATAAAGCAGCTGCAAGATGAGCAATTTTATGGCAGAGTACAGAAAGAGATTGGTGAGGGGCTCGCGGGGGTCGGAGGGACACTTTGATTGCAAATAAAATCAGATGGGAAAACAGCAAGCACAATTTGTAGAGAAGAGAAAACGAGACAGACAAAGAAAGAGAGAGAGCGAGAGAGCTTGTGGGAGACTATGCATATATAGTAAAGGTTTATACATAGACTAGTCGCACTTGCAATTTGTTTGCGCACAGTATTTGCTTATCAATTGCGCTGCGGGTAGGTCGGGACAGTCGGTCGTTTGGCAACATCAAAAGCGCCGCCGCTAATGCGACACATGACAATTGTTGGGAGACCCCAATGTGACCCCGCGCCCCAACTTCACCCAATACCCAGCCAACACACCCCACACACCCCCCCACACACACACACACCCCTTGGGAGGTGGCTTTGTTCTAAGTCATCTTGTTACAACGTTTTTGTTTATTTATTTTGATTTTGATTGAATAAGTGCACAGGCAGCTAACGGCCGGATTTACACGACCCCAATCGCTGCCCCCTCCACCCCCCCCACCACCCGTCTGGTCTGCTTGTTGATTTAGCGCATTTACGCGCCCGATTTGTACCATAAGAAATTTGTCGCAAATATTTTTTTTTTTTATTTCTTTTTTATAAGCTTATCGCATTTGGCAGATTTTTTTACGCGCTCGTGGTAGGGGCTTTGGGGTAGCTTATAAATATTTAAATGGCAGCTGCTTGACATGAAAAATTATTGTCAAGAAATACAGCCCACCTGCCAGTGTTGGAAAGCAGCACAAGTATCATCAATCATTATACCAGAGCTAAAACAGATGCAGACTCTGAGATAGAGACGGAAAGAGAGCGAGCGAGCGAGAGAGAAAGAGAGGGGGGGGGGGGGGAGAACAGAAGGAAAACATGACGGAAATTGTGGGTTCACAACTTGGTTAAACTGTTCGGAAATTAAATATGGTAAATTATGACAATGCAATTGAACCAACTGGACACTGAAGCGCAGTCTAAAGTCTTAATTTTGGTTTTTATTGGATATGTGGAGGCCTATTAATAGATCTATGGATCAACCTGTAATGAGTTGAAGAGCACACAACTGTATTTTAAATTGGAGTCTTTAAACATTCTTTTCTCCAAGAATAAAAAGTTTTTCAGTAGGCCAAAAGGGGAATCGAATTCTACGTAAATGTAATAAATTGGTCTTTTGAATATTGAAGGGAGTTGTATCTGTATTTATCTGTATATCGATAACAATATTACCATCGATATTGTTATCGATAGACAGATAAATACAGAAACAAGTCAGTAGGCCAGAAACAAGTCCCTTCAATATTGAATAGACAAAAAAAAGTCGCATTCTTATGACATTTACGTAAGTCATAATATACTTTTTTTTGTTCCTCTTCTTCTGTTATTGGGCTTTAAAGGAGAAGTAAAAATTGTTGGATAAGGGATACAACTGTGCATTTAAAAATAAAATTAAAATATACAACATTTTCATTTGAGGAATAGTACAGTTATCGACTATTAAGTTTAAACGTGGTTAGAACTCTGTGCCTGAGCCTCTTTGGTTAGCTGCAAGATACAGAAGTTGATCACAGACTTGTCAGATTTGTTGCGATATTTATCGACTTGTTATCGGTCATGATTTTAAAACAGTTGTCATTCAATCGATTGACATTTCTCTTCAGTAGCCAGAAGCATCCAGAAGCTCTAACTGTCAGCAATTAGCTTGTTTCGCTCAAAGATTGTTCAACAAAGCTGTCGTGTAATTTGTCGATCTGTTATCGGTCAAGTTTTGCGTGCACTTCTTCGAGAAGTTGAGTTATTTCTTGTACTGCCAGCCAAATTGCTTGGCTGCAGACGTGGGAGCTCTGCGGCTGCAAAACTCTTTAAGCCACTACTCGAGACTTTTGCAATGGGGGCTTTAAACAAATTAAGTGGCACAAGGCGGGCATTTCACTTTATTGCCATGTGGCCTTTCCACTGACTTGCCGCCTGCTTGTTGTTATTCATTTTACCTGCCACGCACACACATACACATACACACACACACACACACCACCTGCCAGCGACTAACCTGATGGCTGCCTTAGTAGCTGAGTGACTGGTTGACTCTGGTCCTGTTCCTGGTCCTCTGGCCCTCTGCTTGGGTAGCTGGTTGCTGGTTGCCTGGCGGCTTCGTCTTGCTGCCTCGCATTTATTTTCGGGCGCGCCATTTACTTATACGCTCCACTTGCTGCACTTCCGACCTCTTACACACTCACACACTTACACATACAATAGACATCAACTTATGGCCCCAGTAAAAGACGTGGACAAAGTAGGCGGCAGTTGCGAAACGGAAATCAACGGCATGCGGATGTTTACCCAGGCAAACGGAGGAGCAAGGAGGCCGACTGTCCATCAGGCTAAACGAGAGTTCAGCCAGAGGAAGGCGTGTATAAAGCGGGCGAGAAAGCAACAGAGACTGGGAGAGAGAGGGAGAGAGCTAAGTAATGTGCAATGAGAAAGAGATAACCGCGCTTGCCAGCGATACTAATTAAACCAACTTAATTAAAGTTAATGCAATAACAACGACGATTCGAAAATATGTAAGTGGTTAAATGAGAGCGTACGAATGACAAAGGGAAAGGCGAGAGGAGTTAAGAGGGAGAACGAGAAAGTAAGGATTCAAAAATGCTTTGTGAGAGAGATGGCAACTAGGCATACCAGGCATACTCTACCTAAATAAAAATGAAGGAATTTAAAAGAAAACAAAGACGGCAAAGAGATAGATGGAGGAAGCGAAAGAGAAAATGAGGAAATTCAAAGTAAATATATAGTAAATAGAGAGACAGAGAGAGAGAGAGAGCGTGAGAGAGAAAGAGAGAGAGAGAGAGAGAGAGAGAGAGAAAGAAAGAGAGAAAGAGAGAGACAAAGGCAGAGGTAAAGTGAAAAGAAGAGAAAGAAGAAAACAGAAAGTCAAATGTATAAAAAAGGGAAAGAGAAAGAGAGAGAGAGAGAGAGAGAGAGAGAGAGAGAGAGAGAGACAAAGGCAGAGGTAAAGTGAAAAGAAGAGAAAGAAGAAAACAGAAAGTCAAATGTATAAAAAAGGGAGAGAGAAAGAGAGAGAGAGAGAGAGAGAGAGAGAGAGAGAGACAAAGGCAGAGGTAACGTGAAAAGAAGAGAAAGAAGAAAACAGAAAGTCAAATGTATAAAAAAGGGAGAGAGAAAGAGATATAAAAAGCGAGAGAGAAAGAGCGAACAAAATGAAAGAGAACAAAATTAAAAAGAGAGAGGGAGCAAACAAATTGAAAGAGGGAAGAGAGAGAGAAAGTGAAAGAGCGAAAAAATTAAAGAGTACGATTGCAAACAAAATGAAAGAGACAGGGGGAGATAGAAAAAGATCAAAATTAAAGCGAGAGAGAAGAAGCGAACAAAATGAAAGAGAGAGGTCAAAAAGAAAGAGATAAACCGAGACAGAGCATTAAAAACAGGCGAACAACAGAGAAAAAAGATCGATAATAAAAGAAAGCCAGAGAAATAAAAAATTATTGCACAAAAACAATCTATCGAAAACAATAATCACATCAACAAATATAATTACCTAGCAGCTAAGGGATCCGCTGATGTAGGATCCACTTAGATATTAAATCTTAGGACAAAATGGCGCGAGGTCAATGTAGGTCAAAAGTGAGCAGGTTCTCTGCATGACTATTTAAAGAACCTTCCATCATCAGCAGACTTTGCTAGCGACTCTAGATTTGACAGCGCTTGTTCCTAGCTCGAAGCTGTCATTATAATTCTCAATGTGTTATAGCTAATTATCAGCTATATTGATATGAAAACACTTTGAAGAATGCTGCACAGTTTGCAAATACTTGGAAATAGAAAAACAATACAAAGTCAAGTTCCTGACAGGTTGTAAAAGTGCAAAGCCCCCAGTTGCGGGCAATTACTGCCGCTGCTCCCGATTCAACATGGTTAAATAATCAGGTGCCATTGACAGGGCAGCTTCGAGTTAAGGCCAACCCATCACACCCATCTAACACCCCCTTGGACAATGTCAAAACAAAGACCCCGTAGCACAAATTGTAACCTTTGATGAAAGTTTTTCGTAACTTTGCAAGCGACGAGAACGAATCGAAACGAAACGAAATAAAAGGAAAGGAAAGGAACGAAACGGAACGGGCGAACGACTCGATTTTCATTATCAGAAAAGTTTGCCGATGCGGCAGCCATTTGCTGCGCCACGCTAATTAACAGACCCTGCCCAGCCTCGAAGGGGCTTGCTATAAATACACACATACACACAACACATACACACACACACACACATATATATATAAATATATACACAGCAGTTTTGGCAACAAAACTTTTGCCGCTGTTCGCGTTCCCTAATACGCATGCATACATAATTAGAGCTGAAATTGAAACGTACCGAAACCAAACTTGACATTATCTTTAGACCTTGTATATGATGTGCGTTGTAACGGCAAAGCTAACAACTGATACCCGTATCATCGGCAGAAATTAGAGCCGTCGAATGGGCCATTGCATTAATTAAAAAGTCTCTCATTGTGAGTGAAGAATATTCGGAAAACTGTTTTATGTTTCTTCTTTGGCTCAATTTCGTGTGAGTCTGTTATGTAAAGACTTTTCAAAAATGTGAGACTAAAATTTGAGATCTTCAATCGTTTTTCGACAAAAACGCTTAAAACCCTTTCTACTCACAGTTTGTGGCAATAAAATGGCAATTAAGAGTATTATTATTATTATTTATTACAAAAAAGTCTTCTTAGAATTCAAATGATGACACAATTCTGACGACCACACTATTTACCCCGAACAGGTGGAAACAGATCATAAGAGATGATGGATATTTCAAAATTCAACGCTTGGAGAGGAAACTAAGTGGAATTTAAAAAATTAATCTAAGCATTTAGTTGAACCATTTATAAGCTAAGCGCTTGCTTATTACAAAATTCGCAAAAAAAAACAAAAGTTTGTGGTTCTTTTTAAATGCTTTTATACAAATTCTTCCAAGCTAGGCGGGTCTTACTCATTATACTCGTACAGTGCATTAAATTTCGTTTCTTGAAAATCTTTTAATAGCTGACTGGTGGCTTTCACATGCATATCAATACACGCACACACATACACAGACACATACTCTCACACACACACGCATGCAGTCAGCAATCAGCAAAATGAGCTTCTAATAAACACACACGTGCGCACAACATTAATGTGTTGGGCCTAAAAATCATTGAAGCAAAAAGAAGCACTTTATGATTGCTCTCCCAAACCCATTCACGCCCACACACTCCAGCAAAATGTGTCTGTGTGTGGCAGCACTTTGTATCTGGCAATGCGTGTGTGTGTGTGTGTGTGTGTGAGTCGATGTGTGTGCCTGGATATTATTTTGCTATATAATTGCATTTCATGAATGGTAATGTGCCATGATGTGAAAGTACACCTCAAACAAATACTCACACACACACCTACACACACACACACCTTAAGAGCTACAAAATATGAACATGCTATGAGCAAGCAAATGCCACGCCCACCTCAACGCCTTTTGCCTTTAAAATCTATGCACAAAAGTCAAAATGTGCCTAATATACATAACATTCGCTTGTTGCTGCTGTTGTTGTTGTTGTTGTTGCTGCTGTTGTTGTTTTCAGCAGTAGTAATATACAATTAAAAATGCAGAGAGGCAAAACCTTTAAATTGAGTTGGTCAAAGGCCTTAGCCAACTAGCAGCAAACAGCCAGCAAATATGGTAAATAGCATTTGGCTTTTAAGTCTAGTCAAATACACTCGATGGACAGCCTCTGGACTTCATAGCTTGTAGAAATCAAGATGTGCACATGGCTGAAAATACGAGAGACACAAGAGTGCTCGAATAAAAAATATCCTGTACGCAGATAATTTAATTAAAAAGTTTGCTGTCATAATCTTCGAGATATGCTTAGAAAACGTTAGTTGTTCGATACTTATCGATTTTGGCAGAGTTAACAAGTTGTTGTAATATAGAGAAACTCGTTGTGAACGAAAAACAATTTTATAAATAAAATGCATTTGCGAATCTTCATTATATAGATTCATACATTTTACAGGGTAAAGCAAATAGACATAGTAAAAGGAAGATATTCATTTGTCGGAGAAATAAAAATTGTTAAGCCACACAGATTAATTCAGGCGAAAACACAAGTTGGTAGACGGATGTCGTGTAAATCATCGAAATGAGAGTTGAACTAGAAACGAGAAGGTTCTCATTTTCGCCACGCCAAAGATTTAATACCCTTGTAGACATTTGCTTTTGCAGATATGTAAAAGCATCTTGGCGAACAGAATATTTTGCCATTCAATAACCTACTCTTCAACTCTTTCTATGATAAATTGGTCCGATATTGATAAGATTTTTAAATATGAATATGAAAAGCATAGTTAAAGCTATATATGCCGAGCCTGGTCAAGAAATATTGATAAACAAAAGGTTTCCAGACAAGAAGCTACTTTTCGACCTATCGTTCCTATGGCAACTATATGATATAGTGGTCCGATCCGGCCATTTCCGACATACGTACTACTTGCAACAAAAAGACAAGCCTTTGCAAAGTGTTGAGTCGAAAGCTTTACAACTATGAGACTAGTTCGCATAGAAATAGACAGACGGATGGATGGACACGGCCAGATCAACTACGCTGTTGATGCTGATCTAGAATATATATACTCTATCGGATCGAAGATGTCTCCTTCTATGCATTACACAATTAATGACAAAATTATTATACCATCTACAAGGGTATACAAAGCCAGAACTAGGAAAAATCCTAATTCCATTAAGGGCTGCGAACGTATATAACTATTAACTAAGCATTTCAGTTTATGGCCGCAGGTGAAAAATGGGTGAAAACTGCACATCAACGGGATTTATTCGAATATATTAAGCACAACTACAGATATGGGAGCATATATGGGCAAATTGTTTTGTTGTAAATGCCTTTAAAATATATTATAAAATAAATAAATGCGTTTAAAGTCGTTTTAAATTCCACGCTGAAACGCTGTAATTAAATAATAACGAAAAACATCGACGTAAAATAACCTCAGACTAAAATAAAACTATTGCGCCCCCGGAGGGTAACCAGCTTAATTCAATGCTCATCAATGTTCATACATATGTCCGTTTGTCGGTTTGGCTGTCTGTTTGTCTGATTGTTTACGAGTTTTGTGTCGGTCACGTTAATTAATAGGCAACGCACTTTAATTGCAAGTTTAATTAGTTATTCATTGGATGATTTGAATTTCGCACTACGTGTTGCATGTGCAAAGCACATGTGCACATTCATAATTAACCAGCATTAAAGGAAATTTTAGAAATTGTTTGTTGTTTGCGTAACAAGAGTATTAAATTTGATGAATGCTCGCTCGCTCAATTTAAGAACTTCATTCGGCATCTATCATTTGGAAAGGCCTAATTAAACAGATACTGCTGCGACAGCTTGTAATTAGGCATCCGGTTCAAAAGCATCCAACGGCGACTTTGCCTTTCAATGTGAGTTCAGCTCAATTTTGTTGCCTATTCATAAATTATTCATGCACTGTTTGCTTGTTAATTTAAGACATTAAGGAGCAAATAGTTTGCAAAAGATTCAAATTGCTGAAAAAAAATATTTGAATAGATACAACAACACAAATTTGACAATTTTCATATTTTGAAAATTTGCCGGTTCTCATAAATATTATTATATTGTTATTATTACTTAATTGAACAGATATATCATTTTGACATGTCAATTAAAATTTTTTCAATAGCAAAAACGAATTGCATTTTCCGATTGTAATAATTAATTTTATTATTCTTAAGACTACTAAGCTTAAGTGATTCTCTTTCACAACAACTCCTAGCCTATAATCTCTTATCTCTTAACATTTTAAAAGCCTGCTGCAGATTAGAAAGCAATACAAAAACATTTCTGAACACCTCTGGAAACTACTCAACCCCAAACCATCTGCATCCAGCAAGCATTTAATAAGCTTATGAGTTTTACACATTGTGTAAAATGCGTTCATCACATAAATCTTTAAAAGCTAAATATTTAAGAAATGTTGAGCACAATACTTTTCAATTCATTTTCCCATTCTTTTATTAGCAGTGTTGAACATCAACAAAAAGCTACAACGAAATTGTTTTTATGTAGTGTTTAAAAACAAAGAAAAATTACTGAAAGGCAATTTTTAAATAATAACGAATTAGTTTCGTTTTGCAGTGTTGAAAAATAATGAAAAGCTATTTGAAACAAATACCACTTAGTTTTTTGTAGTGTTGAAAAAGAACGAAAAGCTGCTGTAAGGCAATTTTTAAATAATTAGGATCTAGATTTGTTGTGGTGCTGAAGAACAATGATAAGGCAATTTTGATATATTATGATCTAGTATTTTTGCAGTGTTGAAAAACAATGAAAAGATACTGAGAGATATTAGCTATTGAAATGTAATTTTGAAATAATTATGACCTAGTTGTCGAGCGAATGCATCATATGGGATTAAAAGCCGCACAATAAATGTACCGTGCACTGCTTTAATGATAATTTTTTATTCTTATCTTAAATCCCATGTGATGATGACTGCTTAGTTTCCCATTGCAAGTTCATAGAAAGGATGCGTTCTCCAACATTTCAAATAATTGGCATATTTAGTTCATGGGAATTTGCCGCAAACAGCTTATTGGGTATTTAGGTGGAACTGTACTTAAACATGATTGATTGAACAACAAGCTGTTAGTTGCAGGTGTTGGCCGTCCAGTGTTGGATAATCGCAAAATAAACATGTACGACAAATCAAGCAACGTCCTAGCCCAGAAATTTAAAATGAGCTCGAAGTGCGATTAGAACGCAAATAACATTCAATATGCAGCAAATTGCAGCAAAATTCAGGTCTTGGCAACTTAAGCCGAAAATAACAATTTTCGTAAATGGAAATTTGTTGAACGCTTGCTTGGATGTTGTTTGGTTGTTAGTTTTGGGTGTAGTTATTAAGAGGATTTGCACTTCGGCTCCAGTTGCTGGGCCTGCTGCTCCTTTACATGCTCTGCTCGTTGAATGATGTTTGAGCTTAGGGCGCACGTTACTTGGCCCCGTTCACATGGCAATAATAATAATTTTAATAATAATAATTGTAATAATAATATTATTCTTATTAGTGCTGTTGCTGTTGGTGATGATGTTGACCCTTTGGGCAGCTACAAATAATTGAACACAAATTAATGCCTGCAACATCTCGACTTGCCCCTAACCAACATCTCGCTCGCCCCTTTACACGCACTCGTGCGCACTCAGTTTCTGTTTCAAATCTGTGTGTTTTGTGGAGCTGTGAGCGCCTGCTGCTTTTGTTATTGAACATTGCTAATAAATACATAAATTAGCCACACACATAAGCACATGTGTGTGGAAATGGAAATGCATTACGCAGGAAACTATTGAAAATTGAATGCAAATATACTTATAAGCAACAGAGGTGAAAGCGTTGCTGCTGAAATCTATTGACTGCACAATACTCTGTTCGCAGTCTTAAAAATGGCTCAAAATCATTGGTTGCAGAAAAAAAGTTGGCCCAAATACTGTATTGTTTGTTATTAAATATCGTTAAAGCTAAACAAGTGCTTGTCTTTAACATACCTCGAAAGAGTATTGATTGGTCTCCTATTGAAATACGCTTTCAAATGCACAGTTACATCCTATTATGAGATGCATATTATACTTTCTCCCTGCTACATTTCACACATTTTTCAAACCTCTAACCACAAAAACCTCAAAATTGTAATCAAATATATGCGTGAAACAAGAGTAAACAGCAATACTGACAATAACAACAAATAAAGAAAAATAAATAAAATAAAATAAACAGATACAACAAAAATGTAGTGCATAGAAAATTTACGTACTGTTTATTGCTTTTCACTCGCCCACACAATTTAAATAAATATTTTCATTCGATTCCAATAGCCGAGCTCATTTTTTATGTGTGCCCCAAAATTGAAATTTTAAACAAACAAAAATAAGAAAAACAAACAAAAGATATCTGTAGACTGCCAGTGCCGAGATACACTATTCCTAACTAAAATCGGGCCACATTGACATACGTAAGAAGACAATATAGTTAAAATTAAAGTGCACTCTTATGAGAAAAATATCCCCAGGCAGAATGACACACTTTGCAGAAAACTGAAATAATCATTGAAAGGGTATTTAAAAACATACGAAATACCGGAAATTGTCTAGAAACACCAAAAATGGAAATTTACGCATATAAAATAAAACATAAAAATAAATTTGTGGCCATGCTTAAAATCATAAATAAATGCATAAAGCTGAAAATGCGTCAGGCTTTCAACATTGGCAACAACAACAATAACAACAGCAATAATAGCAACATGAAGAAGAAGCAGAAAGCAATAAAAACAAAACATTTTCCCTGCTAATTGACTAAAGTGCCATATTTCCGAATATTTGTGTATATGTAAAGGCTGTGTGCTTTTGCATGTGTGTGTGCTTGTGTGTATTTAGTGAATGAAAAATATCTCACTTGACCCATTTTAATGACAGTTGATGCAAAAGTCAACTATTAAATATGAAAACTGAAAATACTCTGCGCAATAAAACCGATGACATTGTGTATACGATTAGATATTTTACAGAACAGAAAAATTTGTTTACCAACGACAACGTTATTTAGGGGTAATTGTTATTAAAAACGTTGATTTTTTAGACAACACAAAGCAAAAGATATAATGGATGGAATGAGTGTGAAATAGCAAGTGGACTTGAAATAAACTAAAGCAAGGCTAAAAATATTACTATTAATAATAATAGTTATTATTATATAAATATATCTATTAATATAATCCTTATAAACGTCATTGTCATTGTCATAAATATATCTATTAATATAATCCTTATAAACGTCATTGTCATTGTCATAAATATATCTATTAATATAATCCTTATAAACGTCATTGTCATTGTCAAGGTCATTGTCATTGTCATTGTCATTGTCATTGTCATTGTTATTGTCATTGTTATTGTTATTGTCATTGTCATTGTCATTGTCATTGTCATTGTCATTGTCATTGTCATTGTCATTGTCATTGTCATTGTCATTGTCATTGTCATTGTCATTGTCATTGTCATTGTCATTGTCATTGTCATTGTCATTGTCATTGTCATTGTCATTGTCATTGTCATTGTCATTGTCATTGTCATTGTCATTGTCATTGTCATCGTCATTGTCATTGTCATTGTCATTGTCATTGTCATTGTCATTGTCATTGTCATTGTCATTGTCATTGTCATTGTCATTGTCATTGTCATTGTCATTGTCATTGTCATTGTCATTGTCATTGTCATTGTCATTGTCATTGTCATTGTCATTGTCATTGTCATTGTCATTGTCATTGTCATTGTCATTACATGTCATTGTCATTGTCATTGTCATTGTCATTGTCATTGTCATTGTCATTGTCATTGTCATTGTCATTGTCATTGTCATTGTCATTGTCATTGTCATTGTCATTGTCATGTCATGTCATCTCATGTCATTTCAGTGTCATTGTCATTGTCATATAAAAAAAGAAAAGTTTTAAAAATATAAAAGATCAAAGAAGTTAGCAAGAACAGGCAGAAGCTTCTGAAACGTACATAAAAATTATGGAAAGACAAGCGTAAGGAACATAAGTCTACATGGGTGAGGTAAGGTTGAGAGCCGGTAGCAGGTCCACTGAAGAGAGATAATTAGAACATCAGAAAAAACAGTGTGTTGAAAATAACTCCTCTGAACATTCAATAAAAAAATTGTATGGGTTTCCTTGTTTTTATAAAGTGGTTTCTTCAGTAAAACCTGATTGCCATAAACTAAACCTGCGATAACACCATATTTATGGATCGTGTGGCTGACACAGAGAAACAGCCTCATAAAATGTTGCAACATTTGTTGGATTTGAGCCCGAAGCGTATGTGTTGTGACATGAGACCCTAAAACAGTAGAATTGGTTGGTTAGAGAAGGAAGAGGGGTGGAGGGGGAGTCTGGATTGGATAGGCACGTCTGTCTCGTGTTTTGTGTCGGCCGCTGCATATGAATAATAGAAAACCGCATAAAAAATGCAACCGAAAAATTATGCAAATATGCAAATAAATATCTCTAAAACATTTGTTTCAATTTCTCCGGCCCTACCCCAGCAAAGCACAAGCCCACACGCACCGTGCCACAAACGGATGCGCCACCGGATGCTGTACAAACGATTGGCTGCGTGTGTGGTTATTCGACAAAGCGAATGCACAAAAGATTTTTGTGTGTGGCCCATAAATTTACAGCAACGTCATGAAATTTAGCAGCGAAAACCAACCCCCAAGCCTCCCTTCTGCGCACCACAGCCCCAACCACCTAGGGCGATTGTGATTTGCCCGAAAGGATTGTGCGATGAGCTGCATGTGTTATGCGGTTTAGTTGAAAGCATGTTGCAAAAATGTGTTGCATACTTTTGTGCATAGTCGTCGATTGGCATCATTAAGTCGTAAATGTGCGGCATCAGCGCAGGCGGCGTTAAAGCAAGAGCAGGACGAGGAGGAGGAGTCGGAGGCGTGGCATCGGCGGCTTGCCACATCATTTAATGCTCATTAAAATAAATGCGTCGCATATTCTTGCATTCCCAAAGCCTCCGCCCCCGCCCCGCCCACACAAACACACACAGCTCCTACTAGTATACTGCCCATCATCACCCCGCAACACAGCCACAGCTCTGTCTACAGAAACTCGCGTCACTTGACATTTTGCGGTGTTTTAATTTGGCGCACGTTCAAGTGCTTCAGAATTGCCAACGTCAACGTCAACGTCGACTGCGCAGCGCATACATCCAAATACTCTGTACTCAATATTGTGCCACATCAACTTGCGGGCTGCACAGGGGCTGTGGCGAGGGGGTAATGCTATAAATTGCGATTTCCGAAGTAAACCTCTTAAGAGATTACAAGAGATTTTCAGTTAAAGAAAACGATAATTGGCAAGTGTTGCGTATTTTTATACTTATATTTACATGTCTATATATATATATATATGTCTGTATGTATGCTGGCTCTACGAATAGCTGCAGGCATGTAAAGATCTATAAATAACAAGATAAAAAGTGGATTGAATAACCCTTCACACATGTATAAAATATGCCATGCTATTACTCTTTTATTTGGCCTCAATTTTCGACGGATAGTTCCAGCAACACACATGATATCGTACTTTTAAGTTAATATTTTGACAGCAAACCAAAAATATCCACAAAGCTACTTTATCGAACGATAATTAACGACTGAGACATTTTTTGGCATAAAAACAGACTTACACACATAGCTATATCAAGAATATATACGGTAAAACAAAAAGAAAACTTAACGAGTAAGAGGTTCTAGTCGGGACCTCCCGACTAGGGGATACCCTCGACCCTCTTCTTCCAACAGGCGATAGGTATAAAATGAAAGATACTTGATATATATGTATATACTATCTAGAAGCTATTTGTCAAGTTTGGTGACACTAGCTCATATTATTTACCGAGATTGCCCAAAAAACAGGATTTCGATATCGATTTTTCGCGATAACTTGGAAACGGGGCAAGTTATCGAATATCGGAAACAAACTCGATCTGCGCGGGGACTAGGAGGACCTACAGCTAAAAGTCTCTAGCAGTTATAGGTTCTGAGATCCTTGCGTTCATACATACGGACAGACGAAACCCCGCGCCGAACGATCTTTTCGAACCTTTGAGCTAACTTCTTCATATACGTACAACAAGAACAGAAAGACACATACACATGCACACTGACGAATAAAACATGGTGTGCAGGTTATGCTTTCCCTTAACCCCACACTATAAGAGATTTGATCTTTATTAAGTTCGGTGTTAATAGTTTGAAATTTTCAGGAAATAAATATTGCATGTATATATGTCTAGATAATAAAGCCCAATACTAAAACCAAACATAAAGTTTTGCACAATTTTGAGGAGAATGCTGTGAGATATCCAAAGAGTTCAATACTCAATACTATATCTATATTGTATACTCCACGAGAGACTCTAGCCCAGATATTGATATTGTTTTTTATCGATTCCATTAAAACAGTACCATTTGTTGATAGTTCGACCTTTGTTCATAGTTTCTAGTCTCCAGCTTGTATAGTCTCTAAGATCGACTCGGCTGTTGATGCTGAGCAAAAATATTTAAGCTTTAGCAGGTTGAAAGAGACTCCCTCAGTCAGTTATATAAATTTGCACAAGCCTATTATCCTCTTATTACCTATTTTCAATGGGTTCAGGCTGTAAAAATACATTCTCGATCAGTAGCAAAAGCCAAATAATCCCTCATGTTAAAGCGATCGTCACTAAACTTTCATCTAAAAATTTTTTCAAGATATATGCCAGGCATTGAGAAGTTCTGAACTAATCATGGGACTATTTTATAGCTTAATAAGCAGAATCGTTCGAAAAATGAGTTGTTTGTATCGCAACCTTTTTGATTTACTATCTTCACTTTTCTGCTAGCATACGTATCTGAAGAACCACATAAAATCTGGCCGCTATATGATACAAGGCTCCTATAGTAAAAAATTCTATTGTAAAAGCTTGCGTAAAAAGTCAATTATGAGCCACATGTCAACAAGGGTATTTGATGTTCGGCATGCGGAAAAAACAAGTTTTCTTGTTTGTTAAAATCCGATGGAAATGCGCTGCATTTCAGGCTAGTTTGAATTCAAAAAAAAAAAAAAAAAAAAGAATAGGCAACTATAGCTCAGACAAGCACAGAGCTAAGAATATCGGATTACGTATATGATACAACCGAGCTATATGCTTTATATATAGTGTACATATTTACCTGTCGTCCGACTGAATTATTTGGATGGCCACCAAAATTGATGCAGTCTCTCGTGAGGCATGTGCCGTTGAATGGTCGTCTGAAGCTGTTGATAAGTCGCAACCGCATTCAATCAACTTGCTGCCAGCTGCTGACTGCTTCTGCATTCGGAACATTCATTTATGTCAATGCCACAAAGCACACTTGTATGCAGGCATGTGTGTGTGTGTGTGTCTGTGTGTGTGTGAGCTAACATATTCGTACTGCATTGACAGTGGCAAGAAAATTGAGTTTACGACTTGGCGCGCCTCTGCGACTGTCAGTCATAACTTGGCCAGGATACATTAGCGAGATAGGCGCCCGGGCTTTTGCTTTATTCATTTGAATGCCATCGACATGGACAGGGAAGGCGGATTGTATTTAGGGGGCGGGCGGTTCGCGCGAGCCGGGCATTAGGCGGCATCTTTTATCGCCTTTTCATCGAGGTTATCCTGCATATTGCATGAGCTGCTGCCATATGGAAATTTATGTGTGTATGGGCGACACACATACGTGCACATATGCAAGTATATGTATATATCTGTATATATATTCATATAAAGACATCGTTTAAATTTGAACGTGTGTCTCAGCACTCGAGCGAAGCAGCGGCAGCCACAAACATATCCTTATCGATGCTGCTGCTGTCGCTGGCAATTTCGGGCAGCAGCAGCAAATGTTGCAATGTTGTGTGTGTGTGTGTGTGTGTGCGTGTGTGTGTGTCGATGTGGCCGCACTCAGTTATAGATTTCTTAGGGGACTCTGTTTATTATCCTTTTTTATATCCTTTCGCCTGGGTTTTTTATTTATTGATGTTGTACATTTGAGTTAAGGGCAAACGGCGTCGTCGCATTCGTTTCCCATAACCGATGCCGTTTTTCTTTGCATCCTCTTCCTCCGCCGCCACGTCGGCACGCCTCCTCGCCTCCCTCTCTGCACACACAGAGACATGACCATCCATAACTAGGACACGTGGCATGGACCACAGCTACAGTTTCAACTTCAGTGCGGGCTTTTGGGGCTCTAGCGGCCCATACGAAACAGTAATACAAATGTTGCGCATACGCCACGTTCGCCCCAGCGACAACAAAGTAGCCCTCACCATATTGTATGTGTGTTTGTGTCTGTGTGTGTGTGTGTGTGTGTGTGCGTGTATGTCTGTGTGTGTGCGTGCTGGAAAGCGATCAAAAGTCAACGGCAACTGCCATATATATTGAACTTGCCGAGCAATAGCAGCAACCGTAACGGTTCCGGTTACGGTTACAGTTACGGCAACAGTAAAGTTGTTTGCTTTAAAACTTGTTTGCTAGCACCTCTCGTCCCCCTGCCGGCCTACCACCGACACAATTCCATTTACCCCTAACTCCAGCTTAGTGTCTCATACTAAACTGCTCGCTCCATCGACTGAATGCAATTTCAAATGGGATTGGACACAAATTGTGCCACTCAGTATCTTGTTTCCTGGAAAATGCCAGGTCTATGAACGCCATAAACAGGCTTGGACCCGAGGTCATCAGTCGATCTCGCATTTGAACTTATCGGCTGCTATTAAAAGTGCATCGTTTAATCTTAAAAGCAAAGGGAAACGATTCTTAAAGCTAAGTTATTTTAGACACATTTTCTATGCAAACTCATATCTTAGGTATCTATTTGGTATGTGTTAAGCTTTTGACAAATATTTTTCAATTTCAAAAAGTTTTATACACATTACAAAGAGATTACCTAGAGAAGAGTTCGCATAGAAACAGACAGACGGTCATGGTTATATCAACTCGGCTGTTGATGGTGATCTAAAATATATGTATATACTTTATGGAGTCAGAGAATGTCTTCTTCTATGCGCAACATATTTCCTGGCAAGATTATAATGCGAATCATAATCATCTATCTTTACAAAGCCATGTCTGTGGATATTTTAAACTGAGTCATGCCTCACTTGGTATATAATCTCTACTTCAAGTCCCGCTCAAATCAGACCGATTATAGTTCATATTGAGAAAAATACATATAGTACACATTCAGGGGAATTTCTTTTTTCCATTTTTCTTTTGCTCTCAGCTACTTTTCATTTCAATGAATTGTTCAATGACAATCGTTTATTTCTGCCAATCATTCAGCATTTGTTGTTTTGCTTGGATGCATTTGGATATTGATATTGTTGCTATTGTGAATGGAAAACTGTATGGCTGCAGGCGCTCATCGTTGCCATTTGTGATCCACTTGACATGCACTCTAAATGGCGGCAAAGTCAAATTCATAATTGATTCAATTTTAATTGCCAGTATTGGCACAAAACTGCAACTGAAGCTGAACACTGAACACTGAAAATGAAACTGAAACGGAAATGGCAAGCAAACCAAACATGACAGTCCCGTTGCCCGGAGGCGGCGATCGATTTCATGGCAAGCCATCAATAGCATACACACTCGAGTTCATTTGAATAGGTATTGTTTGCGTTAGCTCCATTCAGCGCTCAGATTTATGTGACGCACACGCAATGTGCTTTAATTTCAAGTTTTGCCGAAAAATCAAAGCTGTTGGCAATTAAAGTTTTGATGGGAAAATCTTAGAAATTCTTATGATTATTTTTATAAATATTTGTTTTTTGTAGCAACCTAATTTTTGAAATGCGTCACTTCCGAGATCTGGGGGAGCGAGTTTTTATAAATGTGATAAAGATTTGCGTTTGATTTTTGAAAACTTCGTGTAGCTGTCTCTGAGTGCAGTTTAGTTGCAAATGCTTCAATTATTCTCACTTGACTTTGACTCAAAAGTATGTACTGAGACGTGGCTTTGGAAGATTCGAACCCTGGAAGAATGCTTAACTCAAGGTTTGTATAAAAAATATGAATGTTGCCAACTTGATATCATGAGCCTGCTGGGATTAGTTGTCTGAGCGTCGGGCGGGCAATAGGGAAGTCACCGGTTCAAATGCGCAGGAAACCTTTGCGTTTTCCTTGTTATTATTAAGAAATCAAGCAAAATTTATAAATGTATAAAAGCAAAGCCAGCAGATCAATGCCTTTTTTTGTTTTCACTTTTCTTTGAGTCTTTCTAATGGTTTGGGTTTCGAGCTCATAATAATATTCAACAACTTCATAATATTATCCAACAAGTATGTTAGTAAGCAACTTATAAACAAATTCTAGATATGGTTATAAAGATTATTATTAGCGCTTTCCCAATAACTTTGTTGAATTACAAGTGCGATAAATTTTTGCTGAACTAAGTTCTGGCAAAATACTTTTTATACGTTTAGTTTGCTTAGATCTGACAGCTGCCCTTTAATTAACATTGAGTTGTCATTTACCAGAATAAGGATGGTTTATCGACGTGTGTTCGATAATTTACAGTGAAAACTCTCCTAAAGGACACTCCTATCAGGTGGACACTACATTAGAGCAGACATTTTCTTTCAAACCATTATGAATCAGGCCTCCTCTAGAGCGGACATAACTGAACCGACAGTCGCTGTCCGTCTAAGAGAGTTTTCACTGTATATATATCTTATAAAGATCGCAAGCTGTACCTTTGCGTTAGCTGTCTGTCGCCGGAATTTCCATCTCATGCCAGTTCGCTTTTAGTGCGAACATTTGCCGACTTTTCCTGACGTTCTCCAACCAGTTTTTCTAGCTTTTCCATTCTGTTGTCTTGCTTTTTTAGCTCAACCGACATAAATGTGTGTTAAATAAATGCTAAACCCAAACAGTTGAGCGGCATAGTATGTGCAGTTTCTCTATCTAGTCGTCTACCGCTGTCTCCTTCTAATTCTCCCACTTCTTTCTCTGTCTCTCATTCGCATTCTCTCTCCCTCTCTCTCTCTCGCTGGCTGTCTCTGTTTGCATTTGTGCTGCAACAGAATCACATTTAATATTGGCTTGTCACGTGAATTTAACTGTGCCACGGCTGGGCGACGACGACTGAGTTTTCATTTCGTTTTGGAAAATGCGAAAACGAAAAGCCAGCAGGAAAAAATAAAAAACAACAAACGACGGTTTTGCTCGAGTTGCCGAAGTCTGAATACCCTTCCAGACATACACCATATGTGCCGTAGATTTCAGCACCTTATTCACAGTAATACTCAGGTCTATTCGCAGTCGATTGTTCCTATGATAAAGTAGACAGAGCTTGAACAAATTTGATGCAGAATGTTGTGGGAGAAGTGTGAAGTTTATAATTGCTAAGTTTGGTTGAGATATCTTGAGGAGCTTATAGAATATCCCAATTGTGATGGATGGTTTACATCTTTCCATTGCTTTCTCAATGAGCCAGTGATCCGTTGTTGGCAAGATTCCATGATTCCGTTGTTTCCTTTATGAGGCAGAGATCCGTTGTTGACAAGATAAACAGCATGAAAAGCTCGTGATTGCCAGCCATAAATTCCTATTGCAACCATATAACAAGTTCGACCGATCCAGTCTATTTCCACACATGGAAGAATCTAGACAAATTTGCGCACAAGCCGACGTCTCTATATACTCTATATATCTTTATGTTCTCTTTGGCAACAGAGCTGTCTCCTTCAATGCGTTACACATTTTGTGACAAATTTATAATACCCTTGAAAAGGATATTCAAAAAAAAAAAAAGCTTGCAATTTAAGTTTGAAACATTGAACATTGAATAAATTCGTCGAAAATGTCAGCGCCATTAAGTTAGTTTTATTTTTTCGTAGGTTTGATGAAGGGAGTTTGCAATGCAAAGCAATTCATGAAAATAATTTTTCATTTGTCACCTTTTCGCTGCCAGCGATTGCAACATTTTACTTTTCGTGCTGCGCATTTGGGCCACAATAAGCCAGGCCCAAGAGTCGGCCGCATTAAAGCCAAAATGCGATATGCTAAATGCATTAAATTACATGGCCGAATTGCACTGGCAAAAGGAATATTCGATTTTCCGGAATGGCCGGATGGGTAAATATCTGGTTAACGGCAAAGGTATGCGTTTGTAGCAGTTGCCGCATTTGATGCCACATCTCGAGATATGCTACAAGCCGGAATGAAATTTGAAATTCACAATTCAATTTAAGTTCATTCCAAGCATACGCAGCTTTTTACAGCTTCACAGCTTCACAGCTTTAACTGAATTAAACACAGCTCGGCGAAAGCAAGGGAGTTGGCAGAAAGTAAACTCAAGCGTTCTGAAACCGACAAATAGTCTGCAAATTAAATGTACAAAGTGCCCACGGAGGACTAGTCCATGATAGGCGTTGTTGAAAGGACTATTCAGAAGTGTCAAGAACAAGAGCATTTCAGATATAAATGCACAATGGCTAATGCTCACATAATAAATGTATCAGAAAATACTAAAATATAAACAAATAGGGAATAAATAAAATGTGGAAATTTGCCAATATTATAAAGATCAATTATGTGAGCATGGAGGACAAGTGTATGCAAAATATAACTATGAAAAGTAAGAGGGTCTAGTCGGGAGTGCCCGACTAGGGGATACCTTGAACCCTCTTCTACCAAAACTGAATACAACAGGCGGAAGGGGGGGTGGCTTTTAAAATGAAAGATACTCTGTATATCTGTATACATTATTTAAGAAGCTACTTCTCAAGTTTGTTGACCTTTTTGCTTAAAATTCAAGACTTCGATATCTATATTCATCGACTACTTGAAAACGCGGCAAGTTATCGATTATCGGAAACTAAATCGTACTTCGAGGGCACTAGAAGGACCTACGTTCAAGTCTCTCTTCTTTAGCTCTTATAGGTTCTGAGATCCTTGAGTTCATACATAAAGACAGTCGGATGGACGGACAAACAGACGGACAGAACAACTCGATTATTATGAAGTCGGAGATGCTTTCTTCTGCCTGTTACATACATTTGCACAAAAACCCAATATACCCAATATATAAAAGAAAAAGTGACCATGCAAAACGCCTTAATGTAAAATTGTAAAAATTCGACATTTTTCAAAAGACGTGATCATGGCCAGCCAAGCATAATTATGACCTGCATGGTTTGATGTGAAAAGTAATTATTGAGCAGTAAATAATATAGGCATGGAGGTCCAAATGACTGAGCAACAATTGGCAAAGGCAAACACGGCAGTGAATATGAAAACGGAATAAAAAGGCAATAAAATATATGGACAGAAGGCAAAAAATAAACAAAATGGTGTGACACTATTCGATATAAATATAAACAAGTAAGAAGTTCAAGTCGGGAGCTCCCGACTAGGGGATACCCTGAACCCTCTTCTTCCGATAGTCGATAGGTATAAAATGAAAAATACTATATATATATATACTATTCTAGAAATGTAGTTTCGTCAAGTTTGGTAACTCTAGCTCATATTATTTGCCGAAATTGCTCAAAAAACAGTATTTCGATATCGATTTTTATCGATTACTGGGAAACCGGGCAAGTAATCGAATATCGGAAACAAACTCGACCAACAGCTAAAATTTCAAGTCTCTAGCTCATTCTGACTGTATAGGTTCTGAGATCCTTGCGCTCATACATACGGACGGACGGACGGACAGACAGACGGACATGGCTAGATCGACTCGGCTATTGATGCTGATCAAGAATATATATACTTTATGGGTCGGAGATACTTCCTTCTGCCTGGTACATACATTTGCACAAATACAATATGCCCTGTGTACCCATTTTTAATGGGTTCAGGGTATAAAAACAAAGGTAAAAGAGATATTAAAGTAAACGTTAGAGTATATCCTTGTAAGCGTTTGCCTGACGGTTTTGCAGAAATGTGAGAATAGTGAAACAAAAACTAATTTTCGACGGATTCTTCCTAAAGAGCTATTATTATTATTGTCATTAATATAATTGTCATTATTATTATTGTCATTAGTATTATTATTATTATAAATATTATTATTCTAAATATTATTATTATGATTGGTATCATTATTATCATTATTATTATTTAAATTTAATTGGAATTTCGCAAGAATTAGCTAATTATGTACAGCATTATATTCGGAGTTAAAGTGGAGTCACTTTTCAATAAATTGCCAAGTCCATCAAATCTTAAACAACTTTAAAGAGTTAACTCACAGTTGGCTAACAAAACAAAGTAAGCGGTAAAACGTAAACAGGGAGAAGTAAAAAAGCAAAAATGTTATTTGAGTGTTTTTAATGTGGGTGCACACGGGTGTCCAGATTAGTGGGCGATATCGAGACAAAGTAGCCCAAAGCGCAGCCAAACAGCAAAGTTCGTTTGAGTGACAGAGGCTATCAGTGCGTTTCGATCACAGTCAGAATGGCGATGAGAATGTGAACGTGAATGTGGACATGGATGTGGATGATGATGAGGAACAACCCATGTCACGACAGCTGACTGCCATTGCGACAAGCAAGAGTAACAAAAATAACAAAAGTGCCAAAATAAATAAATTAAATTGTTGAAAAATGTAGCAAGTTTTTATACTCTGTACACATTGCAAATGTGTGAGAGAGGGTATAATGCTTTTTTGGAAATGTATAAAAAGGGAAACATTTCTGAACTCGTACAGAAAATACATATATTTAAAATCAGCTGGATCTAGCCATGTCCTTTTCCATTTCCTTTTATATCTACTCACATATTACATTAAATTAATAAAAGTGGATTATGAGAATACTTTTTTAAACACACCTCGAGAATAAAAGAAGCTAGTTACATAAAGCTTGGTATGTCGATTCTCGTATAGCGTATAGGGCTAAAAATAATTATATAATAGTTTTTGGAAACCTCCCCCTAAGATGAGAATAAAGTATCTTTTTATAGGTAGAGCCTTGCGGTTTAGTTTACACATATTTGAGCGTTGAAATTTTCATAAAGATCGGACCATAAAAACCGAAAATAAACAACAATGAATATCCCATAATCTGAGGCGAAGGGAAGAAGAAGCACAACTACTGGGTAAAGAGTGAATTTATGTTAAGAGAAAAGCTAGAATATTTATAACGACATCTCGGCACGGGATTCAGGGTATCTCAAAGCGTGCACCTTTGAGTCGAGCACTCTTGTTTCTTTTTTCCCCCCGCTTAAACCTCGCATGTTGCATACGAAATCGAAATCGAAACGAAAATGAAAACGAAACTTGCCAAAGTTGATTTGCTGCACGTGTGAGTCGTCATTGGCAGAAAGGACGTGGAAAAGGAACTCGCTCACGCGTGGACTCATTAGGTATATGGATTCAATTATCGTATATCGCACCACAGCCGAAGAGCACGTCTATCGAGCACAAACAATCTCCTACTCTGTTTAGCTAACATCGAACATACTTAGTAAATTTGATTAGTTGATTAAGTGCACGTAAATAAATTAAACTTTATGTGAGTGTTATGTAATTCGAGTCGGAATAAATAAATTAATTATTATATAATAAGAGAATTATAGATAATTTATTAGATTTCTGAAAATAATCATTATATAGAAAGCGTTCTTATTTTCGAGAGGCCACTGTATGTTGTGCGTTCGGTCTGCTGTTGGCAAAAAAATGTTATTAACATAACATGCTGTTCGTAACATGCTGGTCATAACATGCTGTAAACAGCTGTTAACTTAAGGTGTACATAACAAGCAATATGACAACAAAATTCTTTAGCTGTAAACACAAAATGTGGCTTTTGGCGTTCATTGTTCATTGTGCTGTTATAATGTATAAATGAAAACATAACGTGCTGTTAATCAATCGTGCTTTCGTAATGTTCCATCATATATTTATCCTCTATTAAATTCAACATAACATTGAGCGTACACTATGGTAAACGCATAGTGGTAAACTGTAAACAAAAATGCAGTTCTGCAAATAACATTTCATTACTCAGCAATGGCAATCTTTTCAATTTTTCAACCTTTCGTTTAGCCGCACTTTACAAAATCTAGACTAAAATCTGCGAATTTAGTCAGTAAATGTCAAAAATTGGCAACAACTCAATATATATAACATAAATTTTAAGCTGCACTTAAAATGTAACTCGATTTTCAACTGTAGATGAATTGTGAGCGAAATTGTTTTTCGGAAACACAAGCGCTCAACAATTCATAATAATTGTGTTTTGCTGCTTGCCACGTCAACTAATTAAGTCAATTAATCATTAGCCTGCACAAATTTCTATGCAGCTACCCATCTGCTATTACCATTACCCTCACCATTGACATCTTGGCCTCGCCGTTGTCGTTGTTGGCGTCGTCGTCATCTCTAATGGTAGCTCGTTAAATTTATTGCGCATACGCCCCCGTGTACCTGGAAGCGTTGGCGGCGATTTGTGTGGAACTTCACGAGCTGCTTTAAATGTTAAATGCGAAAATTACGGCGCACGTGCCGCAGCCATTGACTGCGAGTGCGACTGCGACTTTGACTCCGACTGCGCCTGACAGCCGCCCACACACAAACTCATACACACACACACACGCACCACGCACACACACACTTATACGGGGCGTGTCATGGTAGAAGCATTGCAACCTGGCAGCCTCTTGCTTTTGACGGCAAACAAATGCTTTGATATTTATTGCCAGCCAGTCAGTTAGCCCGTCAGTCAACCCGCCTGGCACACTGCGTCATCCTGCGGCGCCCCAAAGACAAAGCTAGCGACAGAGTCGAAAAAGGAGACGAAATCATAGTCAAAGTTGCAGTTGAAGCCAAAGTCAGAGCCAGGATTTGGCATTGCCTATTGTCTGTTATTTATGTGGGCGCAGTGGGTGTGGCAGATTTAAGTGTGGCCAGTTCGACCTAAAATAGAATGCGAGAATGAAAATACACACACACACACACACAAGCACATATTATTGGGCGTTAATCCATAAGTTCCAGTTATATTTTTCTCTTAAATTGAGAGTTGGAATCATAATAAACTAAGTAGAGAGAGACAGAGAGAGGGGAATTTTTAATTTTTTAACTCCTTTAAAGGAATATTTGCAAAAAGCTTTTTGTAATCAAAGATAAAATAGGCGCAATATTTCATATTTTGGAACAATTTTTGTTTTGGCAACAAAAGCAAAAATATTTTTGAAAATTCTTACTGAATCACAATCATTTATGTTACGAATTAAAGTATAATGGAGCTCACAGTTGGAGAGTTTACTCAAAATAACTTGAGAGAAAAAATGTATTTGTGAACTTAATATTCAAGCAACAACTTCTGTGATAGCTATATGTTATAGTAGTTCGATCTAGCCGACTTTGACATTTATATTAACTGGCAGTCATAAGAAGATGAACCTAAGCATATTTTCATCAGGCTAGCTGCAAAAAAAGGAACAGTTGTTTGGATAGAAAAGAAAACATGTCCACATTAACTAGACTAGATCAAGAACATGCTAGTGAGCTAAAAAAAAAAAATTAAAACAAACTCTGATATGACGTTTTGGCCGGACTAATTGGCCGACTGACTGGCTATTTGGCATAGACCAAGCCGCTAGGAGGGGATCGGCTGGAAGATAAACCGACAAGTGTTAAAAGTTCGTGGAAAACGATTATATGGAACTTTTTCCTTTTGGAATCCGATAAGGTTTAAACTGTGTTTCAAAGATCTATACCAATCCGAGATACGATGCCCCTTTACCAACCGGTTCCATAAAAATTAAAACAAGCACGAACGCTTTGGTTGGGTGTGTTCGACTACAAAATCTCCTATACTCCTCGATCAATATAATATTTTGGTTATAGGACCACAATCTGAACTCTTCATATCAGAAAACACAGCCGAATATGAACTCAAATATGCTTATGCAGGCACTAATAGATGTATTTGTGTATAAAACACAATGGGGAGAGGTATCCAAGAAGTGAAATATTCCTAATCTGCGCACTTAACGCGAGCCTACATACCAAATTTGGTAATTTTTATCTAGCTCTTATAGTTCTTGAGTTATACTCAAAAATCCGAATCTCAGAATCGATTTTTATCGATATGTGATTAACTCGTTCTGCGTAGGGTATAGGAGAATATAAATTCACTCGGCAAGTCGTCCTGCTCAGGAGTATACAAGCTTTATCGGATCGGAAATGCCATCTTCTGTCTGTTGCATACATTGTCACACAATCAATATACTCGATTATCAATGGGTGGAGGGTATTTGCAGACTTTTGGATGCCATATTTATGCATAGAAAATTTCATTAGGATTGGAAAATAAATACTGAAGTTATTTCGGGCGCATTTTCTATATGTTTGGCTTGAGCGAAGAAGAAGCACAGTAAATTATCGCTAAGTAAACTGCGCAGCAAGCGGTTCTTTATAATATAATCAATTGGGATAAATCTCATTATGAATTGTTATTTGAAACATGATTCGTGCTGCTAAACAATTTACAAATAAAAATGTATTTACATATTTGCTGTACTTTTAGCTGCCTTTTCAAGTGCACAAAGTCAGCGCAGCACAATTATCATTTAATGATGAACTTTGAGACAGAGGAACTCTTATACCGACTGCGCAATACTCTGTTTCCATAGAAATAACAGCTCAAATACTTGAAAATTGTTAGCTCTGAAAATCTCACCCTAAGTCAAGCTTTAGCTAAAAATTGTTTGGGGAATATGTGGAAAAACTCGGTACCTCATCTGACTTGGTTCTACACTATATAGTCGTGTCAAGCTCCAGCCGGTCATGGTGCCTGCACAAAACCAATATACCCATTCTCAACTGTTTGGGAGCAGAGTATAAACAGATTTTATACTACACAGTTGAATATAGCTCGCACTTATAAAGCGAGAGTATTTAAAACGAGCAGATGGAAAACGATGATTGCTCGCTTGTCAGCTCCAATTCATATTAATATATCAGAAGAAATTATCCGGCATCGCCCGAGCCGAATGTGCTGAAAATGGAAATTTAAAATTGTTTAAACATTTAAACGGTTTTATGTTTGCGTTTCTTCGATGCACAAAAGAACGAATAACATAATAAGAAATAAACAAATAAAAGTTGCTGGCGGATTTGAACCGGCGACCACCCGCTTGCTAGCCCGACGCTCAGACGCTTAAGCCTCGTCGCACGTTTCCAAATGAAATGTTTTTCATACCAAGTTGGGTCTAAAGCAGGTCCAAAAGTAGAACCAATGATCCAATGTATCAATGTGCATTGATCACGAATCGGTCAGTTTCTCTTTTATATATAGATATATATTTATATAGCATTTAGTGGCTGTTAGTGAGCTCTTAACAGTGCTTAGGCACTAATTAGATCATTCAACATTTTCGTGCATTTTTGAATCGTCCAGCCAAGGGGGTGCTACAGGAGAGGGGACTGCTGCCTGTCGACAGACCTTTTAACCCTTATCATATAAATCGCCAGAGCTGACTGGTATGATGGGTGGGTGTAGGGGTTAAGGGAGTTGGTAGGTAGGTGGGTAGGTGGGTGGGGTGGGGGTTAACAGCGGACTAACGGGTCACGCTCGAATTGCCCTTGGCAAGCATTTTTGGTATTTTGGTAATTTGGTGTTTTTGGCTTTGGCTCTCGCTTTGCTTCGCTGGGGTTTGGTTTCGTTTGGTTTGGTTTGGTTTGGTTGGGTTTGGTTGGGTTTGTTTTGGATTGTTGCTCTCGGCCAGCAACGGAGTGGCGGCGCTTGGCCCGTTAGCCGTGTTATTATGTGCATCCTGTGCGTTTGGGCCCTGTAATTTATTTATGGCCACATAATAAATCTGTGCATAAGACATTGCCAGTCCAGCGGTCAGAGAAGCAAAGGGAACGACTCTCGACTCTGCTCGGTGGCGGGCCGTACGTTTTTGTCCGGTTTTCCTTGCGTTTTCTGCTGGTTGCGCTGTATCTTTTAATGTTTTCCTTTCTCTTTATGCTTTATTGCAGTGTCATTTGCGCAAACTGTTGTTAATAGCCATGCGGTGACACTGGAAACCTCTCGCCCGGTCACCGAACTCCCTCCCTGCTATCGCCGCAGCAGCAGCTGATCAACTGCTGAGCTTTATGCAGTTAAAGAGGGTATACACAATTTCACATGATATATGCAACATTTTTGAAAAAAGTCATCAATGCAAGCTTTAATAGTGGAAAATTATAATAAAATTATATATCCATATGAGAAACTCAGTTATTGTTTTTTAAATGAAGAGCATCAGATCCGGCGGCTTGGCTTTCAAGTGAACTGACAGGCCTGTTTGACTCTGTGACTGCCTTAATGGCAGCGCTTCATTAGAGCCCCACCAAAATCAATAAGGAGCCTAGCTTCAGTTTTGCTTAGTCAGCTGTTGAGTGCCAACAAAGTGTTGGCTGTTCTGGGGCACGCGGACGGGCTACTCAGACTGATAATGACAAGTACTGTGGATTCAACAAGCGTAACTCATGCGGTCGCCTGCGAATGCCTTTGAGCAGTGTCATTCGGTTTCTAATCATCATTTCAACCATAATCATTATCAGTAAAATATACGTTGTTTGAACTAGGGCACGCTTCGCTGGCCATTGGAATACAATATGCCCCAATCTGTTTAACACTGGGCGCTTGCTTTAGCTCTACTTAGCCTCAAATGGCAGCACCCATAATTTATGGCCATTTGCCACGCCCATGCGCAGACATTATCAGTGTGTTTTGTAAATAGTTAATGCATAGTTTTGCTTCACATGGATTAGTCGAAATTTGTAGGAGAAATAGTAGCTAAAACTGACACCAGATACAGACAATGGAGTATATATATGTATATATATATATATGCAATATAGTTGTCCGATATTGATCAAAAGCTCCCTATCTGTTTAAAATTGTCGCTGTTTCGGCTCGAGACAATGGCTTGTCTTAGGGTTCGTTTTGTGAATGTAAAATTTCTGCAAGGAACCAGACTTTGGTTTGTCACAGTCTTAACCATTTTATATAAAACAGACTAGTTTGGAAATCGTCACAAAATAGCTCGTTTAGATTTCGATTTTTTCGTTTAGATTTCCCTTATTAAATTGGCAGAGAAACAAGACGATTTCACCTTAGCTCGTCTACCTGATCAGAAATACATATATATGTATATATATATATATATATATATATATATATATATATATTCACGGGGTCAGAGATGTCTTCCTTAATGCAATGCTTATATGTGACAACATTGTAACAATATCTTTTATTTCAATATAGGCGGTAGTTCCCCTTTCTCCAGCTTTCAGTACGCTCGCGAATGTTCGGTTGATAACAATTTACAACTATTTATAACTACACTATGCAACAGAATTCACTATTTTGATAGTGATATAAATTAAATCAATATTAAAAGATGTATAATAATGTAGATAACAAACTATATAGTTAAATATATTTAGAAGGTAAGGCTTTCTTGAAAAGTATATTCAATATTTTTTAAAAGTCTAGAACAATTCATTGATTTTAATCTATCAAAAAGTATCGCTTACTGTAAAATGCACAATGCTGTTAAACAGTGTTTTGTTTATTACACAAATACGCAGTTGATCGCCTAATCAAATAGATCCAATTGAACATTATCGTGTACAAAATACCCTGTAGCTGGCTTCAAACCTAATAGATTCGTATATTTTTCAGAAATTTTAAGGCTGCGTCTTACACATTACATGTTGAAAAATAAGGTGTTAAAGAATAATTGCGACAATAAATGAATTTAAATTTAAATTAATTGAATTAACTTAAAAATCAAGAGTATTCAAAATCGATTTAAGTGTAAAAGGTATATAGAATACATCACAATCTATACAATTTATATACACACACTCATAGCACTCATATATGTATATACATATATATATATATATGTATACCCATGGACCCGGAGCGATAAGAGCTATCATCTTTGCAGTACAATTAGAATGCCCTATAAATTAAGCTGAGCTCGCGCAGAGGCCATAGTACCTTTAAAATTGTCGTGATGGAATTGTTAAACGCTGTGATTCTGGGACTGGCCGCTTTTAGCCTGACATTCCAGGACGTAAATGCGAGTTGTCAACTTACATTTGAGTCACCTAAACCGCATATCGTAACACATTTTGGATCGAAGCATTTGGTCAGCGAGAGTGCATCGATATTAATACGAGATAAATATGAAACAGTTGATCTATATTGTGCCAATGGATTCAACACACATAGCAACTATGGAGCTTACGAACATAAAAACCACCACGTTAAATTGACTTGTGACTCACCCGAATTTTTTTTCGAAAACGAAGGAACTGATCGAATGAACATTCACGAATTGCATTGCTTGGGCAGCCAAGTGTCAAACATGTATGAGAGCCGCCTGTCTATGCCGGACTGCAATGGATACATGAGTCTCGTTGTTGGCCAGGACTTTGGAACGCTCGGCTCACTGAAAACGGCTGCCATATGCTATGACATTATTAAGCAACAGTTAAAGTATGTCAGCTACACTGCATATCCACCCAAAATAAGGGTGCTTGAAAAGGTAAAAGCATCTGCAATATCGACGCAACATATTGGAATCAACAGTATCTCATTTACAGACTCAGGCTGGCCAACTAAACGAATTGGGTCTAGACATTAATGTGGCTTACAGTAAAAGTCTCTTCAAGCCGTTCAGGTAAGCTCTACGACTGAATAAGGAAGTAAATGTTTGGGAAAAAAAATTAGTAGGATTATATAAACTTTTACGCTGAACGCGTTGAAAATGGGTAAAAACGAGAAGGAATGTACATCTTCGGCAAGCCGAAGCCTCTTGTAAACGATTTCCTTACCGTTTTGCAGATATGTGAGGGTGGTGAAGCTTGAAAATGCTGACCTTGATGAAAATACACAAGAACTTCACCTTCGACCGAATTTACTATTGAAGTTATATGATATAATGGTCCGATCCGGCCAGTCCCGACAGCTTTAAAACTGAGAGATTCGCTCCCATAGAAACAGACAAACGGCTGTTGCAGTTTATGGGGTCGCAAATGTCATCTGATTTGCGTTCCACGTTGCATGGCAATATTATAAGGGCATTAAAAAAGCATGACAGGCAGAGGGGAAAGGTTAAAAGTATAGTTCATAAAAATGTTTGGTTCTATATACAAAGTATAGATATCTTTATGATAATGGTAAAATTTATGGTAATGGTAAAGTTATGTTAGGCCTTTTGATTAAAAAGATTCAATCAAAGGAGTTATAACGATTTGTAGGCGAAACACTTGATAGCGCCATCTATGGATCAAACGGACAACTACTGATATTCACTTACTTGCAGTGAGTCGACCATCAACGAGGCATTCAGCAAGGACAAGCAACTGAAGGCGCTTTTTGGTGAGGAAACCTTTGAGTATACCAACCTGATACAGGACGAGGCCTTTACCAAGGATATATCAGCGTTTAAGGAAATGCTAAGCATTGTCTGGCTGCGCGCCCTTCGCACCGGAAACTGGCGGCATCTGCTTAACGCTCTACAGACAGCTAGCATCAATGCCAAGTATGATGTCCGCGTTGGTGTCTCTGGTGTCGTTGGCCTGCCAATGCTGCAATCCTGCAATGAGAGTCGCACACTGACCATCGAACTGGACTCGGGAGATACTCTCTCCGTGCCGGCTCACATCTGGGCACATGTGCGTGCGTTGGAGCCAACGGTGAACGGCACAGATGAGTTTGTAGTAGTGGCCCACAATTCCCCCTTTGTAAGTGCATATCGAGAATGAGAACAATCGAATCTGTATTAATCTATCTCGCTTCCAGTTCACTAGCAATGAGCGGGAGGGCCTGTGCAAGAGCATGTGCCAAGAGGTGCCATGGCTGAAGAACAGCCTCTTTAGCAAACTTCAGCACTATCCCGTCTATGGTCTGGTCCAGTGTTGTCGCGTTGAGGATGTTCGGGACAAATTAGATAATTTCCCGAAGCTTATCGAACCTACGGAGGAATGGAAGGCCTATACCGAGCCTAAGGCCAACGAAGACATCGAAGATTAGGTTGGTAAGGGCGAGTATATAGACGCGTGCTGATAATTTAAGTGGCTTTGTATATTTGCCTGAAGTTGTCACGAATTACACAAACAACCTCAATATCACTTGCATTTTCAATGTTAATCATTTGACACGGGCAACGCCGGGTGACTTAATCTGGCTTTAACGTGTGTGTTTGTTGTCAAAGCCATATAACTTGGCATATATGTATGTATACGAAGAAAGTTAATTCCAATTGCATGCATGCGCAGCCGTATACAGGGTATCTTCTTGCCTGCCACCGACCTCGACTAGACTTACCTTCCTTTGATTATTGCCCTAAATGCCCGTTAAGTTTCAATTGGACAACAGTTGTGGTTTTTTTTTCATCTATTAAATTTTGTCGCTTTTTTGACTGAGTGGCTACTTTGAGTCATTCGGTTGGGCGATTAGTTTGGGTCAAACCATCGATTATTGCGGCCACTTTGTGTGACTGAAGGCGATTTAATTGCCATAAGCCACAAAGTGGGCAGACAAACAAATTTATGATATTAGTTTCATTCAGCTGAAAGCTGAAAGCGTTTAGCGAGCGAAAGCCTTTAAGGACAACAACAACAGATTGTTGTCAGCCATGAATCTGGCATGTGGCCAGGAGTTCTCAATTGCTTTTGGCCAAGTGACAGGCGACTAATGCGTCAAAGTCCGCATTGCTCCGCAATCTCCCGCAATGCACATCAAGCGACAACAAATAATTTATATGGTTTTTAATTAATTTTCAAGTAACAGCGAAAAGCCAAATAAACAAAGAGCGAGCAAGCGCGAATATCTTTGGCACGCCGAAAATTTAATACCCTTCGGACGATTTTGCACATATGAATCGATATAGAGATCGAATGGGGCCAGATCCGGCATATAAACTGGCTGCAACAGAAGGACGGACCTGTGCAAAGCTTCAAGGCGATAGCTTTAAAACTGACAGACGGACAGACGGACATGGCTATGTCTGTACTGTACTGTACTGTATAGGATGAAATATGTCTACTTCTATGCGTTACACATTTGATGACAAAATATGAATACCCTTCACAAGGCGGAAACATCAAAACTTTTCCGGTTTGCCTATCGACCTGCTTAAACCTGTGTTAAACTTTCTCGACATGAATATCTGTTGTTGCCTCTCATATTCTATATTTTTTCATGAGACGGCGGCGGGTATGACGAATTCTGGATGAGATTTGTGCATGTGTAGGAGCATAATAAATAAAATAAGTCAAAGCCACAATACGATCAATGCCAATCAATCAATAGCCGGTATCTATGCAAATATGATGCTTGTCAGAGGGCAGAAGCGTGAGGCTGAGCCCGATTTATATAGGTATTCAAATAAACTGTATACTTTTGTCTGGTAGACGCAATCGAAGTCACACTTTTACACTCGTGAAATCGGCTAAAACTTAGACTATAAACACTCGTATAAGCGCGCTTCAGCTAAAGTGTTATATGTATTATATTATCTATATATTATATTCCCGTGAGACATCGGTAACATCTTCCTCTGGCACAATTGATATGCCTAGCTGTTATTGGAGTGTGAACGAAAATGCAATACACTTGCCTTTTGAATGTTAGGGTATTTAGTTTCGGTTAGGTGTTAATTGAACTGTCGCTCTCTCTTTTATTGTTGTTCGGTCCTTGTTTTGGGTACATTTCGTGCTTTCGTTTTGTTCGTTTGTTTGTTTATTTACTTTAATGCTTGATTTATGCATCGCAGCTAAATGAGAAACCACTTAGGCAGCGCGTCCTGTGCCATTCTGTTGCTGTCCTGACCCGGTTCCGGTTGTCGGCACTTGTGCATAATTTAAATGCCTCAAGTTTATGGCGGGCTGAGGGGCATGGTGTGTGGGGGGGTGGCGCCACCAAACAGCCCACCGCTTAATCAAATGTACTTGTAATTCCTATAATATAACTTTAACAATTTGTTGTTGTTGTTCTTTTTTTTCGCTCGCAAAATTCATTGCATACCCCGGCGCACACACTCAGAGCGAGAGGGGAGAAGGGGGTGGCAACTGATTGGGGCTTGGGACTTCGACGTTTTACGACTTCATTTGGCGTTACGTGATATTCCAAATAATGAAAACCCGCAGCGGCAACTAAAAAGCAACAGCGTAAAACTGCTGTGGGAAAAGGGCGTACGGTGGGGGAGGGGGCGTTGCGTAAACAGGCGGCTGAGAGGGGCAGAGCGGGTGTACGCTTCCGGGCGTATGGTGTCGTGGGTCGGTCGGATGTTGAGGCCGGTTAAAGGGAATTTAAGTAAAACATAAACGCAAACGGAAATAGCCAAAAAATTTAGCGATTTTTGGCACGCGACTTTACACGCAGGCAACAACAGCAACAACAACAACAACAACAATAGCGGCAACGCCAGCAGGTGTTTGGTGGGCGTCTGCGTTTGCGTGTGGTTGTGTGTGTGTGTGCGTGTGGTTGTGTGTGTGTGACACACAAGCCGGCTGCATAACAACAACAACAACAACAACAATAAAAGCCCAAAAGCAAACAACACAGAAACAAAAATGTGCACAAAGCGCAAAAGAAATACACAAAAAATAAAGTACGAGTGCATGAGCTGGGTATGCTCGACTAGAAACTACCCTATACATTTTACGAACTTTTTTCATAATACACACACACAGAAACCAACACACACATCCACACACACATCAGCTGTGCCGTGCTTTTCCTTGCCCTAAAATTGGCATACAATGAAATATATTGTAATTCCTTAAATTTTCTTGTTTTTACAAAACGAAGCTCTGCTAAGATTTTGAAAACACATTGAATAACGTCGGTGTTTGTAGTCCGATCGTTATGAAATATTCAATTTTATGCTGTATGTGCTATGCGAACTTCTCGAATTCCTTGTATCTGCAGTGGGTACAGGGTATAAAAAAATACCGGCAAAAAACTAAAAGCAGACACGAGACGAATGACAAAGAGAGCGAGAGTGAAAGGAGTGAGAAAGAGAGAGGGTGTTGGGCGTAAATGTGGCACCGTAGGCGTGGCCGGCGTTGCGGGCAAAGCAAAAAGAGGAACACAGCCAAAATGTAGAAAGAAGAAGCCAAATTGCCAAATCGGGGGCGTTCACGAAGTGCGTGGTAGCTGCATAAACGCGACGAATAATAAACAGGAAATAGTAAAAGAAATCGAACGTAAAAAGTTCGATTATGGATAAGACCGCAGTGTCCAAACGGAGTCGTCCATCGACTTGTTATCGAAGCAGACAACTGATACGTTCAAACAATATTAGGGGTATTCCATTCGTAGGCCAGTGTAACACCAGCAGCTTTTAAACATAATCAAAAGTTATTTTATTTATGGGTTTCATTTTGAAATTCAAGCGATGTCATCATAACCTTTGATCAAGCTTATCGATATATTATCGACTCGCACGAATACGATTTTCATGCTGATACTTCTTGCCTGTATATAAAGTTAAATATACCCTACTCCAGAGAAACGTTTTGTTTGCCCGATCCTGATCACGTCAGAATATACGTATATTCATCTACTCCGATATTCAATAGTTGCTTTGTACAGTTGCGAATTGTGGCGATAATTTTTACTATCGCATAGCTAAGAATCGGATTTAGAAATTGTATCTCGCTGCAGTCACGGCTCCAGTTAAGCATTTAGAAAGAACAAAAAGAAAACAAATGAAAAATCATTGAAATTTTGGCTTTGGAGCAACTGGCACTGCGCCCGGCAACTTCTGGCCCCCACGGGCTACACACACAGATCCCCTCTTCCCGCTGTGCAAAGTTCACAGTTCCCGTCACGCCCGCAACGTAAAGCGGCGCGTGCTCAGCTGCAATACAACCACACACACACACACACACACACACACACACACACACACACACACACACACACGCACACACACACAGAGTAGGTAAGCGCGATACGGGATTCATGATGTTTTCTGTTTGCCTTCTTCCTTTGTGGGGCTGGAGGGGTTTGAGTTTTCTTTTGCTTTTCTTTTTTTGGGGCACATGTACCGCTATTTTCATTCGTATTCAGTTGAGAAAGGTATTAAACCGGAAAAACACGTTGCACATCGATGTATTCCCTGGTGGCCGGCAGCGCCCCCAGTCCCCCTGCCCATCGTCAGGTTCAGCGACGTCTACAGCATCAGCTTCAGCTGCGGCACGTGTATTTACGTCAAGTCGTCGACACGAATGGTGGCGGCATCCGCCGCTCTGCCACCTGAGTGACCAGCGCGATGGTGTTGTATTGGATCAGGCGGAAGGGGCTGTGTTGTTTATAGGGTAGCTCGGTGGGCCAGTTCGGGAATGTCACCGAAATCAAATGAAATTACAGCAGCAAAGTGCAGAAGCAGGCCTGTGGAGATGTTAATTAAAAGTGGGCCGAGCGTAGAAATTAGTTAATTAATATTAAATTCAATTTGAAGGCGCAGAGCTGGACCTACAATTAGGTTATCAAATGAGCGCCTCGAGTCCAAGTCACTCGTTCGCACGTGACACCATTAAAACCAAGTGAAACGTGCCCCATGCCTTGGCCAAAACCACATCGAACGGCATTTCGTGGGTCTAGGCGCATTTGCATGTATCAAAGGAATCCATCAATCCATTGAGATTGGGCGTAGCCTAAAGAAAACCTGACTGTGTCTAAATAACGAAAATAGTATATATTCCAATGGCGTTTTTTAAACATTCGCAAGTACATTTGTGAATGTACCAAATGTACCAAATGCTGATTGTATTTAATCAAAACTAAATTCAAGATGAAAAATTAGATTTAAATGTCTTGTAAGTAAGAATTCATTTCAATTAATATCAAGACTGTTTCTTTGATTTATATTAAAAAAAATTATAGTTTTTATACAAATTAATACAATTTTAAGAAGAAATATACTTGAAGTTCTTACAAGTGTTTGTATTGTATTTAATGTATTAAATGTTGAAGTTAATTGGACTTTAAAGCAAGCGAGTCAAACGAATAAACACGAGTGAAGCATTTGATTACCATTTGAATACTCAAATTAGTTAGCAATAACATATTTGATTATATTCGATTTCAAACTATATTATTAGAGAAGTGTTTATAGAAATTCTCAAAGTCCACTCAGTACTCGCTGTCATTGCAGTTTTGTTCTCATTTGAGTTTAAGTGAATGTTTCAAATGCAACACCATTTCAAGCTATGTATGTAAACTAGAAATATTTACAGACTGAGCTGGCAATGAAATGAGCAAGAGCGCAGTCAAACTTTTGGCTATTCAAATATGTGTCTGATGATCGATGTTAAATGTAAGTGAGCCAAGAACTTTCACATAACTCAAATTCAATTAACTTGCGTCTGTTGGCAATCGCATTGAAAACAATTTGTTGTACACCATGCAGAGTTAAATCATAAATATGACCAACAAGCACTTCAGGTCGACGGCAGAACATGGCCCATATCGAATATGCAGGTTTTCCAATTAGCATTTCTTTTCAAGTTCCAAATATTGCTTTACCGCATATGTTGCATTAATTAAATAAATGTGGAGACATTGTTCACCAGAAAATAAATTTGTTTTTCATTTAAACATCTGCTGTACATGGCAAAGCGAAAAAAAAAATATAATAAATATATGAAATTTTGCAGGCATTTACTTTGCATCCGGCTTTAAGTTGTCTCTGGCTATGCAAGAAAATGGCAAGGACCATGTACATTTGTATATTGTAAACCACATTGCTGTGGGCCATCGATCAACAATCAATCAAACGACAAATTGCAACTGCATCGCCATCTAATACGAGTAATGCTCAGTGCATAGAGCCACCCATCATGGCATAAGTTTCAAATGTATACATATGTGTGCACACTTATCCAAGCCAACCTGGCAGCCTGTGGCTTAAGCTATTTGTTTATTGGTTATCCCTATGGCAACACCTTTGGCTCTGCCTCTGCGTCTCCGTGTGCATCAATATACAGTATTGGTCTCTTAATTTCATTTACAATTCAGCTGCAGCGTGAATTTGCAATTTTACATACATTTTCGTATAATATTAAACCTTGTTGGCCACTGGCAAAATTTCGAATTACTATCCATAACAAGAAAATCGCAAGCCGCCGATGGAAGACGAATTCCAAATACCCTAGCGCATAAATATGCATTGCATAGCCAGAAGCTAAAATTTGTATGTATTTAAACGATTCCACACGCACCTATGGAAAATTGGTGAAAAACGATTGTGTGAAACTTCTCTGTTTACCATACGATACGCTTTTAAGGACGTTTGTAAATATTTCCTGGATACAAAATGAAAATCATAGATTGTAAATGTTCTTCAAACTCTTCGCTAAAGCTCTACATGAAAAATGAATACGATTGTGGAAACTTTACACGCAAGATCGGAAAATACGTGATAAGCTGCTGTATATAACTATTTTTCCTATCATTCGATTGGATTCAAATTATTCACAAAGATCTTTGTCATAATACATTGCAGACGTCTGAAGAGTCCTCCTTCTGTGCTCGAAGCATACGGGTCAAAGGTTATATAAGGCTTTACACACAAGTCTAGCACACGCTGAAGAACAGAATGTGAATAGATTCCAATCGGTACTGTGAAAAATGCAAAATATTACGTATGATATGCGTAAAATCAAATTTTAGATTTCAAGTCTTTAGCCTTCATATATCCAAAGATTGCAGTGTTTATACAGACGGACAGACGAACATGGCTAGATCACATCAAAGCGTCATTCTGATCAATAAAATATATATACTTTATTGGGCCAGAATGCCTTGTTGCCAATATTCATTAGATGCAGTGCTTCAAGCTTAACACGGGCTAAGCCGGGTGATTCTCGCATGTAAGGCCCATGGAAAATGATGTGCATAATTTTTCGAGCTAAACATTTTGTTGTGTGTTTCAGAAGCTTGATCCAATATAGAATACAGAGTTTCTCAAGGCTTTAGTGTTCATTCCTAAGCAGCTATAAGATACAGTCATACGATTCGAATCGTTTGGCCTAAATAAATTAGGCCAATGCTGAAACCAGCAAAGTCTTTAAGATATCTTTACTTACACCCTTCCTAGAATAAAGACAATTTAGGCAAACAAACAGAGTTATAGATAGCGCATCTTGGTGAAATAAATAATAATAATAAAAAATTATATAGCAAAGACTTTATCTAAATTATAATACCTCAGACTTGATTAGGGTATAAGAGCTCAAATTGAATAAGCCAACAACACGAACCGCAAGACGAGCAGCTACGTTGAAAACGATTTTCATAAAATAACCAGCAAATACTATATATATATATATATATATATTTAAATGTATGTTTGTCGATATAGAGGCGAACGATTTGTAGTAAAATGTTAACAGCAATTTATAGCACTTGTGCGGGGAATACGAGTTGGCTAGCCAGATGTCCAGATGGCCAGCGGGTTGGCCCATACAACTGTGTTGTGCAGTTGGCAACACAGGCAAAAGTAAAATTAAGTCCAATTTACAATTCTCGCCGAAGACAATATACACAGAGCGTGGGAATGCGAACAGCTCTATATGACTTAAATAGTTCACAGTGAATGTTACTTGGGCTAGGCCGGCTCAAATGTCGTTCACACAGTCACAACTCCACAATTAATTGAGTTATGACAGTTGAACTTGAAATGCATTTGACTTGCACAGAGTTCAGTTTAGCTTTGACTTCTTGATTGGCCAAATGTCAATTCAATTAGTTCGGGAAGTCTAGCAAATTGATTCAAAGCAGTCACGTATGTAAGAGCGGCTCCAAAGTGGTTCAGAGTTATGAACTTGCTAGATTTGGAAATTTTAACCACAGGCTCAAGAACAGTCTGTATACAGTAACTGAATCACATTCATATTTGTTTAAGTGATAGAAAACAATTTTAAGGTTGATTGAAATGAACCACTTATTCACAAACGATTCAAAATTGAACCACAGAACGATTAAAATGCGGAACATATTCAAATTAACGACTAGTTCAAGAAAACTTTAGAGCAAACTGATGAAAAGTAATTTACGTTGGATGGCCCAACTTTACTTTAAGCTGGTTCAAGATTGTGTATCAATCACCTAATCAATCAACTACTAGCTCATATTCATAATTGTACAAAGTGATTGACAACACATTTAAGATTGATTTAAATGAACCACAAAAATTTCAGAGTAAAATTATGGCATATAATAAACATTGGATGCCCCTATTTAAAATATATCTATACTTATGAACTAGTTCGATAACGATTTGAAAGTGGTTCTCTGAGAAAATTGTAATACCAATTGCCCTGTTGGCCAAATAAATATCGATTAAATTACTTGAATTTATATAAATGTGTGGGTATGTAAGGGGTAAAGGGTATGTACATACATGCTTAATAGCTGTTAAAGAGTATTTGGCATTCGAATATTTAAAATTTTGCTTGCTCTTTTCTCCAGAGCTACAAACTGGGCCTTGCCGTTGTGACGGGCAACAGCAATTGCATTGAATATTTGTTGTTCAATTTTATTGCAAAACTAAAGCATGCGGACATTGCTGCTTCGTTTGTGAATGCACAGGGATAATCAAAGGGATTTGCGCAGCATGCACACGAAGCGCTGTCCTGTTAAAGTGTGTGCATGTGTGTGTGCGTGTGTGTGTGTGTGTGCGTGCATGTGCAGCTAACAGTGTGCATCAGCTCCAACTCTGTCGCACACACACACACACATACATACATGCAATGCCATATCTTTATATTTGCTCTACACAGTTACCCAATAGCTGTCATAAATATTTAAGTTCCATTTAAGAACCTTTCATTAGAAATTTCACACGGCGCTTCCCATAAAACTAAAGATACACAAATGACGCCCAAGGCAAGCGCGACCTTCCAACCCGTTCAATAAAAATATCCAATTAATCTAAAAGAAATTAAAAGTTAAAAGCTGTGTGTAAAAATCACATGAAAGATGTCTACCTTCGGTACGCCGAAGATTTAAAGCCCTTGAAGACGTTTGCCTAACGGTTTTGCAGATATGTGAGATTAGTGAAGCTCGTGATGAAAATATCTTGGAAGACAGAATATTGTGACATATATAATATAGCAGTGCGAAATTGATATGATTTGGCTCATATATAAACATCATAGTATAATAGTATGATATCTTTTATACCAAAAGAGTTTTATTTACTAGAACTTCTTTTACGGCCGATATTTCCCATATGATTTAGTGTTTCGGCATATAGTGAAACTTATAACTGCCGTGTTTGGTCGAGATATTTCGATACAAGAAATTAAACAGCTATATGATATAGTGTTCCGATCTTGCCGGTTCCAACATATGAACTGCCTGCATCAGGAAGAGGGTACTATGCAGAGCTTCAAGACGATAGCTTTAGAGCTGAAAGACTAGTTCGCATAGAAGCAGACAGACGGACAGTCGAATAAGAGGACATGGCTCTATCAACTCGGCTGTTGGTGCTGTTCTTGAGTATATATACTCTATGGGGTCGGAGGTGTCTCCTTCTATGCGATACACATTTCTGCCAGGGTATTAAGAGTTGTACATATAGATGATGTGCCATACAAGTAAATATATATATAATTAAGTTTTGCACGTTTAATTACTTTAAAAAAATATATTTCAATTCCTTATTTTCACTTAACGGCTACTTCTTATGATGAGTACATTCAGATTTTCTTCCCGAATCTTAACTAATTCATTTATCTGTTGCGGTCGCTTAGCAAACTTCGTTTTGAGAGAGTTTGAGTCAAAATTGAGTGAAGTTTGAGCTGCGTCAGCAATTATGCGTGGGATAGTACTCTGATGGGAACATTGACAGTGGCGTGATATTTAGGGTGAATTGTTTATGTCTACCAAAGGGGGACAGTTTGATCTTGACCAATGTCGATGTTATCACCAGGCTTTTTGTTTACAATATTGGACATGTTTATACTTATGCTTATGCTTGTGTGCTAAGTTATGTTAAAGGGTGGGTGCGACTATGGATATGTCACTATATATATATATATAAACTTGTTTGATAGTTTAGGTACATATTTAAGCTAGTTTCCATGCATAAATCAAATATTTGGTCTGTTAAATCGTGTCCAGTCCTGACTGACTGATTGTTGATCAATGCAAGCCCAAACTGTAAGCCGCGAGGGCTACAAATCTGAAATTTTAGCTGTTCCTGGTTGGTCTTTAAATATTTCAACCACAATATTTATGGATAGTTATTTCACACGATTCGTAAAAACGTACCCTCTTAGTTGGCGAATGTGGGTCAAATGCTGCTGGAGTTTAGGTTTCGGTTTAATCCGATCGGATTCAAACTTATTTTCAAAGCTCTGCACTTTACATTTCATGTTTATATCGCGAGTGAAGAGCATTTTAATAGAACTGAAGAGGGAAAGAATAAAATTCGGACCAAATAATATCTGGTATCGTTATATTCGACTATACTATCAACATGCTCAGAATGTTGATTAAACTGACGTCAATTATTGGACAGCAAGGCAATTTCATAGAACATAGAACAAGCTGCTTTTGGCCATTTGCTATTATAAACTTTATTGACGTTTAGAGCAAGGTGATAATAAAAAAATAAAGCCTTTCAAGCCGTGTGAAGGTGTGTTTGTGTGTGCGTGTCGAATTGTTGTAAACTTTTGCACTGTGTGTATGGATTCAATATTTATTTGATATTTTTGGTTATTTTTCGCTTCGTGCTTTATTTGCCTTCGACCTGTAGCTCGTGTGCTCTTTAATTACTCTCAAAGCTGTAATTATGTATGCTTGCCAAATAAAATGTTGTTCAAACATTCTGTTTATTTTCAATATTATTTTAATGAAATATTTCATTAAAATATATCGACGATTGCATTATTAAAGGCACCATTGGCTTGACTTTTTACAAATACGTCCTCTGCTGGGCAGAAAGTATTTTGATTTTATCATTGCCTTTGTCATGTCCAGTTATATGTGAATGATATTGGAATATTTTTCTCAAGACCTCTAAATGGATTGGTATATGGCAAGTTGGATTGAAGCTTTATATAATTTAAGCCTTGAGCCTTTGATTGGAGTATATCAACGTTTTTTTATACCCTGAACCCATTGAAAATGGGTAAAAAGTATATAATGTATTTGTGCAAATGTATGTAACAGGCAAAAGGAGGCATCTCCGACCCCATAAAGTATATATATTCTTGATCAGCATCAATAGCCGAGTCGATCTAGCCATGTCCGTCTGTCTGTCCGTCCGTCTGTCTGTCCGTATGTATGAACGCAAAGATCTCAGAACCTATAACTGCTAGAGACTTTTAGCTGTAGATCCTCCTAGTGCCTGTGCAGATCAAGTTTGTTTTCGATATTCGATAACTTGCCGCGTTTCCAAGTAATCGATAAAAATCGATTTCGAAATCCTGTTTTTTGAGCAATTTTGGTAAATAATATCGAGCTAGAGTCACCAAACTTGACATGTAGCTTCTAGAATAGTATATATATATATATATCAAGTATCTTTCATTTTATACCTATCGCCTGTTGGAAGAAGAGGGTTCAGGGTATCCCCTAGTCGGGAGCTCCCGACTAGAACCTCTTATTTGTTTTTTCTTAAAAACTTCAGAAGTTAATATACAGAAATCTCTCAGTTTATACTTAACAATCTCTACAATCCCTGTTTCGATTTTTGTGTGACTTTTAGATATTAGATATTTTATTCCAATTATAACTTAATAATTGGCAATTATCAAAATGGCCTCGGGACTTCTTTTTTGTGTGTGAGAGCAGCAAACGAGGATTTGAGAGATTCCACCCATAATGAAGCATGGGTGAAAAACAAAATGCATGCGAAATACTCTTGCAGAGGATATTGTCATTAAGCCAGGAATTATGCGAAGCATTAAAGGAAACATTTTCGACCCCAACAAGCGTATTTTTCTATAAATTCTAGCGCTGTGTCAACGGCTTAGTCGATATATATAGGGAAATGTGAGCCTCTGTCGGTATGTCCAGTCTCCATGTTTAAGTGTCTCTCTGTCTTAAGTAGTACACATATCGCAACTGGCCTGATCGAAACAGTAGAGCTACGATCGGTCGAAAACTTAGTTCTTGTATATTCTTTTTTTTATACTTCACATACATATGCAAAATGCTATCAAAGATCGGTCGAAAAATCGGTCTAATATCAAATTCTTGTTTAAAAAAAAAACAGTTTTGTTTTTCAAGATAATCTGAACAAACCTATTCTTAATTAATTTCAGTCTGTTCCTAAAATAGTTTGTAAAACAGTAAGCCATAGGGTATTTAATGTACGGCATGCCGAACCTTCTATTCTTCTGCAGCCAATAGACTATTTGATATAGGCACAAAAACTATAAAGATGGATTGTTTATATGAAAACTGTCTTGTTATGAAAGTATCTAAAGCTGCCTCAACAATTGCGAGGTAATTGTCATATGAGCAACATTTTCCGCAAGCATATTATTCAAAAATATGAATAAAATTGCAGCCCAATAACAAGTTGATTGCAGTTTAAAGAGAAACACGGTTTTGCTAGTAAAACATATAAAACGCAGGGAATAACTGATTTTAAAGCATTGTCAAACTTAACATGATGATTGCAATGTAGTCTTGATTAAAGAAGAGTATATAAGACTCGTTACAGCTTAGAGAAATGTTTTGGTTGGCCGTAATTTGGCCAATAATTTTACATATTGTTAAAAGCGGGCGCACGCTGCGTATGAGCAACCTGTAAAATGCATTTGATTATTGTGCATGTTAAATATGCACTTTACTATTTATGCATACATTTAGGCTGTTGTTGTTTTTATTGCTGCTGCTGGTGCTGGTGCTGGTGCTGCTGCTGCTGTTGCAACTTAAGTGCATAAATAAACACATTTTAATTAAATTAAAATAAAATGCATATCGCATGCATTTATTATCGATGTCCACATCCGACAGACCGACATCCGACGATGAGCTGAATGCCATTTTACAATGCATAAATTTATGTCATGTGCGTTGCCTACTTTTAGGCTGCCAATACCAAATATATACCCGTTCGCCTGCGCCTTACCCTTCCCCCACTTGTCATGGCTTTAGTTTTCAAATCGAATTAGACCCAGGGGCCGAATTGTGCAACATTTTCGATTTCGATGGCATGGAAAGTACAGCGCTTGGGGACAAGTTGAACTCATTTACTCGTTTCGTGGCCTTCACTTTGGTTTGAGTTAGGATCAGGTTCCCCCGAGCCGACGCCAGCCAGTTGCCAGCTGCATTAAATCCAACTAATAAGCCCACTGCCGCTGCTGCTGAGTTCAGCTGCCCTTCAACAGCCGCAGCTTTAATCAACCAATCGAACCGCCCCAATGAATCCAAAGGCAAATACACATATCACAAATTATCGCAACACATTGATTCACATATCAAAGGACTATGGGAATTAGACGCACACACATGCATATCCCCAGAGCAAAGTACATCTCAGCACTTTCAAAGGAGACCTCGACTAATGAGTAGGCATTCATGTGGCGGATTTAGTTCAAAACTTCGCCAAGTCTCCCCCAAATCCTAGGTAAGACCGATCAGGAACTACTACAACTAATTTTGTTGCTAGTATTATTTACATGTAAGATGTAATTATTGCGTTCATTTGCATAATGAGGTATTCTCTAGTTTAATTATACATTAGCATTTAATTTTTGTATATTTTTTTGAGAATCTATACCACGCTCTACTCCTGGACGGACGGACTAGCTTAATATATAGCAAATTTTTCAAAATCGAAACTTTATTTTAGAGTTAATAGATGTCAGCATTAGCAGCCGAGTTGATTAGACCAAGTCCATCTGCTTAAATGCATCAATCATAGACACTATAAGAACTAGAGACTTGAGATTCAAATAGTAATTCCCGCGCAGATCAAGTTTGTCTCAAATCGATCAACGATCCACGCCCGCCTTCATGATACCATGATTAAGAGAACGTACAGGGATCATGGAAGTTACAGCCACCAAATTTGTTATGAAACTATCGTAGATTATGCGCACGTCTTGTGCATTCAACTTTTTAGATGCATTCAGTAAAGTTCAGTTCTTATAAATTACATAAAAAAAGAGAATCTTTTAAGTGTAGCCTTGGGCTTTGGTATATACACATTTTAGTATGCCATATTTATTTCCTGAAAGTTTTAAAAAGATCTGCTCACTCTGATGAAAATTGCTAGCAGTAACAGCAAATCAGATAAAAAAAAAAAAAATAATAATAATAATAATAAAATTAATCAAAAAGATGGAACTCTTGACGCCAAAGTTAATGTGGAATCAATTTCTCTTAACGTGGAACTAAGGGTAGAAGAAGCACATCATAGACTAGCATATGCATAGAAGAAAGTTTGAAATGTTGTAAAGGCAACTCGGCTCTGAGCACAGGGTAACTCCTAGTCGGCCACTCCCGACGCAATTACTTCTTATTTAATTTTTTCATTAGCAATTTGACAGATTTTCCTTCAATACATTTGGAATTTTAAGAATTATTCATAAATCTCCCAATGTTGGATAATCAAATCGTAAAATTTCCCAAATATTCTCAAGCGTGCATTAATTAAGAAACGTAAACCACATGAAATACGCATAGTTAAAATGTTCTATGCTGGTTTTAGAATGGAGTTTTTCAACATACCTGTTAGCTGGAAAATCAAACGCACCGCAATCAATGCGTTTCAAAGTTTGTCAATGAGATATTGTTGGGTTTTAGCTACCCCGTTTTGTTTATTACTCCGCGATCCCGGTAATTTGTTAATTATATTTTGTATTAAGTTGAATAGCACACACAAAAACACTCAACACCTTGCGGCGGCCAATGGAAATATCAACTTTATTTTTATTTATTATTTTTTTTAAATATTTTTTTTTCGGGTATGCCACACAGCTTATGCGTTTAAAACAAAAACAAAAAAAAAAAAAATAAATGCCCAGCACAAAAAAAAAAGAACAATACAACAATCCTTAGCATTCACAACGCTACTCTCAGTATGAAGGGCGGGCGGCGGCTGGCGCAATAGCAATCACAACAAACAAGAAACACGCGGTACGCGGTCGTAAAGTCGGTAACCGGGTACAAGTAGCCGGAAAAAAAAAAACAAATTCAGACTAGGAAGCTACACACGTTGGGAGCGTAACGCAGTTCACGACGATATCGTCGCTGCCCGGCTCATTGGGTCACTGAAGCAGCCAGTTGCACTGCCAGTTGGTTGGACCTACAATTCGATGCTAGACAGAAACACACAGAGACACGGACGCACACACGGGGAGACACGCGCACGCACACTCACGCGGGAGACGACACGTTGCCCGCTGCAAATACCGATACTGACTGCATTCGCCAATGTTTTGGCTAGCGAATTTAAGACGCACACACGCACCGCATTTTGCCGAGCAGCAGGACGCAGAAGGACGAGCATCGGGACACGACCAACGACAACGCGAACCGACTACAATCGACGAACAACGGCCGACAGCTGTTTGCCCCAATGCCGTGCCACATCGTGGCGCCGCGCTGCGCATGACCCGTGAGCATTGTGTGGCAGCTGCCGAGCTGCAAGCAGCACGAAGACGCGACGGCCAACAAGCCACAAAATTGGCGCGCAATTTCAATTAGTTGATGTCCTGTCGCCTGTCGTCTGACGGTCTCTCGTCTTCTTTCGTCTCTTATCGTCTCGGTATCGGCTGGGCATCAATTTCTTAACACCAGTCGCCGGTAGCTGGCCAGCTCACCCCGCCCACCGCCGCCGCTTCACCTTCGGCCTTGCCCCTTCATTAGTTCGATGCTGAAGTTCATGGACTGACGCTCTGTTTAATTTGGCGTTCAAATTGCTCACGTCCGGTCACTCGTTTGGGACCAACAAAAACAAGGACGAAAATCTGATCACAAGCCGACACTTGATGTACTCCCAAAGTGCTGTTGTCCGAGACGACTCTTCAAACGGCTCGCTACTCGGATGCAGCAAGTGTCCACAACATTCACAAATTTATTTATCTGAAAAAGAAAGATATTTACCAATTCAGTTACGGTTCGGAATTAAAATACGTCAAATCTTAAGTGTATCAGAAAAGAAAGCGTTTCCAATCGATCTGCCAAAAATATGCATTACTGAAAACCGAGGGATTTATTGTAGAGAAAATATTGAATTAATAATATCCACATTCTCACGTGAAAAACTAGGGATTTATTGTACAGAAAAAAAGTTGAATTTACAAATTTCACATTTCCACAGAAAATAGTTGAATTTCAGAAATCCACATTCCCACGTGAAAAATGGGAATTTATGAAATTTATGAGAAAATTAGGAGATTATTGTATATGAAAAATTATAATATTCGTCCCATCAGGCTTCAAATCATTTTTCAATATTTAACATAAATAAACATTAATTTCGAAAAAATAAATAAATTAAGGGAAAACTCATTTTTTTTATTTTAAACACAAAGTTTTCCTAAAACCTTTCCAGCTTCTAATGCTAAACTACTTTCAGTCGAAATTTATTTATGAATTAAAGAACATTTTTTTTTTCAGTTTAAAGATTGATTAAAGATTATTAAAGCTAGCGCAACTATATATTAAGTTTTAAACACTTTTCCCCAAATTTCCCGCTGCCATGGATGAAGAGGAAATGAAAATTTGAAAATTCTTAAAGATGAAAGCCTGCAGCACAGCGCTGACACGTTTTTAGTTCTGGTCGACGTCAATGTTTGATTAAGAACCCAACTACACATGCATAGATACTGTATGCTGCACCCAATGCCGAGTTCGAATAATGAAAAATTGCGACTGATAGCGTTAGTTGTGTGGGCGGTAAAGAAGTCGCGAGTGGGCTAAAACAACAGAAAAGCCGGCAGGCATTCAAGGGAACAACAACAAAGCGCGCCTACGATTGCCATTCAGCTGGAGTAGTTAGCTCTCGGTTGGGTCATTGACAAGTAACAAGGGGCCCGGCGGGGACCGAGCATAGGGGCAAATCTAAGCTAAAACAAAGGAACCACTGTAACAACTACAATGACGTGGAGGCAACTGCAAAAACACAAAAAGGCGAACAGCGCGCACAATGGAACGCTCCTCCATAGCCAAAGCAGCAGTGCCACGTCCGCGCCCGTGCCCGCGCCCGCTTCCCTACCCTCACAATGAACCGCCTCCTAAGAGCCGCCCACATGGTGTGAAATGTGGCATTAAAATAAAGGAACACTCTAATAAGGCTGCCTTTTGTTATCGATGCATAGAAAAAAAGAAAAATGAAAACAAAAAGGGAAAGAAAAAACTGTCGCAAGCGACTGCAGCCGTGGCACCTTTCAGGTTCAGGAGTAGCAGGCGGCGATGGCCCCGTGAGGGCCAAGTGAGAAGAACGGAAAGAAGAAAAAAATTTGTAATTTCCGGCCAAATTGTGAACGAAGCTTTTTAATATCAACTGACAGATGCGATGCATCAGGAAACTAGAAAAATACTGCAGGCAGCCAGCCAGCCAGCCAGCCACCAGGCATTTGCTAATGTCAGCGACTGGAAGAGAACAGATTAGCATACCGTTTTGGTAATCAATTACCAAGACAGAATTTAAATCACTGTCACGCAACGAAAAAAAAGTATGTGATATATACAAAGTTTCTGCTATTCCAAGGCTTAAATGTGTTTAAGGCACAGTTTTAGAAGTGTGGTTATCATGCCTAGAAGGTCAACAACTGTCACTGGCTCACCTTAAGTTTCGGTTCGATTAGCTGGTTTTGCATATCTGTGCAACTAGGCCTGGGTTCAAGCCCTGATTCGTTAAATTCTGTTTTATAGCTATCACCATCTCAAACATATACATCCATTTGAACTAACTAACACCAATTTAAGCCACAATGTTAATGCTGCAGTACTTTTTGAGAATATACGAATATATCTATAGCACAATAAGATCTACTGCTGAAAATTTCATTAAGATCGGTTAAGAAACACAAAAGTTATTAAAGAAAACGTGTAGTCATATGCGCAAGCCACGTGGCTGCAGGCGCATTTCAGTGTACATGTGCACACATACACACACACACACATGCATGCACACAAATAGAATTGCATATACGATTGTATTGTATGATGTGCTGCTATTTCAATTAAGTTTTCTTTTCATTAAAAACATATTCTTGGCATAGTTGTGGGGAGTGAGGTGATTGCGAGTAGTTCGAATGGTTGAAGGCAGTTTGCGAGTTCGACTCCGGAAGAGGAAACCAAATGTTGCACGAGCTGCATTTGGTGTTGATTGAAGGAGGTTCAAGGTAGCCCCTAGTCGGGCCCTTCCGACTCGAGCACTCTTACTTGAATTTAATGCAATAAACTATCACGAAAAAATTCGGATTCAAATCAAGTTCAACTCTGTTTTTTATCCAACAGAATGCTGTTTAAGGTTAGGTGCATGGTAAATTAAAAAATGAAATGTACAAAAAGTGAAAGGTGCATATATTTAAAATATTCTTGATCCTTATAACCAGGTGCATACGCGTGTCTGCCTGTCTGCGGAAAAAGTTTTCTATAGAAAGATGCGTACTTTTTTTTAAATGAGTTCTTGCATAGATATAAGTTTAAGGCCCAGCCGATGGCATACAAAACATGTTCGCCGATAATCCAAGCAAGGCTGTGAACCTATTTAAAGTTCCGTCTCAGAGCACACATCAATTTCAGCGAGTAATGAAGAGCATTTGAGCATTAGCTGAAGTCAAAACATGACTCTTTACAGCATAATTGGCCATTAAGCCACAGCAAGGGATTGCATACTTCATTAGTGATCGATATGTTATCGACAATGTTGCGTCAGCCAAATGCATTTAATTTGCAAGCAACAAAGCGAACAAAGGCACAATGACAATTGGGGTGCCTAACAACCAAATTTCGGTTCTATGCGGCTTATGACCACGCCCACCGCATTGACAATGCAAACAGCGCACCGCCGACAAACAAACACCATACGCACACAAACACCCGCACACCCACATAGACTGAGGTATGCCAATATTTCAATAACATTGATGGAAGCGCACGTTGATTAGGACCCCAGCTTTAGTCAGAGAAGTGCTATGGCAACAGGGCGGGGACGTAGTGAATAATCAAATGTTGAAGCAAAATGCAATTGACTTCGACTAAGACGTTTGATACGCAGTGTTAATGCGCTTACGCGTGTGTGGATAGGCGCATGTATGCCATTGTGCGTGTGTGTGTGTGTGTGTGTGTGTGTGTGTAGTTAATGCATCTGGAAGAAGAAACAAGCAAACGCACACACACACACACACACATACGTACAGATATCCTGAGGCATCGCCTGGCGTGAGACGCGCCTTGCGTATTTGTATGAATGCTCATAATACCCGCCTAATGCTAATAAACATTTATGTGTCTGTAGTTATAAGCCAGTTGGCATGTTGTGTGTGAGTGTGTGTGCGTGTGCGGGATTTTCAAAAGTGGCATTCCAGAAAAGAGTTCCACTGAAATGCCAATCGATTCAGTTTTGTGCTTGGAACTGAATATGATAAATTTAACATTCCAAGGAATTAAGAACAAGAAAAAACAAGAAAAAAATATGTTCGGAAAGGAGCTCAAGGGAACGTGAAAACTGAGAAAAATATGGAGACAAAGCTCTTCAGAGAAACATATTTAAAGACAAGGGCTGAGAAAGAGATGTGGAGACATAGAGAAAACAGTAAGAGAAACAAATATATGGAGAAGAAAAAAAAAAACTTCAAATAAACTTTGAGGTGATTATTATTATTATTCGCAATTTGCTAACGAAACTTTGAACACTTAAGCATATTCTCATATTCAGCAAAAGTGGAATTGAAATTTATCAATGGAACGCTGAAATGAAACACTTATAACAATAAAGAGTAAAAAGAGTGTATAAAAAACGAATGCATAAACATATTTTTACAACGAAACGCTGGAATGAAACGCTGTGTTGACTCAAAAAACAAATGCCAACGAAATGCTGGAATGAAACAAATTACATATACGAACTTTTAATTTGTATACAGCCGCACAGGCTGAGTGGTGTTTCAAATGCGAACAGGATGGCAAACGGAACGCTGGAATGAAACACTTTGTTTAAACAAATTGACACAAACTCGACTAATTCTCAAATATTCAAATATTCCACACAACTGAAACCAACTGAATGGAACGGCAGCATACTGTGGCGCAGCATCGCAAGGTATTTTATTTTTATTTTTGGCTTACACGAAAATAAATGTTATTTAACTTTTAGGAAAGTGCTGCCAAATTGTCAAAAACACGCGCAGACTTGTCAATCATTCGCTGTGCAAGTGGTTTAAAGGTTATTTCAGCTTTCGCTTTTAAAGGTTATTTCAGCTGCGATGCGGAATTTTGTTGTGTGGTCTGCTGCTATGACATTTTATTTTGTTGCCCACATATGAGATCAATTTGAGAAGAAGCTAACAACAAGGGATTTTGTGGTCACAGCCAACCAATCGAAGGCCTGAACCAACTACAGCTTAAACTTATTCTAAGAGCCGGAAATCGTATGCTTCTGAATTTAAGAACATTTGCAGATGTATGTATGTAGTATGTTAGGTGTATATATATGTGTGTGTGTTCGTGTGTCTGTGTGTGCTGGGTGCTGGTGTGCATTTTAATCCCTACAGTTACATAGACGACGACGTCTGCTGTCGCTGTCTGACTCAGCACAAAATTCGCCTTAATACGCTTCAAAATTACATTTTATTAACGCACGCACACACGCAGACACAGGCGCACGCACACATAGAGACAAACCAGACACTTGTCGTGCAGTTGGCAACACTTTCACTAACCCCCGCTTTCTCTAGCTCTCTCTCACTCTCTCTCTCTCTCTCTCTCTCTTTCACTAATGCTCTCGCTCACTCTCGCTAAACATTTATTTTGCTTGTTATTTCTTTGCCTGCTTCCCAGCACTTTATTGCGATTTAAATTCTCATTATCTCGCTCGCTATTTCTGTTTGTGTGTGTGTGTGTGTGTGTGTGTGAGCGTGCGCCAAGGGCGCGGGGAAAGTAGGCTTAGGGGGCTGGCTCCCAACTTTTGCTACCTAATGATAAATTATCTAATCTGCTCGTGTGAGATAACAACTGTGAGAAATTTGCGCGAAATAATTTAATTATTAGCGCAGCTCAGCAATAAAAAAAAAACCACAAAACCATAACAAAATAGATGAAATTGGAACAAAGAGAAATTTCTGAACCAGCGGCATCATCTTTTGTTAAATGGCAATCTTTTGTTGCAACTTCTGATGCTGCCGCTGCTGCTGCCAACGTCATTAAAAATTTCGCATATAATAGCTTTAATTGTTGTTGTAGTCGCACTTGGTATACCCTTTTCCCCCTAAGGGAAATGAGAGTATATTGGTTGCCTCCGAGCATATGAATTGAATAATTTAAAAGATCAAAGTCTTAAAAATTTGGCCACACCTTGGACAGATAAAATAAATGAGTGCCACGCCCACTCACTCAAGTGCGATTTGCAAATGTTTTCAGCCCACAGTTTTAGAGTCACTGTCGTAAATTATGAGTTAGAGTTGAGGCCTATAGCTGGTAACATTTATTATAGGTATTTATAACTCACCCACGTAGGTTTCTATCTGCCACAGTTTTGCAGTCATAGCTATAACAAGTTTAGCATAGCCAAAATGTATATGCCACAGTTGGAAATTCATTGCTGTAACAATCTTAGTATAGCTAAAATTGTTTTCTTGATATTGCTACTGATTTCGTACGAAAAGGGTTAAAAAAATATGCTCGACACTCTCATTTACAAGTCTATGTCTGCCACAGTTTTAGACCAACTGTGTGGTCGCCGTTTTACAGTCACTATACTTTCACAATTTAAGAGCCGCCGTATTAGTTTTATGTGTATTACCTACAAATTTCTATTTTTTTTTTTGAACATATAACCAAAACTAGTACTGCCACACCCACAGTCCCAGCCCATATTGCCCTTGCACGAGATCTCATTTAACACTGAAAACAGGGTATGGCGCAGTCGAAAGATTTCGGTTGTTTAAACAGGCTGTTGTTTTTGTTGTTGCTATTATCGCATTACGTAATAGTTTCAAGCGGCGTCTGCCGTACGCTAATTAATGACGTAAAATATTTGTACTTCATCATTATCATCGTCATCAGCAGCCAGGAGCCAGGAGCCAGGCTCCAGAGCCAACAGACATTGCCACCGCGTTTCCCTCAACCAGCTAAATACCCGCACCACATTTTTGCATGTCGTCAATTATGGAAACTTTTTAGCACGCTCTCAGCTTGAATATGTGTGTGTGTGTGTTTTTGTGTGTGTATGTGTGTGTATGTGTTGGTGTGTCTCTTAACTGGCAGACAGCTCGTTAGTTGTTGCCCAGCCGATGCTCAACAAGTAGGCAAGGCACACAGGGCGCATACTTGATCTTATCTTAAGTACAGCATACCCTAAAATAGGGAATTCCAATTTTCATTAGAAATATGCAATGTAGTTAATAAGCGATAAAAGAGCACATAAAATGCATATATATATACATACATATGGACTGAAATTCTATATAAAAAAGAAGGAGCTGAACTAAATATGTGAACTAGACTCTCAGTGAAAATTTGCTGTTCAAAGTTGGTATAGATACTTTTTTTGGCGTAAGATGGGGTAGATATGTTGATACCAATCAGATCATATTAATATAAAATATATCTACCCGAACATTTTTTAATGAACCAATTAGAGAAAATAACCCTTTAGAATAGAAAATATAAACATTATCATCAACGACCATATTCTCTAGCCTATAAATTCTAGATTTCATAATACTTTCGAAATTTTAATTTATTATTTTGGTACATTTTTGTGGGTAGGGTATTTCATCTTCGGCAGCCCGAACTAACATAACTGACTAACTAACATTTCCTCGCTCCTTTGGCACGTGTGAAAATTGTCATTTTGTTCATTCTTTTGGCCACTTCAGTGTTTTCATCTCCTCGCCCCCTTCCTCCTCCGGTTCTCTACCCAGCTAATCACCGAGTGCCAGTAAAATTTGCGTTCTTCATAGTTAATACCTTTGATCCCATAAGCTGGGCAACTGATAGGCGTCGCGGCTCGCATGGGTTGTGGGGATTAATTTCGCTGAGCCAAATGATGTTGTCCTTTCAACTTAGATTTTGTTGGCACAGTTCGTAACTGTGAAAGTAATTTCGCTGAAGAGCTACACATGCAAATGCATTCAGCATAGAATGTAAGCAACATTGAACTAAGTAGTTAATTAGGGTTTACTGTAATTAAACACTTATTTAATTTTAATTAACCATGAATATAGAGTCTTTTTTCTATGGAAAACTTTTCCTTCATGCCACAGTTTTTAAGTTGAGAGTCGTGGGTCAACCAAATTGGTTAGTTTAATGCTCATAAGTAATTGTTCACTTACGAAAAGCCACATGAAACTCAGCTTTAGTGCGAGGTCAACAACAAAATTCTTCAAAAACTTAACCTTTATGTAATTATTGCCCTGCAAACGACATGATAAAGAAATCGAATGTAGACAAATTTTATAAAGCTTTTGAAAACAAAATGTGAGTTTGTCAACCGAAAACCTTGCCAAAGACAAATAGTTAACATTGCAGCTATATGGTAAAGTGCTCCGATTGTTATTTTATTTTTTACGCAACGGACTTTTGTGGTTAATTAAAGTCAGTTCCACAAATCTGTATACAACCCCAAGCCTTAGTCTTAGCTGAGTAATTTCTAATTAACATTTTGAAAGGGCTTTGAGCATTTTGCGAGATTGTAAGGCTTTCCGCCCTGAGGATGGGTGCACGATGCTGGCAGGTGGCACATATTGTGGCAAGCATAACTGTGGTTCTGTGGCTCCGCCGCACGTATGTGGCAAGTATACGTAATCACAAATGTAACTGTTGTGCCATATTAACTTATTTAATTGTGTAGGATGCAATACAAATTTATATACATATATATATTTACTATATACATGTACATAACTGTGTGTTCGTGCGTTTGTGTGTGTGTGTGTGTGCCCTAACTATAAGAGCCGCAATGAGGCAAAAGCCAAAGCTAAAGCCAAATCATCATCAGATGAAATCATTTCACACTTTTGCTGTTTACTTGAGCGTAAGTCAACTTTATGAATGCTCAGCGCAGCCGGCAGCGAAGGCACTAAGACAAATACCAAATGTACACACACACACACACACACACACACACACACACAAACACACACAGCCAGCCAGCCAGCCAGTGCACGTAGCAAAGTCACAAAATTGCAATAATTTTTGGGGAAAATTCGTCCTCGAAAACCGCAACCAACGACAATTTTGGCACTTTCACACTTTATGCCATGGTGTGTTTTGGCGGGCAAGGGAGCGAAGGGGGGGGGGGGGGGGGGTTGGGTTACGGATTGGTAGTTATAGAGATTAGGGCACGCGTTGTTTGAGTAAGGCGAGGCATAACTGCATTGCCACGGCTTGTGCAATATGTATTGCGCAATATTAAAACGTTACCATCAACGATTTTCAGATGAATGATTCCATTTTCGTATGCCGTTAAGAGACTTACAAGAAAACAACAAAAGAAAAACATAAAAAAACCCTGTCGAAAACAAAGAGTAGGATCATTTATGGAAATTGAAGGCGAAATTGTGGACAAATCGATTGAGCAAAAGCCGCAATGAGAAGAACGGGGGGAAAAAAAAGTTTGGAAAACCCGAAAACCCGCCAAAATAAAATCCATTGTGAACGCCATCACGTCACTGAACAGTTTTTGAGCAAGCAAAGCAAACTCATCATAACTAAGTGCATACATACACATATATCTAGTTGTGCGTGTGTGTGTCTGTGTGTGTAAACACCTGCTCGATAGCTTTTACTCGCACACACATGCACGCACGCACGCAGACACGCACACATAACAAATACCTTCTGCTAATCAAATCGACCGCCAAATTTGTTGTTATTGTTCAAATTTGTGAGCAAAACTGCTCAGTGTTAGGTTTCTGGGCTGTTTCTATATTTAATACCCTTACAGAGGTGGGTATTTCGGTTTTGTCACGAAACGTGTTACCCACGGATTGAGTCATTTCATGGTGCCATAACTTGATATAAGCTATAATTCTCTGTGTGCCGAAAATTGCTCCTTTATTATTGCTTTAGTCATAATGCGCGTTAGAACCAGCCGAGTCGATTGACTTTATCATCTACCTTGGAAGCGCAAGGTACATCATCAGACGATTTACTCTGATTTATATAATTTGTTTAAATTTACCTGTTTAAACGAATCACTATTTAATTTTATTGAAGATCATAATACAAAAACATTTAACTGACATTGCATCTGTGAGCAAGTGCATTCTATTTATGAACCACAGAAAACAATTTATTCCTATGATTCCTTGGCAAGACAAACGCCACAAATGCACTCAAATACACGAAATGTAATGGATGGACACACACACACACACACACATACACACACACTCTCTCTCTCTCTCTCTCACACACACATGCTCTCTCTCTCTCTCACCTGACAGCAAGCAACACATAAGCAATGACAAGAAAAAATTGCTATAAATATATTTTGAATGAAAAGTATGCAAACAAAATTGGCATTAAGTACACAGTAGGTGGAGGAAGCGAGAACGAGACAGGGAGAGAGAGAGAGAGTGAGAGAGGGGCAAGACACATGGAATGTGGGTATAGAGGAACAGCTATCCAACTCACGTCACTCAATAATATCTTACCCCAAATACACACTTTTCATCTTCTGTCAGCGCTTTGCAACACACATGATCGATCTTTAGACAGATGCAGAGAAATGACAACGACTTGAGGTCTGTGCAGTAGGGCATAGAGTGTAGAGTATCGAGAGGAATGAGCGTTTGGGCGTCTGAGAGAATGCGCTGAACACAAAACTTGCGCCCGACTAGGCGAAATAGTGTTGGGAGGGAGTGGCAACGGGGGCAACACAAGCTCAGGTGTCTTTTGGCCCAAGTTTTCCATGCCAAAGTTTGCACAGAACAAACATCAAATGCTGCGCCCAGCTCACGCCTTTGTCTCTCCACTCGCATTGTGTGCGTGTGTGTGTGTGACGGCACAGCAAAGCGAGAGATGGGGAGCTGGAAATTGAATATGCCAGCTTTTTTTATATATCCTGTAAGTCTCTCAAGTTGGACCAGCCTAAAAGTGGCGAGGCTCTTGACCTAAAGCTGGTTAAACCTAGTTTCAAGCTTTTAAAGATCAAAAGCTTGCGTATTTACGAAATCATAAACCATAATAGTTAAAGGCGGCGCAATTCTTTCATTCTAACGTTTACCAACACTCAAAATAAGGTTCGATTGTTCGATAACAGCTAATTTTTATGCTATGGTGACTTGACTTTTTAAATCGCGCTGATTTTAATTCAATATAAAACCTTGAATAAAAAAAAAACAATATTAGTAACTATCGTTTAACTAAAGAACAATTTACAAAATGCATAATTGCACCTTTACCAACACCCAAAATAACGGTCGATTGTTCGATAACAGTTGGTTTATATGCACAATGTTATCATGACTTGACTCCTTAACCCGAACTGTGTTAAGCACTGAATAAATAATCTTAAAAGATATTAAATAACAGCTAAACTAAAGTTGACAAAAAATCTCTTAAGCTTTCTTGACTCATCAAGAAAATAATATGAAACGCTAGTCTAGCTAGTCTGGAGAGAATTTCCACCGTACCCAATAAATCATTGTATAGCACTCAAATATAAAAAATCTTAAGCAAAACATAAGCTTCATATAATATGATTTATAATAAAAAAAATATATAAATATATATTGTTTCTGCAACTATTGTATAACTGCTGGATATTGTAATTTGAAAAACTATCGAATGCTGTAATTCCAACAATTATCAAATAAGGTATTATTCATGAGGTTTGGCTAGTTTTTTTTGCACTCCAGGGTATCTTACAGTTTAGCAACTTGTTGGTCCAACTGATGTTATACTACATATGTAGCACTTGGGCCGCTTTTCATGTTGGCTGTTGGCTGTTGGCTGGTTTGCTTGTTTGCCTGTTTGTTTGTTTGAGTTGCTGTTAGAATTATTTTTTCCACTAACGTAAAGCCGCGCCGCACACTCACACACACACACACACACACACACACCCATGACAGCTGTTGGCTGCATGTGTGACGTTCGTCCTGGTGTGTCCTTGTTTGCAAATACATATGAAAAACAAACAAGCATAGATTTAATGCAGCTCAGTTCTCTGGCTCTCCCTCCCTCTTTCCCCCCCCTCCCCCTTCTCTCTCTCTCTCACACTATTTTTCTTTCTGTCTCACTGTCTCTTAGACGTTGTCTCCGTCGTCATCCTTCCGAACATCCTTTGAACAATTTTTGACAATCGCAGTGCTTCCTTCCTTAAGCTGCACCACTCGCAAACTGACTGTAATGTGTGTGTGTGTGTGTGTGTGTGTGTACTTTGAATGGGGTCTGTGACCTGACTGCAAGCAGCGCCTTCAAAATTTCAAATATTAGCCCCACTCCATCTCGTTGTGCACTGATTTCATAATGGAAGTTTGTTGGCAACTTCCTGAAAGTCACATTTTTATCATTCTTAATATTTGAGATTAAATTTAGGCTGGTTTTCCTCTTTTCTACCCACATGATTCTCATAAATGCCACATTACATATACTTCATACTGCCAAGCTCGTTCTGCTCGAGTTAAAGATTTCATAGCTGACTAAAAGTTCCGGAAAAAAGCATATGCAAAAGCTTCTGATTACTTTTCGAAAATCAAATTTTCGTAACGATTTCACAGCAGAGCTCTTAAATTATTAGCTACAATTGAATATTCATATACATATATAACTAGCTATTCACTCATATTCCGCGCGTAGGCGTGAATTTGCTTGCCTATCGATAAATCAGAATTCCATAAATTTCATATGTAGAGCTTTGAAGAGTGTGAGTTTTTTTTTTGTTAAGAAATATATTAAAATGTACTTTAATTTTTTTAACAAATTTGTTCAAAATTCTTTAAACAGTTTTGGCATTCAAATAAAGTAAAAAAATTAAGCTGTGCATTGATCAGTCTGTCAATCAATCAATCACATTTAACTTTGCTAGGCTCATAAGCAGGTCCATGGCATTTGAATTGTTTTCCGACACACCTCAGGGTGGGAATAGTATATGCTGTAGTGCTGCCAACTTGTCTTATGCATGCATACAGTGCTGTCAAATGTCAGCTGACACATGACTTTCTCTTGCATCGTCGGCGTCAGCCAGCCACATCGAACCTTTTGCTTTGCTCGTCTACAGGTCGTTTAAAGTTTACATGTCGTTGTCGACGCCCAGGACATGGACACGGATCTCGACACGGCACACACACACACAAACACCCACATGCAACAACACACACATTGGCATCTCGCATTTGGTTTGACTGATATATAAAGTTGGCAGCTCTGCTGCTGAGGTGGGTGCTGAATGATATAAACTTAATTGCGGAAATTGGGTTAAAAAACTTTGACACATGTGCGGGTTAAACAAATTTATACTTCTATATGCGTCTTGATATATATACACGTGTGTGCGTATGCGTGTGTGTGTGCAATTGTGGGCTATGGCGTTCGTTGACTTAAGCCAGCATTTCGCATTTCGCACTGTAACAGGGGCATGGCGAAAGTTTTTATGCCACACGTCGCACAGTCCCCCCCCCCCCCCCCCAGCACAGACTACCAGCCCCCTTCCTCCGCCCTTCTTGCTCTTCAGCACCTTGCCACACCCGGCACCCGGCCAAATACCTAACGGCAACAAGCGCCCTTGAAGCATTCACGCTCCCCGTTTTGTGCCCGTTGTAATGCAATTTTATTTCATTTCATTGAAGGCAAAGTTTTCCCTTCGAATTCTTTTACTTTACTTTGGTTTTCACTGTGTGTGGTACAACAGCATTTTCCTTCTTTCTTTCGTTGTTTTTTGTTTTTTTTTTATTATTTATATTCTCTTTTTACCTTTAGTAGTGCTCTTTCGCACTTGGGGACTGACTGGTCGGGCAGCGACAAATTTGCCTTAAATCGCATACGCCTAACTAAAGCCCAACCACGCCCACGCCCACGCCCACGGCGACACCCACCTTCAAGGCAGCCAGCACTCTCACTCTCAGCTCTCCCCCAGCCCGCACAACGACAATATATGCAAATCTTTGATGTAAGTAATAATTTCCTTCCCCTATGCAGAAAAACTTTCGTATTGTAAATTATGAGCGTGCGAATATTGCTTTCAGCATTGAAAACTGAAAACTCTCGACTCGACTCTGATTTTATCATACACATACACATGTGCACATGTAAGACAACGTTTGTCAGTTAGCATATGGCTACAAAAAAAAGTAGTTAGAGTATGCGTCTAAGGCGTAGCAATAAATTATAGAACAATATATGTGCCATAGTCGCTCTGATTTTCCTCTCGAGGACTGTAAGCAATAATTCGTTTTCTTTCAATTTACCTCTGATATGGAAAACTCTTAAATCTCTTGTAATCCCAGCACTTAACCAAAGCTATTCCTAAAAAACACGAATGCTTTGTTCTGAATATTGCAATGGAATACTATAAACACTTTAGCAGAGGCTTTTAAGGTTGTCGAAGATTAAATACCCTTGATAGTCAATGGACCGTGCGGAGGCTCATTATTTGCCAATTCGTCTGAGCTATGTATCTAAAGCAACCAAGAAAGTTTTTCACTAAAATAAACTAAATAGCAGAGTAAAGCTCATAATTACGGAGCTGTGTCAAGATATCTTGTGATCGAATTCCACGCTAATTATAATTCGAGGTGGCAAAGTAATTAGAAATCTCAAGTTCTATTGATATATATATATATATATGATATTTATAATGATATTTATATAATATATATTAAATAAAACAAACGAGTGTAATACAACGTTTATTGATTTTCTGAGAATTTTGCATACGCTTTTCATTTCATTTTGCGAATAAAATTATATTCTATCGTTAAATATTTATTAGCAGAAACACCCCAAAACCCAACCCAAATAATGATGTGAACTGGCAATAAATTACTAAATTATTGCTGGTTTTTGTTTTATTGAATTGATAAATTACTTGTGTTTTATTGTGAAGTACAACAATAAGCGGCAGGCAAATGCTTTAATGCTAAATTAAGCGTGCATTAAATATTTATTCAATTGGTAAATTTGACAAAACGGTCAGTGCTGCAGCTTGGCAAACACCAAAAGCACAGCAACAAGCTGTCTCGGAAACAGAACTTCTACAAATTCAAACTCTCGAAGTTCACGACGGACTTTTGATAAATAACTATATGCTATGGATATTGATAGGATTTCGCTCAACAAAAACCAGATCGTTTCTATGGCCAACTCGAATATATGTGCTACAAAAAGACGGATCTATGCAAAGATCCGTGACGATCGCCTCAAAGCTGAGAGACGGACATGGGCACATTTGCTCGGCTGTTGAGTCGAAGGATGTCTTCTTGAGTAATCTATAATACCCTTAGGAAGGGTATTACTACTAGACAGAGTAAAAAGCAACTTGAAGAGCTAAGTGAAATGCGGCCAGCTCTGGGTGTGAATGCGCCCACAGACTGTGGCGCCTAGTAATATAAAGAGCTTAGAGTCAGGAGCATTACGATTTATGCTGGACAACTCCAACTTATATATGAAAAGGAAAGAGAGAGAGAGAGAGAGAGAGTTCGATATCTGGTCAGGCGGTGGCGTCTCACAATACTCACATTCACATAGCAGCCAAATCGATATTTACTTTGAAACAAAAAGGTACGAAAACCTGGGCACAGTAGCTTTTACAGTTTTCTGACAGACGACACATTTCAGTCGGTTCGATTAACATTCGTAAGCAATTCCATACCCATAACAATCAGTTTTGTTTGTTTAGTAATTGATTCAGAACGAAAACTGTCTGCACGAGAGAACTAGAGAGCCATGGCCAGCATCACATTCAAGGGTCGTCCGACTGTTGTATTGCGCACCTATCAGGTGCTACGCATTGGCAACAATGTCCATGATAATAAGCTGGACTTTTGTTTAGATGATAAGGTAAGCCAGCAGCTAAAAAAATCCCATTGTATTTATATCCAAATAGATGCTCCACACTGATCCAAAGACTGTGGCTAAGCTGCACGCAACATTGACACGGAGCGAGACGGGCCTGTTCCTGGTCAACGAGAGTCGCAATGGTACTGTCAGTGTGAATGGTCAACGTTTTAGCGGTCCGGTTTTGATCACCTATCGTGACGCAATTAATGGCATTGTCAAGTTACGTTTTGGTCGCGTCGAGGCCTTCCTACGCGTCTCCGGCAGCCTGGGGGGCTAAACTGGGGGCGTTGCCGTATATGGACGGTCGTCCCCATTGTTTACATTGGACAAACAGTTCGAGGTTCACTGTTTTTCAAGTTAAAATTTATGTTTCACTACGTATTAAATGTATGTTTCACGAATTACATAAACCATCAAGTTGTTTACCCATAACCGTTCGCACAAAAACATTTCTACTCTTTGCCATCAAGTGTTGATTTCAAGCCTCTATTAAGCATCAAATTACAGCATGACCAGAGTTTTGCCTAGCAAATCTACCAGTTGAACTAGACAATACCATGTACCCCCGGAAATACCCTGTGACTTGTCTTCACATACAATTTCAGCAACGACTACCCAAATACTAAATTTTTCGTCTCTGGCTTCGATAGTCTCCGAGCTTTACTCAGAAGACAAAAACTGAAAATCGATATTTATCGATTTGGGTGAAATGAAGAGAAATATGAAAAAGGGAGAGTTTTACTTGTTCTGCATCTGATATGCATTTCGTATAGAAGTTCCCCATCTGTTAAAGTCTCTAGATAAGATCAACTATTCGCACAGATCCAGAATTTATATATACTTTGTGGCTTCGCAGAAGCTTTCTTCAGATTGATGTTTGTATGAATAACTAGAATAAACTTGAGCTGCTTAAACTAAGAAAAACCTATATACAAAATATAACCTCCGGCTCTGATAAACTTTAGATTTACATGGCTGTTGTTATGTATTTCCACTAAGATATCAACATTTTCAATGCACAGCCTTTGCCCTGATCAGCTCCTAATGCAATTGCCGACCAATAGCTGCGACTGCCATTGCTGCAACAGATGCCCAGCGAACCCAGCTTTAAAAATGAAAAAGAGTTAAAAAAGAAAAGGAAATTTTGAAACATGCTGCGAGCACTCGTATGTTGGCCAGAACTGCGGAAAATGGCCGCAAGAACGGAACTCGAGCAGCGGACTCCAAGCTCTGTCAAGTGGCCCGGGCGGAGGCTGTTATAACCAACCCAGCCCGGCTGCCATGCATGGCATGCGCCCGCGGACATTTTCGCACTCGCATAACTTTGACAGCATTTTTGCAGCATTACAATTAACTGCCTAGTTGTGGGGTTAGCTGGGCGGAGAGGGCGTGGCAGCAACAGCTGCAGCTGCAATCGGCGGCAAGCGGCCGCGAACCTGATTGCTTGATTCAAACTGAGGCGGCGGTGACGTCTCCTGCTGGTCGCGATGTGTCTTGCTGGGGTATGGGCCATAGCGCCCAAGAGCAGGCAAAACCTATACGTAAGGGGGCGTGGCAGGCACACACATGCCAAATGTATGTGTGCGTGTGTTTGTGCAAAATTTGTTCCATTTTACGCTCTCTACACAAAAACAATAAATCGCTCACAGCGTCACGTCAACTTTCCTAATGCAACGGCCAAGGGAGCGGGCCCAAAGGATGTTGCCAGCGACTGGGGCAACGGGTTACGAAGCACAGGGGCTGGTCGGAAGGGGAGGGGGAAGGGGGGGAGAGGGGGAACTTGGCACAGCTTACGGGATGCCGGATGCAGCAATTGAGGCTGAAGCCATTTTAACTGCCACTTGAATGCTAAAAACAATGAGCACAGCAACTAAATGCATACATGTATGCACACACACACACACACACACACCCGCAAGCACACACACACACACACGAAAACAGCAACTGTAAATTGTAATTTAAAAACTTTTAGTGGCTGCCCTTGCAATAAATGCGCCACGTAAATCAGCCCATGATGTAGATGATAAAAGGTAAGAGCCTTGGGTTACAGGCTCTGGCAGTGTATACAGCAATGCCCCCAAGCCCCGCAACCCGCCGCCCTACCCCTCTCTCGCTCTATACACACACACACACACATACAACACCTACATCCCCTACACGTTCTGGTTGCCATGCTACCAAACAAATTGGTGTTGACTATCTGCGCCTCAAATATTTTGCTTTCTAATTGCCAAAGCTATGCAGAGCCACTTGCCATGCCCACATACTCCATCACCTCTCCCTCCTCCTCTCCCGCTCCCACTCCCACTCACTTTCTCTGTAACTCGCCCATAAACGCATTTAATGTAAAGTTTCAGTTTAGTTCAAACAAAACATATATATAGAAACAATTTCACACTGGGCTCAGTTCTATAAACTAGAGAGTGCTTCAAAATTCGGCCACAATAGATCCCACAGATCGCTATAAAAGAGAGCCCTAGCCACATCGTATAGAAGAATCGATGGCAGCTTACAAATTTTGTCATAAATTAGGTTTTTCCTTTTCAAGAGATCTTAACCTTAAGACCAAAATCCTGCTAACGTCCGACTTCTAAATTAAGTAGCATTTTAAAGATATTTTTAAAGAGATTCTCAAACTTATTTCGTCTACCATCCACTTCGAGAATCAATCATTTTATCGAGGCCCTTGTAACATCTTTAAAATTATAATCTCACTCTTTACTTAAATAACTTTAGTTAGAATTCAGCAAGTCATATGAGTGATATCTAGTGCTTTCAGTAGCCATTTAAAATGGAAACTACAAGAGCTAGGGATTTAAAATTTGACATATATTCAAGCCATATTCAAATCGAGATTCTCTTTGTTTGTTGATTTCTCATCCCATTTCCGAAATATGCAATATTATGATAACTCACAAACCAAAAATATGTTAAAGGCTAGAGCTTTCCGATTTGGCATATACACACATTTGTATACAATATTTACGCACACAAAATTTCATATAGATCGGACTTTAGACACCGATGCAGCAAACGACGTGCGTGTGTGTGTGAGTTTGCCTGTATATGTATGCTTGTATAGGAAGCTCGACGCAGGGTATATCCTAGTCGAGCAAGCCCGTCTAGGGCACTTTTACTTTTTAAAATTAAAACTGGCCCATAAAAGAGCGCACACAACTTGCTAATAATTAAACACATGCATTTTCTGAAGCCGGCTGCACATATGAAAAGTTTGTTCAATGCTCTTCTTGCCTAACGTAATACCCTGTAAATCACAGATAGATAAGTGGCTACATTTTAAGGTTAAGTTAATGTCGTTTTCACTCAAAAGCACGACACAAATCATCAATTTGTGATTTTCCCCGTGACACTATGGCTATACAGATTTTGCCTAGGCTGGGGCCACAGATGTTATTGCTGTTGTTGTTTTTTGGTTTGCTGCCACAGCTACTACACCTTTGGCAGCATCAAAGATACACATGCACAAGCACACACACACACGCACACACACACACACACGCACACATAAATATACGTATGTTAAGCAAAAGTGAAGAAACGTGATTGAAATTTTATCTTTGTCAAAAAATCGAAGAAATATGTGAATTGGGCTTTGCTGCCGCAGCTGCCCCGTCTAACACACACATATGCTTGCATATGTATTTGAATAGATCCCAGTGTGTGCGTGTTCGTGTGTGTGTGTGTTTGACTTTTAAATTCCTCATCGTTGGCGTTAACCGTCGCCGTGGCTCTGTGTTATTTGCATTGAAATGTTGAGTAATTGGAAAACCAATCTGAAGCATCTGCACTTCATGTTTTGCATACCTGACTGACAGACGCCAAACGATGCGACGCTTCACATTCTTTTTTTTTTATTCTCGTATGTTTTTTAGCTGAAAATCAAGAACAAATACAACATATACACGAGCACTAACACATACACACACTAACACACACACATACTAGCACACCACATACCACACATCACACACAGGCACCGCGACAGGTTGATTTTGCTTCTGGCATGGCAGTTGTTAAAAATAAATTGTTTTTAAATAGCTCTCACAACACTGGAAACGCTCCCGGGGCTCAATATTGTGTGTGTGTGTGTGTGTGAGAGAGTGTGTTACCCATCTCTTCTTCATCCTGCCAGTCAAACAGTTAAAACAAGCATGCTCCAGCCGAGCATGTTCGCCTCTGAGATATCCCGTACCCAGATGTGAAATAAAGTTGCATGCAGCATACTAAATTCTAATCAGATTTCACGCCATTCGGGGATTTCAATTCCCTGGAACATGTGGAATTTACGTTGCGCGCCTAATTGTCATCCGCAATACCCGAACAGCCTGTTTTTTTTTTAAGATTCTACCTAGATACATATATAATAAAACTTGAAGAGTTGGAATTATATCGTTTACTACTATATTCTACCCTTTAAGTATATGCCTTCGTTTACAGGGTATAGCAACGAGAACGACAACAACAGGCAAACGACAAAAGCTAACAATGAGCGTTGGCGCTTCCGTTGGCGCTTCATGGTTCCTGAACTTATTTGTTTTCAATTTTATTATGTTTTCTCTTGCTTTCTTACTCACTTTTCCCCCATTTCACTTTACTCCCTGTTTTTGTTTCGTTTAGTCTCAAGCTAAACTGCAACTCTCGTTTTTATTACCTTTTTGTAGCTATTGCTTCGAATAATTTTGCATTTGTTCACAATTGTCTTATGTCGTAGGATAGCCCCCCGGCAATCTATCGAGGTGTCACAGCTTGCCACGGAAATTGTCTCAATATGCCCAAGTTATTGACAATTTTAAATTAACATCCAGCTGACAAGCTAGGTGCGAGAAGGGAAGTATCAAAATGGAGAGGTGGAATTGGAAGGGAAGCTCAATAAGGAGCAAAGCTTTTAATATTATTTATGCTCTCAATTGAGCTTCCCTATTAAAACCTCCTTTTCGACCGCATATTATTTCCTCACGCGGTTTCTTATATCTTCCAATTGACAACTATTAGCTAAGCATCAATTTGGTATTCACTTCACTTCCATTTTATTGTTAACTCGAATTTCGATCATTTTTTCAGGCTTAAAACAAGTACTAAATCATAAATATTTTCAATTGCAGGATCCCCTCCCGAAGAGTAGGCTCAGAATGTGGACAAAATGTTTAGAGAGTAAATTTCCTAACGAGGTGGATTACGATTTGGGGTATTGGTGGGCGTCCTCCCATACAAGCTCGCTGAACATGAACACGGATTTTTTTGACCCGTTTGCTGTTCTGACCTTTGGCTGTTGGGTGTTTTGTTAATTTGAACATTTTTGCCACGCACCGGCTCTGGCGTGGCGAGACCGTTGTCAGGTAATGCATTGCTGTTCGATAATTGATTTTGCGGCATCGAATTGACTAGCTGATCGAACGGGGCATAGTTGTCCATTGAGTCAAAGCCGTGGAAGGTCGCATTAGGGTCATGGCTCTGGGTTGACTGGGTTGACTGGTAAGAGGGACCGTAGGTTGGCTCACTGATATCTGAGAGATACATATTGTTACGCTTCGATTGGCCCGGCGAGCTGTTGCCAGTGCTCTCATATGGCGGCATAGAGATGTCGTTTATGCCCTGGTAGTTCGGTGCATTCTGATAGCCATTCTCGTCGCGATTTCGGTTGTCGTAGCCATTCTCGTCGCGATTTCGGTTGTCGTAGGCCTTTTCGTCGCGATTTCGGTTGTCGTAGCCGTCCTCCATCCGACTGTCTTCGTTTGGATATAAACGCTTCACGGAAGTCACAGATGTCGTAACAGTCACATTTTCCACCTCAACTGCGACTGGCCCATTCGCACTATTATTGAGTGCGGAGGGTTCACTTTCATTGCCAAGCTGACCAGATGTATTTTGGATCACAGTCCTCTTCACACTTTGCTCAGAGATTGATATTTGCTGAGAAAGATTTGAGTCGCCCCTTTTTACTTGCATCCCACTCAAGTCCTGCCCTCTCTCCGAGGGTATGCCCATATTCTCCGCATTCTGAGCGTGTGCACCACTTCGATACAGTCCAGATGGTTCGCTTATATCCATTACATCCTCAAGACGTTTGCCAGTGGAATGACTAAAGTTGGTTTTCTGTCTATCTTCGGGCGTTTCAAGTGGCCGAGAATTGTTACGATTAGAAGGCATTTGAGAACGCGTAGAGCTATTAGCAAACATCGAAGGTTCTGTAACGTTTTCAAGGTTCTCGTAGGCTGCACTAAAGTTTGTCGGCCGATTAGGCTGAGAACGATTCATAGTGCTTGCATATGAAGGGGCGCTTACATTACCCAGCATTTCGCTTGGATAGGATTCATCGGCAGTAGGTTGCCGCACAGCTCTCGAGTTTTGGAAGCTATTGTAAAACTCATGCGCCGGACTGCCCATAGAAGGTGCTGAAATGTCACCAATGTTCTGTTGACTGGGGATGACCGGAAAACTGTGAACCTGTCGAAGCGGCGTTCCGTGCTGCATTGAGTCAGTCGATGCATCGGTTTCTTGCAGCGGCATCTGATATAGACTCTTCATACCCCTACTGCTGTTGCCAAAGCTGGGAGCAGTCTCGTCATCTAGATACTCGCTGAGATAAGCCGGTACAGAACGCGGTCTACGCAAATTGCTCGGTTGACTGGTGAAAGTGTCAAATACCGGTGGAGATATGTTCCACAACTGTGGTGTATTTTGGGATATTCCACTGCGCCCATAGGAGGGAGGAGTCACATTGTCCAAACACTCGCTGGGCATTGTCAATTCTCGCCGACTTGTGCCAGCACCTGAAACGCCACTTGGCGCTGTTATATTTTCTATGCACTCACTCGCCATTGGATCTCTTCCAGAGCTATCAATAAGCGCCGATAATTGTTGAGTTCTGGGACTTGCTCCTTGTGATAAACTTCGCCCAGCATATTTATTAGCCGTGGCTCCTCTGCCTGAGCTTCCATATGATGGCATTGTTATGTCCTCCAAGCACTCATTAGTCGTTGGCCCACGTCGACCACTTCCAGGTGAGGGAACAGGGGTGGCAGAGATATTTTGGGATGGAATTGATCGCTGTTGACGTGTCGGAGTTCTTGCTCTCGAAGCACCCGACACTCCAGCAAAGGAAGGCATACTAATGTCATTTAAGCACTCATTAGTCGCTGGACCTCTGCCCGAACTTTCATATACATTAGTATTTGGACCACGTCCACTGCTTCCAAATGATGGAGCTGATATGTCACAGATATTCTGCGATGGCATTGAGCGCTGTTGTCGTATCGGAGTTCTTGATCTCGAAGCCCCCGATATTCCTGCAAATGAAGGCATGCTAACGTCCTGCAGGTAGTCATTAGTTTGAGGACCCCGACCTGAACTGGCAAATGACGGAGCAGTTATATCTACGTTTCGTTGGAGCTTCTGCGGACCTTGAGGTGATCTACCGAGCGATACGCTCCGGCCAAACGATGGTGCGCTGATGTCATCTAAGCACTCGGAACGCATGGTTTGCTGTCGTTGTGAAGACCCTGATACTCCTCCAAATGACGGCATAGTAACGTCATCTAAGCGTTCATTTGTCACTGGTCCACGTCCACTGCTACCAAACGACGGCGCTGATATGTCACAAATATTCTGGGATGGCATCGATTGCTGCTTCCGAGTCGGAGTTCTTGCTGTTGGAGCACCCGATACACCTTCAAAGAAAGGTATGCTAATGTCCTCCAAGTACTGATTATATGATGGTCCTGCACCTGATAAGTTCTTTAAACCTTCATTTGTATTTTGACCACGTCCACTGCTTCCAAATGATGGAGCTGATATGTCACAGATATTCTGCGATGGCATTGAGCGCTGTTGTCGTATCGGAGTTCTTGATCTCGAAGCCCCCGATATTCCTGCAAATGAAGGCATGCTAACGTCCTGCAGGTAGTCATTAGTTTGAGGGCCCCGACCTGAACTGGCAAATGACGGAGCAGTTATATCTACAATGTTTCGTTGGAGCTTCTGCGGACCTTGAGGTGATCTACCGAGCGATACGCTCCGGCCAAACGATGGTGCGCTGATATCATCCAAACACTCGGAGCGCATGGCTTGCTGTCGTCGTGAAGACCCTGATACTCCTCCGAATGACGGCATGGTTACGTCATCTAAGCGTTCATTTGTCACTGGTCCACGTCCACTGTTACCAAAAGACGGCGCTGATATGTCATATATATTCTGGGATGGCATCGTTTGCTGCTGCCGTGTCGGAGTTCTTGCTCTTGAGGCATCTGCGGTCACATATGACGGCATGCTTATATTTTCTAAACATTCACTAGTATTTGGAACGCGTCTCCGAAATGAAGGAGGAGAAATGTCACAGATATTCTGGGTTTGCATGGAACGCTGTTGACGCGTCGGGGTTCCTGCCCTTGAAGCACTCGATACTTCTCCAAAGGAAGGCATGGTGATGTCCTCAAGGTACCCATTTGTCGCGTGTGCTCGACTTGCGTTGCTAATATTTTCTAAAGGCCTTTGTTGACGTCGCGGTGATCTACTACGCGACATTATCTGTCCAAATGAAGGTGCACTGACGTCTTCCAAGCACTCAGAAGGCATAGCCTGTTGCCGTCTTGAGGATCCCGATATACCGGCAAATGAAGGCATAGTTACGTCCTCTAAGCATTCATTTGTCACTGGTACACGTCCACTGTTACCAAAAGACGGTGCTGATATGTCATATATATTCTGGGATGGCATCGTTTGCTGCTGCCGTGTCGGAGTTCTTGCTCTTGAAGCGCCCGATACTCCGGCAAACGAAGGCATACAAATATCTTCTAAGAACTCATTCGTGGCTCCTCTACCTGAGCTCCCATATGATGGCATTGTTATGTCCTCCAAGCACTCATTAGTCGTTGGCCCACGTCGACTACTTCCCGGTGAGGGAACTGGGGTGGCAGAGATATTCTGCGTTGGCATTGATCGTTGCTGGCGTGTCGGAGTTCTTGCCCTCGAAACACCGGATACTCCAACAAAGGATGGCATACTAACGTCTTCCAAGAACTCATTAGTCATGGGTCCTCGGGCTGAGCTTTCAAAGGACGGCATGGTCACGTTCTCTAAATATTCATGCGCTGTCGAAGGCCCTCGTCCACTGTTTTCAAAACTTGGGGCCAATATGTCACACACAGTTTGGGTAGGGATTGAACGTTGTTGACGTGTCAGGGTTCTTGCTTTTGAAGCAGCCGATACTCCTCCAAACGAAGGCATACTGACGTCCTCCAGATTATTCGCGGGCCCTCTGCCAGAATACTCATAGGATGGCATTGTAACATCCTCCAAACACTCATTTGTCATTTGTCCCGGTGTAATTTGTGACGGCGCCATTGATCGCTGTTGTCGCGATGGAGATCCTGCTCCTCTTAAACCTACCGATACTCCTCCAAACGAGGGCATGCTGATATCCTCCAGGTACTGATAAGTCCCATGTCCTGAACTACCATATGTTGGCATCGTTACATTTTCCAAGCATTCATTGGTATTTGGAGCCTGCCCAAAAGTTTCGAAAGATGGTGCTAATATGTCACAGATAGTCTGGGAAGGCATTGATCGCTGCTGAAATGTTCTTGCTGTAGCACTCGATACTCCTTCAAAGGAAGGCATACTGATGTCCTCCAGAGCTGTTGCGTCTAATGTATTATGTGAGGGCATGGACCTTTGTTGGCGTCGAGGTGTTCTACTACGCAAGGTACTGGACACAAAGGATGGGGCACTTACGTCATTCAGGCATTCACTAGGTATATAGCTTGCTTGTCTATTTGACGCTGCAGAAACTCCGCCATATGAAGGCATTGTTATATCTTCTAGGCACTCGTTGGACGTTAAGTTAACTTGTCGCCTTGACGCACCTGAAGCACCCGTAATACCTCCAAACGATGGCATTGTCACATTATGCAAGCATTCATTGGGAAACTCTGTTGCTTGTCGTTTCGAATCACCTTTAGCGCCAGAGACGCCAGACGGCATGGATATATCTTCGAGACACTCGAAACGATTGGTACTAGCGAATAGCGGTGCCGACATATCACATATATCTTCTACGCCTGGACTTCTAGAACTGTTAACGGTGCTATTTGGAAAAGAGGGAGCACTTATATTTTCCAGGCACACATTTTTACCAATAGGCGGCGCTAAGATATTGCTGATAGTAGGCGGCGTTGCTTGCATTCGTCTTCCCACTGAGTCCGCAAACGCGGGAGCACTTATGTCTGCCAGCCGTTCACTGGTCATGCCCTGTGGGGCTATTCGCGTACTCATTGCTGGCATGGAATTATCGTAAAATGAGGGCATCGAGATATCAGCGATATTCTCCGACTGGGCTGGCATGGAAAAGTGTAGATGACGTCCCTGTCCCCCCTGACCCGTACCGACTGGTGTGCAATCCAAATTAGTCGCCTGCTCGTAGGGAGTGTTGGACACTGTGCTGGTCTCCTCGACGCGACTTGTAACATTTCCGCACTGATCCCGATGGGTGGTTATCTTGCGCAGTGTAGTTAGCACACTGTTGTTCTGTGTACCGAAGGATTCTGATAGAATGTAAATAACAATTATGGTGCACTAATTACCTTTTGAGCGGTGCCTTTTTCGGGCACTTGATTAGGCACTGGAGATCGGTTCTCCACCGCGGGCAACAGATTATCACCAGGCACATTGCGCTCACGCGGATTCTTGAAACTGTGCACAACCTGGCGGTAAACGCTATCCACGTAGTTGCTTGCATCATTTTGGCCCACAGACTTGTCTGTATCGCACATATGCGGCGGCGAGATATTAGCCAGATACTCGCCCCCCGGCCCAGACATCTGAGACGGCATGCTCAGATCAAACGCCGGTGCCGACACATCAGCCAGACACTCCTGTGTCAAATTGCTTAGATTTACCCCCGTAGGTGGGCGATACATTTGTCTTCGCGGCTGCGCCAGCCGCAGCGCATCCATGGCCTCAGCGTCGGTCTCATCTGTGATTGGTTTATAAGTCAGTTTTCACCAAAACAAAATAAAGTAACGGCTCTACAGACATGTCATATTCCGGAAGATCCGCGGATTGCGCCATTCTTCGTTATTCGTCAGACCAAATTCCCTGGGATCATACTGACGCACATGTCCGTTGAATCCGGGACGCAGATGTTCTGGCGTATTGGCTAAATCATTTTGTGTCAACTGACCGTTGGGCGTTTTACACTGCGCACTGTGCATGGTTGGGGATTCAACAATTTTGCCCAATGGTAATTGATCTTTTAGCCCGAAAAAAAAATAGAAATTTTCCTCTCGAAATTAATGCCGAGTTGAAGTGTTTGACGATGACAGACATTGCGAGCAGGCCTACTAAAATTTTCCTTAACTTCTGCATCATAAGCAATTGATTCCGTCATCTACGACTGACTGCATCAATCAATATGATTATGCAGCACACTCATTTATGCAGCATAGATCTGAAGCCTTACTTTGTTATGACAGGCACTTCCGTTAGTTGGCACAAATGCAATTAGCAGGTGCATAGTTTTTTTTTTTCCATATACTGTTTTCTTTCACTTGATTGGCTTTAGGTGGCTGAATAGCATCCAATTCTTAAGAGATTGTCTGGGTCAGATCTGCGTGTGTGTGTGTTTGGATGTGTATGTGTGTGTGGGCTGGCAAGTCGTCACACGAAACCGCTTTCATTTCCGCCAAACACAATTGCATCATTAGCGATGCAATCTCCGTTACTTAACGTAACCGCAACATGCCGGAAATGAAATCCGAGGCAAGCTAGCGCGCCCAGTGCTAAGCTCGCTAAACTCTGCACGGTGAACGACTCGACAAGTGCGCCGAGGAAATCGCAAAAACAAAAAAAAAAAACAGAGAAGAAAATAAGAGAAGGAAAAATAGGTGGCGTAGAAAAGGAAATATGACGTCGCCGTGTGCCATAGTCAAAGAGCAGTCGAGTCCGCTGACGCGCAACCAGGAGGCACTCGCCAAGGATAAAGGAAAACAACCGGAAAGCAAACGAAATGATGCTGCTGCGCACAAATAATCGAATAATGCCGCAGCTGAACCATAGCCATGCCCGTGGACGAGCAGCAGGTGAAGCCGCCGTTAGCTTAGTCACAATGCCGCTGACATTGCGGCGACCAGTGGAGCTCCATTGGGGGGCCAAAGGACACAAGGACAAATGGTAACGCGGTGTCGCTTCATTTAGCTTGATGCAACTCAGGCGACTGCCGCCGGCAAATATTTGACTTGGGCTTTAGGGAACACTCACAAGCTCACACACACACGAGGGCAGTAATGAAAATCCGATAGTTCATAATTCCAAATTGAGTCTTTAATCTGTTGAGCCATTCAGTTTGTCCTTTTCATATTTCCTGAACCCATTGAAAGTGGAATTAGAAAGGGTATATGGATAGCTGAGCCAAAGCTTTGTCCGACTTCCTGTGACTCCATCTTTATAAATGCATCAATTTTTTTCAAATCGAACATTTTTCCCGTTTCAACAATAAATCTTGTAAGGAAAGAGCTTAAATGATCTGGAAAATCCAGATCTCGTCCATCAAACACAGATCCAGTATATATAATGAGTTTTGATTAGATTTATCCCTCTTTGCGCTGGATTTAGGGTATCTCTCAGTCGGGTACTAGGCTTTTCCTTTTATCTAGTTTCAGGACAGGCAAGGAACATTACTTGTAGGTTTTATAATATACATAAAATTAGACTCCTTAGGTGTAGCCCTGGAACAGCCCTCGCAGTTGTACACATGTGCATGCAAAAGTGTCAACTGGAATGTTTTCGAGATATGTGCAGGCAATCAACTAGATATTTGCATACGCCTCTCAACCCTGCACCTTTGGCACAGCGTCTTCAGACTAGCCCCACGTCAAATTATTTTTTTATTTTTTTCTTCAGCCAGTTTCCAAGTTCGCGACGCTTTGTGCCGCATTAATGCGCATATTAAAATGGACGACAACGTCGTCGCCGGACGAGCTGTTGCCTAGGTGACTGACATTATATTCATGCACTCGTACCTAGATGCATGTAGAGCTGGGCGTGGGCTGAGGGGAGAAGGGGAAGGTGTAGAAGGTCTCACAAAAGAGTTGCCACTCAGCGACACCGGCAACTGCCTCGAGGCCACAGACATTCGGGCCCAAAAGGGCGGTGCGACAAAGTTCGAGCAACGTTTAGCTCGCTTACCTTTCAATTTGGGCATGCCCGGATCGCTGGGGTGTTTGGGTCGAGTGACTGAGTTAAGAGCCTGTTTCATGCTTGCCTCAAACATGTGCCACACAGCGATTAGCAAACATGTTGCCAAATAGAATCAAAAACCGAGTAAGAGTGCGTTAGTCTAGAGTGCCCAAATAGAAAATACCCTGAACCCAGCAAAATTCGAAAGTTCTTCTGTACACCCAAAGACAAAAGCAACGCCACATTATGGCATATTCATTCTTGAATAAGTTCGATGTCCGATCCTTAAGTGTTGGGAAAAATTAAGGAAGTACTTAAAACGTTAAACATTCTTACTCTTACTTTACGAGAACGTTTCTTTAAAAAGCTCTTGCAAAATTCGAGTTTTCCTTCAAAAGCGCTGTTCTAATATCTATTGATAAGTTTTTGCAATTATTTAGGGAAAATAATGCAGCCTGGCCCAGCTGATTTGGGTTAAGAGGAAAAACAACAAGAATTTTAAGCAAAATTTATCTTTCGACAGATTCTTTCTATACAGCTATATGATACAAAACGATAATGTGATGACAAAAATCATTTACTCATGGGTTCAGAAACGTTTTTTTATACGTCACACATTTTGCTACAAAACCCTCTGCAAGGGTATTTCGAGAAGAATTGGAAAAAAAATGTTGCGTGTATTTGTGCGAAAGATGGAATTTTTCATTAAAGGTCATGCTCATATTTTAGCTAAATATTTTCTTTTTGGACGTTTTTTCAAATCATTAATATTTTATTCAGTTATAATCACGGCTTGGCATTAAAACCATTTCTGCTAAGCACATTATTTGAAGAAAGTATTAAGCGCTTTTTTTTCTCGATTTTTAGGCTTTCATAAACAAGATTTATTATTTTGTAAACACATAGAATCTTCTCCAGGAGCAGTTACTAAAAGTGAACTGCACCTATAAATGCAACATATTTGGAGAACTCTTGAACAATGTTCATTGAATGCACTTACTTTTCAAAATATTGGTTTTTCTTTAAATGCCGTTAAAACAGGTTTTTATTGAAAGGGTACATTTCTCATGGGAAATTTTGCAACTTAACTTAAGGACTTTAATTTGGGACAAGGCGACATCTAGCGGCAATGTTTGGTAAAACATAGCACAAGAAGCTTTTTCGAAGTCTAACTGTTAGTTACAGTTTATTAACAGCAGCTGGTAAACTAACAGTTAACTAACAGCGGCTGTTAATAGCAGCGCATGTTTTTGAACAGTACCTCATTCAAAAAAACCTTTCAATTTTTGACTAACAGTAGCATATTGATGAAAGCGTTTCAATTTTAAAGCTTTACAAGCTCAACTGTATCAGCTGTCGGTTAAATTTTGAAAAGTAAATGTTATTAGCAGTGACTACGTGGCTTAACCATGTCAACAAGATGTCCAAATGACCACAACACGAGGCGTTGCTGGCGTTACCCTGGGCAACCGGCAGTCCAAGTCAGCTGGCAGGCGCTCAGCTTGTAAACAAAACAAAGAAGCGTTCCAATCCGAGTGAAAATACAAGTTAATCAAATAAAATACAAAATTTCATTCAATTTTAGGCCAAACGAAGCGACGTATTCGCCATGTGCTAATGGGACTGGTGTGCGGTAAGCTGCGCCGCTGCTGCCGCTGCTGCAGTTGCTGCAGCTGCTGCACCTTCTGCTGCTGCTGCGAGGAGACACCGCAGCTACCAGACACGGCGCGCTATAAGGTGCTGCTACTGGGCGCCACCGGCAGTGGGAAAACCCAGTTGGGGCATTTGCTCAGCGGCGAGGAACGCGACGCCAACGATATGGACGCCACCAATGGCGTGCGCTGCTATCGCCTGCTGGCCAATGGCATGCCGGAGTCGAGCGCGGGCAGCCTGCTGCTGACCGAGGTGGGCGGCAGCCTGGACATGCAGCGTATTTGGCCGCATTACTATGCCAACTGCCATGCGCTAATCTTTTGCTTTGATCTTAGCGCCAGCTACGACCAGCTGCTGGACAACTTTGCGCTGCTGCAGCGCTGCCTCGAGCATGTGGCGCTGCGCGGCAAGCCCGTGCTGCTGGTGGCCACGCGGCACAGCGATGCCGTTCAGCTGTACGATGTGGAGCATGCCTTCCGCCTGGAGCAGCTGGCACGCGCCTGCGGCTGCCCGCTGCACATTTGTCACATCGGCGGCGAGGATCTGTGGCATGGCGTTGCTTGGCTGCGACGCCAGCTGCATGAGCAGGCGCCGGCGCTGGCGCAGCGCATCAAATACGATGTTAATATGCAGGTGTGTGCATTAACTGTTCACTCTCTCTCTCACTCTATCGCACTCACTCTCTCACATGCTCTGACGCTCTCTAACTCTGTCTATCACAAACTTTTTTCTCCGTATTTGCATCTTTCTCCCGCTTACACTTTGTCTTTCTTCCTCTCTCTCTCTCTATCCAAATACCTTTATCTGTTCCAATAACTATCTCTTTTCTCTCTCTACCTCACCAAATCACTATTTCACCTCCAACTATCTCGTTTTTACATTCACCTCCATCACGATCTCTCTCCTCTCTGTTGTTTCTCCTCCGTCACTCGCTGTTTCTACCCCCGTCTCGCTCTCATCTTGCATTCACCTTATCACATTCTTGCCTTCTTTCCCATTCTTCCATACTCTCCATACTCTCTTATATCTATTGTTTGTCTCTCACTCTCTCTCTTTGGCAGTCTTGGCAGCGGCGCAAACGCGCATTGCTCTCCAGCAACAAATTGGCGCAGGTGCACCGCCAGCGCTTTCGACGCCGGCAAAGAAAGGTAACGAAACCTGCCCGGTTAGCTCTATCCCGCTTCCACTAATGCTCTCAACCCTATTGCAGCTCTGGCCCATGCCTTTGGCCGGTGACGTCACACAGCCGCGACCAAGCACTGCGCCGGCCGCCATATTTGTTGTGCGTACCCCACAGCGTGCAGTGCCGCCATAAAACTGCCTACGCTTTGAAGGACATGTGCCAAAGATCAGTTAGTTTAAGCCTTTTTTTTTGTCACAGAATCAATAAATAGCAATAATATCAATTTCTAATAAGAAATCCAGCAGCAACAAAAACAATCGTGTGCAATTTGAGCATTTCTGTGCATACATACATACGTACATACATACATGAATTTTCCAGATTTGTCAGCTGATCTGCAGTGCTCGCTAAATGACGTCATTATTTACACACACACTCGCGCGCGAATTGCTGATTATATTTGTTAATTAATTGCATAATTCGATTTAATTTATCACATTATTTGGAGTTTTATGAAAATGAAAAAAAAAAACACGACGCGTACTCCAATAAGCGACGAGTGTTGTGAAATATCGACCACGCACATCGGTGACGTCACACCCACGACCAAGCACTGTGCCGGCCGTCATAGGTTTTGTGCGTACCCCACGCAGTGACGCTATAGATCTGCCAACGCTTTGAAGGAAATTTGCCAAAGATCAGTTAGTTTATGCTTCTTTTTTTTGTCACATTATACTATTAATATCTATTTTCTAATAAGAAATACATCAATAGCATTTGTGTACATAAATATGTACATATGTACATGCATGAACTTTCCAGATTTGCTAGCTGATCTGTAGGGCTCGCTAAATGAAGTCATTATTTACACACACACACTCGATCGCGAATTGCTGATTATATTTGTTAATTAATTGCACAATTTGATTTAATATAACACATAACTTGGAGTTATATGCAAATTAGGAGCGAATTAGAGAAAACACGACGCGTACTCCAATAAGCGACAAGTGTTGTAAAATATCGAACACGCACATCGATATCACTTTGCAAGAAAGCTATCGATTACGTGCAAATCACGTGGCAAGTTTCATACACAACAATACAATAAATGCGCAAATTTATATGAAATAGCAGAAAAATCATCAAAAATAAACAATAATGCACATATTTACAGCACATATATGTATGTATAACTTGAAGCTGCATTGTAAAGGTGTTAGCGAACAAAGCCTGCTGCTAGCCATGTGATGTGCATTTGGCGTCTAACTTTTTGCGCGACAGCAGCAGCCGAAGCGGAGCGGACGCGCTGGCTCCAGGTCCTTGCAGATTCTCCCAGCCGGCTAACTGCCAGCCGATGATGTATTGCAGCGCAGCAATAAGTAAACCACAAGAGCACCTCGCACACACACACACACACACACACAAACACGCGCGCGCACGATATTCAAACAATTACCAACACTAACAGAGATTGCCACCCACCTATCAGGGCTGGTTGCGCGGGCGGAAGGCGCACACGCCGCTGACATTGATGATTGCGGCTCGTCGTTGTCGTCGGCGGCGTCATTGTTGTTGTCGGCGTCTAGAGACGCTCGAACGTGTGCTCATAATAATCCCCGATATATAAGCCAGCCAAAAACGCGCCGAGGCACACACATACATACATAAATAAACATGTGTCGCCGTGTGTTGTAACGAAAAGTGTAAAATAAGCATCAATCATCGCTTATTCGAGTTGTCATCAATCACACACACGTTGCACACACACACACACATGCAGAGAGAGGCGCACACACTGCGGTGCCAGGCAAAAAGTACAGGAACATAAAGCAACAAGCGCTGTTATCCTTGGTGGTTAGTTGCCCTCCCTAACCCTCCTCCTCCTCCTCCTCCTCCTCCTTGCAAAGCATTTACAAATTTGCTGGCTGGGGCAGCCTTTAAATTTGCAACCCCTTTCGTGCAACGCTCGCCACGCCGCACACTGGACACACACAAACACACAAATACACACAACCCACCCATCTAATCAGCTTTGCCGCCAGTTATTAAATCATCAGGTTGCACGATCAGGCAGCCGCACGCCCATCCCCGCTGTCACATGTCTGTCAACAGTCAACGGTGGACCCGAAAAAAAATAAGTATGAAGTATATATGTATATATATGTATATATATTTTGTGCGTAACCAAATATCCTGCTGCTGCCCCCGGCAGTTGCGTGCGTCAAGCCAGAAAATAAAGATTTAATCGGCATTTATGTATGTATTTTTAGGTTTTTATGATAATGCGCTCGTTCTTCTTTATTTTGCGATATGGAACCCAACGAGTTGTCAAACGAGCGGCCCTTCAACTGGATGATGAGCATGTCATTTGTTAGGGCCCCGGCCAAGTAATGTCCGATTTCGTTCAAGGCGAAATAGCATTCAAACTGACTTTTATGTACTTGCAGAGTTTGAGAAAAAAAAAAAAAAAAATGTATAATGTCACTCACTGGATCGATTAGAAGCGGCCGACAGGGTGCAACTGGAACTGGGTAGCTGGAGCGTAAGTGAGAGAGGGTATTCAATCTACCAAATATGCGTGACCACGAATCTCACTTAAACTATTCAATTTGCTATAAATGGGTAAAGTTTGAGGTACGCCTTACTAAGCAAATATATCTTATTGATTTCGCTATTCTCTAGATTAAGGCAAACAGACGGACATGGCTAGATCGGCTCAGCTCGTCGTCCAGATCAATATGATGGGATATGCTTCATGTCTGCCTTTTAAAAATGTCAACGGGCTCCGGGTATACAGAATTAGTAATCGAATATAGTCCAAGTTTCTTCTGATTGTTATCGGTTTGAAATCTGTAAAATTTGTTGTCAGCTTTCATTTGATTGTCTTTTATACCTTGTAGATGCGGCGAATTTTGTATATGATACCAGAAAATTACGATGAGCGTGAATAGCGAGCAAAAAGGAGAACTATGTTACTATTTATCTCTTATCAGACTTTTATACAAAAACAACCCAAATGCTTGTTGGACAACATGCAAAAGTGGAAGGAAGTTTAATTGCTTTTTATAACTTGTAGATTAATCAATCTGGAAAAACAAAATGATAACATGTGACCTTTAGATAATGCACTATAATTAATTTTTGGGTTTAAACGTATGCTGCAAGCAACATCGGGCTTTCGCACTAAAAGCTGGAACCAGGAAAAACGCATAAATAAATAAATCATTATTAAAGGTTTCGACAAAAATGGACAGGAAAAGTTGGAACCCTGAAACCAACTTCGGTAAAGTGATATTTGATACATTTTCTTGCCGAGTTAGGGCCGAAATTTGTAGAGTAAAGAATATATATATATGATTGATATATGATATAATATGTATGTATATATATATATATATATATATTACCAATCATATATATATATATATATACCAATTAAGCCAAAGTCTTTTAAAATACCTACACAGGACACATATCACACTTTTTGGAGTAGCACACACAGAGAGAGCAGCACATCCAGCAATAAGAATGATAATACCAGCTAAATGAAGCGCACAACTTGGCAATTCAAATCATAACAATTGGTGGCAACCGAAACGTTATGCCAGCGCAATGGCAACAAATGGCTAGCCAAAAGGTTGGTTTTAATTTCAATTTGTACAACAATCCTGTTATGCTAAAAGGTGGGATCTCTACTGTTTTTGTATAATTTCAGAGCGGATCTAAAAATAAATGAAACCCAAAAATGCCCGCTCACCGGACAGACAATCAAATAAAGTCACGCCGCTTTAACATTTGCGGTTGCCGGCAGCAGACAGAAGGATATACGTTGGGAGGACAAGAGGTCAAGTGATGGACAGGTTGCAGCTGGGTAACTCGATGTGCGCAGACAGGCACACACACCTCAACACTCGCACACACATGGATGCAGGCGAACATACTTGCAAAAGGCTGCAGGACATGTACACGAAATTAATTTGCAACGAAGGGCACGAGGCGCGCGCTTTTAATCCAACATGATATCGCCCGCAAAATGTAAAACGTTGAGCTGGCACCCAGCTGCTGAACCTGGACCTGAATATGCCCCAGCCCACACCCAGTAACGCTCGCGACGACTGCAACAAAAATCAGAAAGCGGATTAAACGTATTCGTGAGAATTCGTCAACGATTTCACACCTGTTCGACGGTCGCGCTTGGAGTGTGAGCTGTAGGCGTGGTCCGGCATAAAATGCCAATTAGAATCTCAAGTTTGCAGTCCGTTGGGCCGCGCCACTGTGACGCCTTCGGGCAATAACAATAGCAATAGCATCCAGGGCGGCTTCTGCTCCTGTTCCCTGCCCACAACGCCTGCCGGCAACTCGCACGACTTTTTCGCCAACGCAAATTGTTTATCGCCTTCGGGGCGCTTTATTAACTTTACGGCTGGCCGAGCCGAGCCGGACCTGACCGGACCGGACCAGACCGGGCCGTGGCCGTAGACTGGGCAGGAAGATCTGAACTCTCGGCTCAGTTCCACTGACCTGACCTGCCTGCGCCCAGCCATAGGGGGCTTTCGTCGGCAGAGGCATTTTACGGACTTTCGATTTTCATGTGTTTCAATTCGATTTGCTTTGGTTTCGGTTTCCGCATCTTTGTTGTTTTTTCTCTTGCACCTTTTTGGACTCTTTTTCCTCCTATATTTTGTTTTTGTTAAATCCCTTCCCTTCCTCGCCTTTGGGCGCGTAACGCGGAAATGCACTCAAAATATTAAATGCTTCAGTAGTTTGCAATTATTGAGCGCCGGCCTTGTGCTTAATTTATAATACGGCTCCGGCGTGAGATTCAGTAACAGGCCCTGCCATACCCGGACAGCTGTCCGGCTGCTGACCATTTGCTCCAGGTGGCCGCCGGCTCTTGCCAGCATGTTCAGCTTAAATTGAATTGGCATTAAAATTCTGGTAAATTAATTTTTGAACACATTTTGCAGCATTTTCTTATGTGCTTTAACTGAAATATTTGCGGTTTTTTCCAGAAACATCACAAGCAATTTGGATTACAGTTTAAGGGCAGCAAAATATCTCAACATGTGAACTATACAGAGTAGAAAGAAGCAGAGATGTGCGAAAATTAATTCAATTGTAAATGTATGTGAATTTTCATTTACGAATTCAGTTGGCCCAATTGGAAATAATGTTGTGAAATATGTAATGCAAGCATTTTCGGGCCCGTCTGTTAACATCGGACTATGTGTAGAATCCATCATAAACTAGATTTTTATGGCATATCCTTTTTGCTTCTTAAACTAGGAAATTGCAAGCTTCCCATTTCACCTCGCTTATCTTCAAATGCGTATGTATGTATGGTTTCTTATAGAAACAATCGCTTTTTAAAAATAATGCTTCAAGAAGAACATAAGAACTTCATAAACATGCGTTCCAGCGATTTCGGGAATTCCACCCGCAACTGTGGAAAATTGGCGGAAAACGTATGCAACATTTGTTTTACTATCCGATTGGCTTCTTAGTAATTTTAATATATCATCATTTCAGATGAAGATGTCTCTTGGATGGAGAATGCGGATCAAAAGTTGTATGGACCAAAGCTTATTTTCCGGCTTCAAGCTTCACACGGCGGCTCTTAAATAGGCGGAAAACATTTGGTTCTTATTCGATGGATACAAACTCTTGGGTGAGTATCTTATCTTTGTAAAACATAATTTGAGAGTTCGCGATAGAACGGGGGGATTTAAATTTCCACAATCGGGGAAAAGGTTTAAAATTGAAGACTTTAATTTGAAGGAAAAAATGTTCACCGGCAAGGCATTTAAATACTTGCTAGTTATATATACCTGCAGGTGTTAAAATCTAGACTAGATGTTACTAGAAAATGATTGCATTTAACTCGACTTTAGGTATTTATTAAAAAAATTCTTTTATATTCTTTACTCGGGTATTTATAATAAAAAAGTAAATACTTTTCAAGAAGATGAATGCAAGAACTTATATAGGAAAAACTATATAATAATTTTATGTTGAGTATACTTAAGCTAGGAACAGTCTCTGCTCTGATAAAAGATAAACAAAAAACTTAAGATGCGGATAATGAGATATATAGACATAGACATATAGATATCTATAGGCACCCCAATGATATCTAGATGTATATCATGCTTAGATATTTTAAAGCATGGCCAATTAAAGCAAGTCTCAAGCTATACGGTATAAAATGAGATAAGCTTTCAGTTTCACTTAATATGGCCGTTGGACATGCAAATGCCGAGATTTGAGGCATAAATATAAATTCCGAGACGCTTAACAGGCATGCCAGAAAGGATTACATCGACATGCCGCAAGCAAGGCAAACGACTTTTGATAAACCCCAAAGAATCTATGAGATTTACGAGCTGATTTCAAAGAGTTGCAAATACATGTGTGCGGCCAGAGGAGCGGGCCTGGCCGGTGCTGGACTGGACTGGACTGGGGAGGGCAGGGCAGGGTAAATCGAAGTCGTCTTCAGTTGTTTGGCGCAAAACTTTCAATTGCGTTTCTCGGCCAAGTTGTTGGTTGGGTCTTATCTTTATTATCGCCGCTTTTATTACACTGGCCGAGGGTCGACGGGGGGTGGTGGGTGGTTTACTCGTAAAGTATGTCATGTGTCATAAATGACAGATTCTTAGGCATACTTCATTGATCCCTTTTTGGCCGCAACGATTTTTACGATGCCTCCGCTTACACACACACACATATATAAGCACAGATCCTAGCTAAATTGTTGCAGTATCTGTCACACACACACACACACACACACACACACACACAGACACGCATACGTAGTGCGTGTTTGAAGTTTGCTTTTGATAAATGAATGGATTTTCAAAGGCGACGTTAATGAAATACGCACACAACACAAGACACACACACACACAAGGCAAAGAGCTCAGACACAGGATGTAGCCTGGCGTCGCCAGCTAGCTCAGTATAAACTCTGTTTAAGTGTGTGTGTGTGTGTGTGTGTGCGTTTGCCTGTGTGCTTCCATATATCCTTCAATCTATCAAACTCACGTGTCCGTCGTGTCTCAATTTACTCGCTTAGTTTATGTTCAACTGGCGGCGCTTTTGCTGCCGGCTTCTTTCTGCCTTGCCAAGTATTTTGATAGAGTCCGTTTGGCATATTTATGAAGTCAACGCAGCGGGCATTGAAAGGACACAAACATCGTAGGACACAGAGCGATAGATAGTTAGGATACAAAACGTAGAGGAGACTTGTGACATGCACATACTTGGACACATGACCCCAATGGCCTTTTTGCTAGTCCTCAGACGCAGGGTTCTCTATTTTGTGCACAGCCAAAGTCAGGGTTTGCAAATAACTAGTTTTTCTTTAGCTATAAACAGAATACCCCTAATGGAAGTTCCTTTCAGAACAGACGCCGACGCGTTTCCATAACTGATGAATGTGCAGAAAATGCGCCAATAGAGATACGGACATTTAAAACATAAAAACCAGATCGATTTGGGTCTATTTCATTGATCTTCCATTCTAAAAATATCTAAATGCAAAAAAGTAAAATCGATTGCCGATAACTTTTCGAGCTATATACAATAGAAGCCATATCATAGTAAAAAGTATTACAATCGCGATGTAATGATTAGGTTTTATTGTTTGGCTGTTATCGTTATCGATATCGAGTCGACTATCGATAAATCGCAAATCGTTTGCCACAAATGTGGCTGTAAATCGTGGCTTATAACACGGCCTTGCCAATGCACTTGGCACTTGGCTGAAGCCACTTAAAAGCCACAGCTCGTCAATGGAGCCGGCAATTTGAATATATGCTCTCTCGCTCTCGTATAGGGCTCTCTCTCTCTCTCTCTCTCTCTGGGGCAATCCAAAAATACTTAGCATCCACGTCAAATGTCACTAAATAATGCAGAGAACCAATTACCAAGGAGAAGGCGAAATCAAGTGATCCACTTGCAATTGCGATGTGTTGTTGGGCCAGTTGTTGGTGTTGTTGCGGCACAGATTGCTGTTGTTGTTGTTGTTGTTGTTGTTGTTGTTGATGCTGTAGCTTTAGCTGTTCGACACTTTGTTTTCGCCTGTGCCGCAGGGCGCTGAAAAGTATGCCACATAAAATCGAACAAGCAGCAGCAACAGCAGCAAAAGCAAAAGCAAACGCATTAAAAGCAACTTAATAATTCAGATCGAAATCACCAATCAGCGCAGCTGACATGTTGACAAACGACGCCGCCAACGCGAACGCCGCCGCCGCTGCCGCTGCCATAGACAACGACAACGACAGCGACAACGGCGCGAACAGACGCGGAACGTGGCCATGGCAAAGGGGGCAGTCAAGTGGGTGGCGTCCGGATAGGGGGCGGGGCACATGGATGAGGACAAGAGATTTACATTTTCAAAATCGAATGGCGACATAAGCCACCGCAAAGCAAAAGACACGCAACCACAGCCATAATGAAATCCATGATAAACAAGATAAACGAACACAAAAATATATATATATATACACACACATACACACACACACATGCACATCTAGCTATATATGTGAGGGCAAATGTATTTGGCGCATTGAATCACACTTAATATTGTACACCCTTCTAAAAGGATTTTATAGTTGCCTTCGTATAGTTTTAGTTGTGTCAGCAATTCGATCTGAATGAGCTATTATTGAATCATTCGAATCATTTAATGCCATTTACCCAAATTTCCCTCCAATATTGTCAAACTGTCTTGAACTAACTGAATATTACTTGCAGCAAAAGTTGTCTTCAGAGTAATTGCTATACAATGTGTTAGCTCAACCAAAACAATCAAAACACTCGAATCATTTGAAACATTCGAAACCATTTAAAACGTTATTTTCATGCACTCAATTGCAAGCATTATCATTATCATTTGTTTTCTTTTGTAATAAAAAAAAAAATATATAAAATGAAATGCATTGATCAAGCAAATCATTTGAAACATTCGAGTCATTTGAAATATTTAAAACCATTTTAAAAGTAATTTTTCGTCATTTCTTTTATGTTCAAATCACTAAAAAATAAATGCTTCGCAAGTAAATCAATGTTTCTCGTTGCGCAATTAATATTCAAATTCATTCGAATTTAAATAGATAAATGAATAAAAGTATATGAATATGCTTTCAGTGGTATTCACAGCATGCAATTATTCGTGACATTTTCATTGAACTGTTATCAATTTGCAGCTGACAAACATTCGAAAAGCATTTGTATCATTCAAAAAATTCAAATCATTTGGTTAAGTGAGGAGCACGAATCGGGTTTGTATTGTTCGTTTGACTCTTTCTAAATCTAAATCACTTGAAACATTTTTCAAATCATTTGCTTTATTTTGAGTAATTTGCATGATTTCGAATCATTTGAATAATTTTGAATCATTTGGTTAATTATAGAGTAGGAATCGAACATTCATTTGCTTTATTTCTACTCGATTCTTGACAGATTTATATTCGGATTCAATCATAATAAATCGAATCATTCGATTATTTTCGATGCCTTCTATTTTCTTTTTGTACCTCAATGTTTCTACTAAACTGCTTCAAGCAAATGATGCTAACTTTATATAGGCTTGTCTTCCAGTCATTTCATGTATCTTTAAATTATTCCATTTTAATGTGTCAATGTGGCTAGCTGTCTACGCTAGTTGTTATACCCTCTAGTGAAGGGCATGCAAAAATAGGGAAGAGCAACAACGTCGTATTTACATTTACTTATATCTATTTCAGCTATGCCGCTTTATACAGTTTCTGTTTTGGTATATCGGCTTGCAACCACCACAACGCAAGGAGCCACCTTGTGGCACTGACACACACACACACACACACACCACACACTCAGACACACACACACAAACCCCTCCATCTACCACAAGCAAACCAGCCTTGGTTCAGCTACTGCTGCATTGGCGGCTCATCTTGGTCGTTGTCAACGTTGTCTTCGATGTCTTCGTTTGCAATCAATGAAAGATTTATGACAACAAATATATACACACACACACACACACAGACACACACAGACACACATATTTGTTGGGGCGCTGCCTTTTTTTATGTCACATCATTATTTTTATTATGACGCTGCCGGCGGCGGCGTCGGCCCGTTATTCGAGAGTGATTAGTGACTAAAAATGACAACAATAATAATTGCATTGTGTGTGTGTGTACGCGTGTGTGTATGTGTCTGTGTCTGTGTGTGTGTGTGTGTGTGTGTGTGTGTGTGTGTGTGTGTGCGTGTCTGCTGGCCACATGAATGATGGCCCATCCATGATATTCGATATGATTCACAAATAAGTACAAATATTTGTTATTGTACACCGCTTCGCTCCGGTCGCCAACAAATCTTTCCAGGAAAAACTGATTGGTTTACGCCAACTGCCGTCGCTAGATGGCGCCACTTGGCCGCCAAAATGGGATCAAATCAACAAATTGATAAAAACAAATTTCAAGAGCGCCTATAACGATCCTTGCCATACCAACAGCTCAATTTTGACAGAAATCAATTTAAAATACTGGCCAACGACTTATTAAGCGGAAGAGCTTTCGCTAGGTTTTAAATTTAAATTCAAAAACCTTAATCTGAATTTGCATTGCAGCATATTTACGAAACTCTAACCCATTTTAAAACAATACGATTTGGTTTTAAGAAATGCTTCGCCTAATCTGACCAATTACTGGATTCCACACAATTTTCGACTTGTCGAAACCGTTTATACGGACAGACCGCCCGTCTGTCAGCGAGACGAACATTGCACTTAATTAATATACTCCTTTTTACTTTATGAACCGAGTAGACCCAAGAAGAATCTAGATAAGCAAGAAGACTTTTCTTAAATATAATTTTCACCGATAATTGTGGCCCGATTTTAAGAGAATCTTCAAAAATCTGGTAAGTATTATAAACATAACTGTTACTTATCATATTTAAAATAAAAGTCGCAACTATCACAATCATTTTTACATGTGTGTATGCATTTAAATATGGTTATATTTATAAATGTTGCTCTTCTACGCGATTCTCACTAATTCAAGTAAGGTTAGGCAAGAAATCTTTGTTTTTAAGCCAATAAACATTGTATCTGCCTTCCTGTTCTATCCAGGTGGTGTGTTTCTGTAGAAGTTAGTCTCCCGCCTACTCATAGATGTCGATCGAATAATCGTGCGTGTGATTTAACAAGTGAGTACGTAATTACAAAAACAAAAACAATTTATCTATATAATATTTTATGTAAATTATTTCTAATTGCCTCTTTTTATGCTTTGGGGCTTAATTTGCCTCAAAAGCTTGGATTAGGGTAAGGTTTGGGGTAAACTTTAAACTGAAATTTCGGGCTGAAGCCGATTGCGTCAAGTTGAAACCAAATATGGCTTGGCTTGGGTTCCGGTTTCGTTGGATTTGGTTCGTAGTAAGAAATAAATTCGAAGTCTGGATTCGAACCGGTTCAGTTGAGCCTGTCTACATGAATCTTTTGTGCTCTGCGCTCAGTTGTTTGGCAACTTCTAAGCCATTTGCGTTCAGCTTGGGAATTTTGTAAACTGCGATGCAGTATATCGTGTGTGTGTGTGATGGGCTGTGTGTGTGGGTATTTGTGATAGTGGTGTGTGTGATAGTGGTGTCTGCTGTCTGCTGCCTGTTGCTGCTCCTAACTCACATTTGACACTAACTGCATTTTGTAGACTTTTAGCCACGCCCCCAACACCGACCGCCGCCCCTCCCGCCATTCTCCCCGCCCCTTGCCGCTCGACCCGCTTGCCGCTGAGCGCTGACTGCGAGCTGTAAGTGAAATCTTTCAGTGCGTGTAAAATGCCGTTGCTCGGTTTTTGGGTGCCACGCCCACACACTTGCCTGCTAGTTGGGCGGCAGCAGCAGCAGCAGCAACAACAACAACAACAACAACAACGCCAAGCAACGAGTTGGACAACAATGAAATGCTTTTAGCATCGAGCTGCGAGCTGCGCAGCGCCAAGCAAAATTAAGTTAACAACACAGAAAAAAAAAGTTTTGTGCACTGTTTTTATTGAAAATTGAGTTAAAAAACAGAAAGTGTCGACGAGTCGACGAGTCGTTTTCTGCGTGTTGTATTTTATTTTAACATGCTCCTCTGGTTGTTGTGCATGCACACACACACAAACACACACACACACACACACGCACAACACACCCAGAGCAGGGTGAAATGCACTTACATAAAATTGTCCCTAGTTTACTTTGACTAGAACCTAATCGAAAGCGGCCATCAAAACGTATTTAAAAACTCTTTAAACTAACATGTTTTTTGGTTTCGTTCTTTTTTTAAGTTGTGTTTTCTTAAAAAATAAAATTTATTTTCCTTAATGAGATCAGTTTTTTAGGTGGGTCCAATTCACATACAAAGCTAAACCATATTTTTGGCATGTTTTTTTTCTTGTTTGTTTGTTTTGCCATTAACATTTGATCCAATTAGAAAATGTTATTTGCTTTCAAAGTTTTTTGTGTTATTTGACTTGTCAGGTTTTGGAAAATGCAGAAAATGATTTTCTAGCTCAAAAGCAATGCACTGTCATTAGCGGACATGTTTTTGTGGATGAATAACTTTGTGGTCACAATTTGTCCTCTGGCCAACAATTTTTACAGCCAGAAACATGAAAGTTTTTCAATTATTTAAAGCAGACAACTTGTTGCTACAAGAAAATGAAACTTTGTTCAATTAATTCAAATAAAAACTTATTTCCACTCACTCCATACTTTTGATATTTTCAGATATTTTTTTTAATTTTTCAAACATTTTTATGGAATATTCTTTCTGCCTCATTTTTATTTATATTTAATTGACATCAATTATAAATATATTAAAATATATACATATATAGAGAGTCATGTACATATGCAAATAAAAAATAAAAATATAAGAGGAATCAGTTTTTATTTGAATTAATTGAAAAATATTAATTTTCCTGGACCAAATAGTTTTTTTTTTAAATAATAATAATAATAATATATGGCAGACATACTTAATGTTCTTCCCAGACTTTTAACTGTCATAATTCTGTTACTATTTTTATACCCTTGTAGAGGTTATTATAAGTTTGTTTTGAAATGTGTAACGCATAGAAGAAGACATCTGCGACCATATAAAGTATATATTTTCTAGATCAGCATCAATAGCCGACTTACTATAGCCATGTCTGTCTGTCTGTTTCCATGCGAAATAGTCTCCTAGGAATAAAGCGTTTGCATTGAAAATTTGCAAAGGTTCGTCTTTCTGTTGCATGAAGTACATATGTCGGAACCGGCCGGATCGGAACACTATAGCATATAGCTGCCATAGGAACAATCGGTCGTAAAGTTGGTTCTGGTATGAAAACCTGTCTTTATATTAAGATAACTTGACCAAACTCGGGTATAATTAGTTCCATTATAATGCTTATATATATATGCAAAATCTTATCAAGATCGGACCACCAAAAATCGGTGGAATAGTAGGATCTTATAACGCAAAATATTCTATTTTCAAAGATATTTCAACTAGCTCATCATTTTCGAGCTTCACTATTCTCACATGTCTGCAAGACCGACAGGCAAATATCTGCAAGGGTATTAAATCTTCGGTGCGCTGAAGACATCCTCACTTTCTGTTGTTTTTGTAATCTATTTAGTTTTTGCTCGATTTCATTCGGACTCCACTGAAAATGCGCACAAAAAGTTTCACACCAATCAAACTACAATCGGACATTGGTCAACATTTTTAGCTACTAGGCTTTAAACGTTATAGTACAGTATGTTATAGTTGTGTTTGGAGTATATATAGTAGTGCCTCCTTGATTAGCCCTTAAGTATCCTTACCTTGTTGATTGCGATGTGCGCTCAATTAGCTAAATATTTGACATTCCAAAAGTTTATTAAAAGAAATTATATGCCAAGTGTGCACTTGACTTTTTTAGCTGTTGGCTTTCATCAGGCGCATTATAAATATATTGAAGTACTATATGCAACATAATTAAGTGAAGATTTTCAATTTGTTGATGAGCAACAAATGATGAGCCGGAGTCATTGGCCAAGCGGCAGAGTTGGCGCAGCTGCCGCAAGCCAAGGGCGTGAGGGATGGGGCGGTTGGTGCAGGGGAAGAGGTGCTGCTGGGGCGAGTCAAAGTCTCTCGAAGGTGCTCAAGGAATCTCAATAAAAGTTGTCGACAGGGCAACGCACACACGCACACACAGAGAAAGACGCTCTTTAGGTCTGCCAAATCAGCGCAGAGATCACACAGACATAGGTTCTGCGTGTGTGCGTGCGTGTCCGTGTGTGTGCGTGTGTGTAAGCATAAAATTTATAAATTATTGAATCTATGAAAATATGAACATCACGTACGCGACGACGCGCGCTTCAGCTGCTTTTTGCCAGGACGAACTATTCACAGCAGCAGCAGCACAATTACAGATACAAATGCAGGCTACAGATACAGATACAGCTACAGATACAGATACAGATACAGGCTATAGATACAGATACAAACAAGACAATCGCACAAAACGAACATACAGCTATGCACAAAAGGCAAAGTGTGTGCGAGTGTGCGTGTGTGTGTGTGTGTGTGTGTGTGCGTACGTCAGAATATGCACAGAATTTCATTACGCTGCCTGCGTTCGTCGTTCGTTTTTATAAATAAGTTAGTTGGCAACCCTGCCAGCCTGTTCGTTTGTTTGTTGTTTGTTAAAGTTTGTTCATCTGTTTCGTCGCGTTCGACGTGCTCAACATTATTGGCGGCTTCGCTGGTTACTACTACCACGACATGTTGGTTGCTAGGGGGGAGGCGCCCCCTCTCAATCTCACAATCTCTGCCCACGCTCATCTCAACCATAGTTTGAAAGGGCGTCTGCCAGCAATAACGGTGCCAACTAGAAAACTTTTCTAATAATTCGTTTGATGAATTTCTTTTCCACGACAAAAAAAAAATAATAATATATATAAAAAAAAAACAAAAGCAAAAATATATCTGCTGGAAGCCATAGATATAAGGGCAGCAATATTCATTCCATAACCGCAGATGAAGCAAACAAATCTGAACTATGACGGGAATGCATAAGAGCGGTTTTGCATATTCCAATAAAGCTGCGGTCGACTTGCGTTTAAAATTGTCTCTTGATTTGCCTGCTATCGACACAAGCTCATTCCGACTTTCTCCCATATATGTCAACTGGAGAGTTCTCCAGCGTCAAAAGTCTTGGTCTTTGTTGAACGACTTACCTAATCTCTTACCTAATCTTCCGAATAGATACCAGACTTGCTAAATTTGGCGTCCTCTTAAAAGACCTTGTTCATTTGTCTTATGGATAAGGGCTTATAACAACCAAAACATTAATGATTTTACAACACTGGCAGTCCTTATGAGGACGCTGCTTAGCACTAACTTCCTCAACTTGATAACACTAAAGAAAACCCTCTGATATGAGCAATTTTTCAGCACTTATGGCAAATGTCATTTACCTACACTACCCAAAACAAAAGCTTAGTAAGACTGTTAGATCAGTAACGCTAGATGGCGCCACCAACTTCATAATTCATATTCTCCAATTGATTCGTATATTTTTAACAGTACGTAGGTACTTTCTTTGTCTAATATAGACGCCATCTACGCGGTTCGCCCTCGCGTCTTGTGATAAAAAGAAAGTTTAAAAGGACATTAACATTTCATGTCCTCAACTCACGCCTAATGTTCTGGACTAACCAGCTTGGAATGGATGTGAATTACAATTGCGACGTGACATCATAATAATTCGAGTGATTGCAATATACCGACTAAGAACCTATTGGGGTCTAGCTCCAGGTGTAATTTAAGTTGAAGTTGAAGCGATGCCGGAAAAGAGAGTTTGTTCTTCACCTGATTTAACAAGAAATGTAGAACATGCATGTATTTAGTATTCTTCAAATAATTAGGCAATTTATTGGCATAAATTAAATTAAATTAAATTTAAAATATACGTAATCTACGCGTCCCTCCCTCGAGCCTAGGGCGTGGTATCGTCCTGAAAATGAAAGAAATCTGAATAAATCATATCAATTTGATCTGTGCTTTGTGTAACCAACCTGTAATACTAGTTGAGATTTACAATTACGATTTCACAAAGAATGTTTCCAATTTTCCGACTTACAACTTCGTAGGGACCTTCTGCAATTCGAATGAACGACATTTGTCGGTTAAACTGATAATCAAGTATGTGTTGAGCTTCGTCTTCAAAATTTAATGGATCGCATTTATTTAGCGTACACGACGCTAACTGCAACGCCCATCACTGAGCGAGGTACCGTCCTGCTACGAGAGGGTAAATAAATAGGGAATAACCAAATAGGCAGGCACTTACGAGTTTACCAATCCAAGAAATTCAGAAGCAGGTTTAACAATGTTGCCTGTTAAACATTCCACTGTAAAGGCAATCGAATGAGAAGGATTAATAAATAATTGGATTCGAGTCTTGAACCCACCCACAACATTTACGTTCGATCATTATTATATGGCCAAATAATGTTCAATTAAATTATATCTAAACATGTTTTTAGCAGCTACTTACCGATCGATCTCGATCTGTTTAAATTGTGTGCTGCATGTGTAACCTATATGGAGTGGCAATCGCGTTGTAATATATGTATATATGGCTATCTATATAGTTGTTTTTGATATAGAATAAAGCTTGTGTCCTTTGTGCCATGTCCGGTTATCATTGTACCCGTCCACAAGATACATCATAAATTTCTAGTAAATTAATGCTCTATATATGCTTTGTCGTATTTTTTGAAAATCAAATTGTAAGATTGTTAAGTGTGCTGAACAAAAAGGAATATATAAATCATAAATCTTAGTTGAAATTAATTTTAATATTTTACTAACCTGTTTAGCGTGACCTTAGAAACCGTCTCTCGTTCCCGTGTGTGCGAATGCAAGGGCGACAGCGGGATCTGCAAAAATTTGGTTATTTTGTACAGAATGTGTTTGGCGAAACAACATATTTAAATAGAAATTAAAGCAAAGATAAGGCTCAATTGAATAATGAACAAATGCTGAGTAAATTATTTGCTCAATTCTCTTAAAATACATATAAGGAAAACAACAATTGGCCAAAAAATATCTCGAAACATAATCACAATTTTGGAATTTGGGTAAATTTGTTGTGTTCCGTATACGATTTGATTGCCAACTAAATTGTTTTGGCAGCAGCTGCCCCTGCTCGAAATCTGGTTGAGCTTCAAATTTGCCCGGCCTGCCAAGATAAACAAAAATTCGATGAGAGCTTCGCCTTGTTACAAAAAATATTAAATTTGAATTTTCTAGTGCTTGCATTTCTGCCGCAACGTAGTCCGCATGCATTTTGGCTAAGCCGGAAAAAAGACATATGTATGTATGATATTGTGGTTAACAAAACAATCAAATGATAAGAGAAATATAAATTATTTAATGTTAACAAAAAGTTACTGCTGGAGTTGAGCTGGCGTGCTCTCGCTGGCTGGTTCGACTCCTGGGTATCTAAGGCTCCTGGCGGATAACTGGGTGAAGCACCAAATTTCCCTATATATATCAGTCATACATCGAACTTCTTTAACGAATATGTAGCTCTATAGGAAGAATCGGTCGTAATTTCGTGTTGAAAAATGTTCTGCAGTTCGAAATATTCTGACGGTAATTACGTGTTCGCTAAGTCTTATTATATATCTAAGCTTTCTTTTTTAAATATATACCTGGTCTAGGTCCCCTATACATATTATTTTAAGAAAATATTTGTGTTTAGCAATATCCAACTGATTGAACCATTTGTTTGCATAGTTAACAGTAGCATGGTTTTTGATTAAAATGGACGTCATCTACGCGTCCCTTCTCGAATCTAAGGGCGTAGTGCCGGCCAGGTTTAATTTAAGCGGAATTTTTCGTGCAGCCGAGACTCGTCTTGACGAATTGATAGATTGCATTCATTTAAAGTACATCTCTGAGCGAGGTACCGTCCTGCTATGAGAGGGTATATAAATTGGGAGTAACCAGATAGTTAAGTACTTACGAATTTAGAAATTCAGAATCCATCAACAGAAGGTTGCTAGTTAAACCTTCAACTGTGAAAGACAGTCGAATGAGAACGAATAACCGAATTGGGTTCTGTTACCCACCCAAATTTACGTTCTGCCTAAATTATATTCATTTAAATTATATATCCACATGTTCCAGCATCGACTTACCGACCGATCTCGAACTGTTTAAATTGTGTGCTGCATGTTTAACCTATAGGGAGTCGCAATCGCGTTGTAATATATGTATATATGGCTATCTATATAGGTTTATATTTAAATAGAAATTAAAGCAATGATAAGGCTCAATTGAATAATGACCAACAAATGAAACAGTGGAGATATTCAACAGAATTAAAATTCGAGTAGGCGATGTCGGAGGAGCAGAGTGTTCGTCCTTCACCTGATTAACAAGAAATGTAATAAATATATTTGAATTATGCGCATTACTTGAGCTATGTGTGCGCGTGTGTATCTAACTTTGTGATGCACATACATACACACACACACACACACACACACACATGGCAGTATAAAATCTAGCTCTTTGGCAAATATCCTAACCAAGGCAACGTGTTTGCATTTTGTGCGTAGTCTCAGGGCCCGTTCTTGTGCCACAGCTCGTATACGTAATCTATTTAATTCAACCAAGCAAGCGTGTCAGTCATATGTGTGTCATGTGTGTGTGTGTGTGTGTGCGCGTATATGTATTGGTGGAAGCTGCGTAGCTTCGCTTTGGCATTATCAACTCATAAATATTTATTGAATTTTAAGAAATTTTCAAAAATTCGTTACAGAAGTAGCCAACGGTCCAGACCACACCAGACCAACCCAATCTCTGACCAACATCTGGATGCGGCGCTGCGTGGGCGGCAGCTCTGACGACTTGGCTATCAACACATATCCGTCATCGATTCTTCTTACCCGCCCGCTCTGCTCCTGCCTTGTCGCACCGCCCTGCGCTGGCCGCCTGTCGTTCCGTTTGCATTCTCTTATTTGGATTATAATTTTTTCCATTTCACATATGAATGCGTTTTCCTTGGTGGCTGCTCTCGCCCGCTTTTCTGCCCAGTTGTCAATTTCCATTTTCATTTTCATTGCAAGCGGCAAACGCGCCGCCGCTGGACACAAAGTTGATCAATGCAATCCTCGGGGCACGCATTGCCGTGGCCCCTGGATTGCTTAAGTGTTCGCTCGCAGTAGCTGTCTTAACTGAGTCCGGAAAAGATTAAGGAAAATGAATCAGCAAATGAAAAATGTTAAGTTTATATTAGATATCAACTTATTGGTTAGCTGGAAAACCAACAAGATAACATTACTAAAAACCACTAAGGATTATAAGGATATGCATTCAAATATATATTTATTCTATAACAATTCATTTATTTCGTAATGGACTCCTTATTATATCCATATATTTATCAGATTCAGCTAATATTCAAAGATCTATGCAAAAAAAGCATCGAAACCGATTACCGAAACAAACATGTGCAGGTGAATCTGTGTATTTGTATGTATGTGTGTGCATGTGCATAAGTGTATGTACATATATTTCAACGTTTATATGCATGTATGTGTGATTGCATGTGTGTATGTATGTATGCAAGTATGTGAGTGTGTATATTATCTCATGTAAAAACACAGACCAAGTTTACTTTAATTTTTAGTTTACTCTACCAGCTGTGTTGCACATTTAATAAAACGTGAGATGCCCTGCTATGCGATTCTCAAGAATTCAAGTAAGTCCCACACGTTTTCATGCTTTCATCGTAAGTGTTATGATAAAAAAGTGAGTTGGCAGACTAACAAACATTCTTGTTTGAATGTAAGTATGTACGAATGTTTGTTGGTATATATGTATGTATGTATGTATGTTTGCATGTCTGTGTGTATATATGTAGGTTTGTATGTATGTATGTCAGTATGTATCTATGTGGCTATGTATACTTTTGTTTGTATTTATTTTGGTATGTATTATTATTTATGTCTGCATATTTGTATGTTTGTATGCTTGTATGTAAATATATATATGAGTATGTATTTTATCGGTATAAAAAATAAAAGTATTTTTTTGGTGTGTATATGTATATGTATGGTTTATAATACTAAACTCAGACTAAATTTCATACCCGTTGCGCTGCAAATTAAAAACTTACTTATGCCCTTCTATGCAATTCTCATAAATTCAAATAAGTGTTTTCTTGTATTGGTTATATTGTTAGCAATTAGACTTAGCATTCTAACCATCACTGCACTACTCTCACTTTTATTTACTCTCTCTTACACTCCATCGCATTACAGTAAGGGACAGAGAAAGAGGCAGATATATTTCTTCCTCTTACCGCTTTTACTCTAAACTGCTCTCTACCTCTTTTTTCATTTAAGGTCCATCATTTTTCTGCGTGTAAATATAATTTCCTGGGTAAGTATAAAGAATTTAAATATTTTATATATAAATGAGAATATGTAATATGTTAAGGCTTGGACATGGATACATTTTGTGAATAAATATTGCGAATATTAATATTGAATGGAACTAACCAGATTGCTTTGTTTAATTCCGTGTGCTTATTCTGGCTTTGCTAGCAATAGCTTTGTTAGATACTTAGCAAAACATATAAAATTTAAATCGTAATAATAAGAAGAGGTCTCTCACTAAAGCAACGAAGGGCAAGCTTTAGACACAAATATAAAGCATTCAGCTAATTAATAGTGACAAATTAAAGGCCAATTAGCCAGAATAGGATATATATATATAAGCTCTGTGCTATACGGATTGTAAAGGCTTTGCCATTTCCACTGCGTTTCGTTCGGTTTCGCTACTCAACAACATCTTTCGCACATGCAACTGAACACTTTGGTGTTTGTAATTATGAAATGAACTTTGACCAGGTACGCGACCAATCTGCTCTTTGCCCTTTTAATCGCATTAAATGCTCATATTCCCGTTTATTCAACTATGCCCCAACCCAGATCCGAGCAAGCCCCCTCCATATGTATGAAGCTATTTGGAGTTACGCTTATGTTGTTTGTGCGGCCACGCCCACTGCCCACTGCCCAGAAAATGCAAAATTAACTTGTTGATGTGACGATGCAAAACGAATGGGTTTAGGGTGAGGCAGTGTAAAGGGGCTACGGGGCTAGGAGCTTGACTTGGCTTGGGTTCGGTTGGGTTGTGGTGGTGTTTGGTTATGGGGAATACCCATTTGATGGCAGTTTGAAAATCGTTGCGTGTTCGAATCTTATTAGTGGCTTATAATTACAATTGTATACAGGCCAATTATGTTACGAGACAAAGCGAGTGCGACCCACACACACACACACACACAGTCTCCCACACAGGTGCGATTGTGTATGTTGCTAATTAACCAACGTCAGAAATGGACGTTAAGTGCTTGAGTGTGTGTGTGTATGTGTGTGTGTTTGACTGTGTGTGCGAATAATCTCGATACTGTTGCAAGTATCTCGATAATGATGTTCATTTTGCAAGCAAATCTCATAATACACACACACACACACACACGTTTGCGCACACAGAGAGCTGTATTTATGTAAATGGAGACAGCAATTTATGCATATGTATTTGTTGCATAAGTTAGCGCTCAGATAATTAAGCAACCAACAGCCCCTCACAACACCCGCCACGCCCACCACACTTGCCACACCGCCAACGAACGCTTTGTGCAGCGAGGCAAGAGTCACCACTTGAGTGTATTTTGTAATTGAATCCACGTCTGAAATCCGTCTGTGGTGTGGTCGATAATTTCATTTTAAGACCCATTTTGAATACAAATTATAGCGCACGGACGTCATGGCAGCAGGTTATGGACCTTATCCGGGAAATCCTACACCAAGATCCTAACACCTGCATTGAGCCAGCTCTGAGTTTTCCGGCCAGTCTGATCGATTTTCACTTTTCCAAGCAGTTGTTGGATGTCCATATGCTTGATTATGGTTTCTATTTTAATGCAGATCTTTCATTTTTGACATGTCCAGTGTTGTACAACAAATGCGTATTGCTTTATATATACTCTTTACCGGTAAAAACAGCCGATCTCATACGTATAGCTTTGCCCAATTGTGTTTCTGAGCCTTCCATGGCAGCTAGACCCTTTGCTTTAAGGTTATACCATTTAAACTTTGCAGAACATGCATGCTAGCACGCACCTCTATATCATACATGTCTATATATAAAACAGTTTGTCCTGACTGACTGACTGACTTATTGACTGACTGACTGGTGATCGATATAGTGATCACTGTAGTTACCTTATGTGATGAAGGTGCGAATGTATGAAAGTTTTTTGTTAACCATCCGATCGGCTTAAAACTCATTTTCAAAGATCTCTGAGAGAATTTATTTTAAACGTGCCACGGTCAAGGCCGGGGTATACCCTATATTATAAACATAGGTCAACATTTGTTCTCTTTGTTCGTGGTTTGGCCCCTAGATCCATTTGGCATCTAAGCCTAGCAACATCATTCTGTGTCCAAATTCATTTAAAAATTGTACCCTCAAATACCCTATATAGATATAGGTCAACATTTCCCACCCCCATAACTCGGTCAAATCTCATCCGATTTGCACGAGGTTTCGCTCCTTGTTCATGGCTTGGCCCCTAGATCAATTTGGCATCTAAATCTGGCAACATTATTCTTGGTGCAAATTTATGTAAAAAATGGTAAATATTTATGGTATCCACTCATAACAGCAGGTCTTCATCTGCCATGTATTATATCAATTGTTTTCCTTTAATTAATGTTAATTTTGGTCAGTGTTTCTTATATACTTATATACTTATCTTTTATTTAGCTAGAGCTTTCCACTTATCTAACACGTTAGTTGGTTTGCTTGTTTGGGTTATTAGGCATTCCCCTCATTTAAGATAGACTTTATTGGCTAAGGCCTTTATCTCTGGGCTTTGTAGATCCGCAATTTGTAGGTCAAACTTACATGGTAAATATTTATCGTTACATGGCGTTGTTTAGGATCTATGTAATGTTAAATAACAGAGCGCTGGAAAATCAGACACTCCGAAGCTGTACAGAACTCTTATAACTTATAAGGACTGCCATAAAAAACACTCTTATGCTTTCATATACAAGGAACTGCGCCGGCGTCAAATGCAAAGAGTAAAATGTAAGTGTTAAACAGTCAAAGAGTGATTCGCTGTTAAATCGGTTAGGTTTAACGAAAATAACGCTAAGCATCCTGCCTCTATGATAACTGACAGACAGTCGTATCTCTTATACGCAGGGTGTGTGTCTTGGCTAACCATGTTAGAGCCACACGGGGGTAAATTAAATCAACTTGAGGGTGGTTAGCCATCTGTTTTCTATAGTAAATGCAGATTATCGAATAATAGCTTAAAATAGAAAGATAGTTTGTAAATAAATCTAACAGCGCCTTTTATGGCGGTCCTAGTTCTGTTATACATATAACAACTGTTATACTTGCACATTTTTGACTCTGACTGAGCCCAAAGAGCACGTGGTTCTCTTTGCGCTGCCGCTGCCTCTCATTCTGTTAAATCCCGCTGCTAAGTTAACAGCGCGTGTGACACTTACAGCTCGCAATATTTACTAGCTATTACATAACTGTTATACTAGCCGCCAAGAACTTACCGCACAAGCAGATAAGCAATACGCCAGACCAAGCCATTGAACAAAATAATGCTGGGGGTTTTATAAAAAAGAAAAAAAAAAAATATTACATATCGATTGGTTACACACGCACACAGCCATTTGAAACTGGCTTGTAAACCTCATTGTAAGTTAAATTAGCATGTGTTGAATATGAATGAATGAATATAATATGAATATTAACTTATTTAAAAGATATTGAAAAGCGCCTTGACATATTTCCACCAACTGAAAAAATAAAACTAAAGCCAAAACTTGTTGAATACAACGGCAGGTCGACTCAAATGTTGGGCATGTTTCACGCCCTAACCCGACCCCCGCACTATCTAGAAAATTTCGCTTAGAAATTCAATATCTGCCTGTGTGCGTGCGCGTGTGTCTGTGTGTGTGTGTGTGTGTGTGTGTGTGTGTGTGTGTGTGTGTGTGTGTGTGTGTGTGTGGGCCAATTGCCTCGGCTGCCTGAGCGCCTAAAAAGCAGACATAATTAGTTTACGACGAGATTTTTGCTTCCCTTTTGACGCAACACTTGGCTGCTGCATTCCACAAAGTCCTTGCGACACTTGCAAAAGAAAATACTCATATTAAAAAGAAATCTTATTAAAGCGCAATTGCAAATGATACCCAAATTTGTTATTTCGTAGCTTTATCCGTACGTTAATAGGCTAAACTTGCCAATCTCTAAAATTGTAACAGAACTACAAAATTGGCATGTGGGTGCTTTTATACACTTGTATACCCATTGTAAACACAATTTAGAGGGTATTGTCGTTTTCGCATAAAGGAAGACATCTTCGAGCCAATAAGGTATATACATATATACATATATTCTTGATCAGCATCTACTGCTATGTTAATATGTACGTCTATTTGTTTCTACACAAACTTATGTCCCAGTTTTGTATGTTCGAGTCGACCAGATCGGATCACTATATCATATAGCTGGCAATGTTTCTATTTCATATTGGATTGTGGTGTGTGTGTTTAAACCACAATTCGAGCATACAGGATATTTGCTGGTCATGCAAGCTCCAATAGCAATATTAAAAAAAGAGGAATAGAGTTTAGAATGAGGAGATTTCGTTTTTGAATATTCTTTAATTAAATGTAAATGCAACAGGATTGCAAAATTGAACGTAAATGTAACAGATCTAAGAAAAATTTTTTTGGTTATACACAACATATTTATATTATAAAAAGAATTTAAATGCTTGAAATAAGCGTAAATCTTTTTTAAAGTGCAACACTTCTTAGCTTAAGTACTTTTTTTGAGTCCAGTCTTTGGGAATTTCGGCATTATATGGAATATTGTTGACTAAGGAACTTGGAAATTTTCAACACGACAGGACTTTAACTCCATTTGTAGTAGATTTGAGTTAAAATATGGAAGTTTTTTCTGGAATGATATATTTTTGTCTGATAGATATATAAAATTAATAAATTTCCGTTACAATTCCTTTTATTTCGATGCAGCCTATTGAATTGCCTTAGATTCATATAGCTTGCTGTACATTAAATTCTTTGACGCTTTCTCCTGATTTCTTAGGGTATTTACGACAGATTTATTAGGCTCAATAATTGTAAAGAATGGGCATGAATTTAAAAACTTCTCACATTTGGTTTCCCTAACAGTTTTGATGTATAAATCATTCATATGCATGTGCTCACACTCCTTTCTCTCTATCTCAGTCTTTTCTCTTTCTATCTGCCTGCTTCCTTATCCGGTTCGTTATTGATGTACATTATGAAAAGTGCTAAAATATTAAAGCTAATTGTATGCAAGATATGATTTTTATTCGCAACGCGAGCGTGTGTGTGTGCGTGTGTGTGCGTATGTGTGCGTGTGTGCGTGTGTGTGTGTGTGTGTGTGTGTGTGTGTGTGTTAGTGTGGGTGGTTGGAAAAATCAAAATTTTACGCTCTGTTACACATTCCTAAAGGCTGCACAAAGTTACGCCAAATGCGAGCGAAGCAAGCGGCTCGCGGGCAGAAGGTAAGGGGCTAGCGAATTGGGCTTGGGGCTGCGGTGCGGCAAGAGGTATGTGGCTAGGCAGCGTTAAGGGGCAGTGCTTATGTGTATGTAGATATGTGTATCTATGTGTGCTTAAGTGCGTGTTTATGGCGCAATAAAACAGACCCTAACAGGCTAGCACACACGACACACACACGGATGACGAGGCAATCGCAGTGGCTGCTGTTGCATGCCGCCAGCCAAATGAAGCAACTAAAACGAGCGGCCCAAAACGCAGAGCCCGAACCCGAACCCAGATCCACAGGCACGAGCCAAAAAGAGCAGCCAGCTGTCTGTCTGTCTGGCCGGCTGTCTGGCAGTCTGTCTGGAAATCTGGCAGAGTTGTCTGGCAGCCAGCATCTTTGGCTGTGTCTTTCCGCTTGTCTGCGGCGCATTTATGACTTCCACACACACACACACACCCACACACTCGCTAGCGGCGCAGACTTTGGCTGCATATCCTGCATATAGGCGCATAGACATATGTATGTCTTATCACACACACACACACACACACACATACGCGCGCGGCACTCTGGATTGCTGTCAAATGCCATACTAAACCGATAATCCAATCATAAGTTATAGTCAAATGAGTTTGCTCTTCAATAAATTTTCGCCAACATCTTATTTTTTATGCCCTTCCTAAGAGTTTCATGAAGTGCTCACCATATTTGCAACACTAAATGGTATACATTATATGCCCGTCTATATATATAGATAGATGTACTTATATATATATATATATATATATATACATATATATGCTATACTATATAGTATATGTACTGCTAAGTAGCACAAACCGATTCCAAATCTTTTCTACCCAAGATATTCGCACGAGTTGAGCTTACATATGAAACAAAAATCCGAAGTTCTGGTATAAGCATCTATCTGAACGTAGCTCTCTAATTCGCTAGGCCGTTGGAATTTGAAATATCTGTTTAATGTATCTGTAGGTCATTTAAATACTTGTATAGCTAGCTTTACCGCTTAACAATATTACATGTCTCTTTAAACTATGGGTCTAAATTGAAGGCTTGTTTGAAGAGCTCAAAAAAAAGCATAGCATTAGTAGTAGTAGTAATAGTAGTAATAGTAGTAATAGTAGTAATAGCAGTAGTAGTAGTAATAGTAATAATAGTAGTAATAGTAGTAATAGTAGTAATAGTAGTATGAATAATAATAGTAGTAATAGTAGTATGAGTAATAATAGTAGTAATAGTAATAATAGTAGTAATAGTAGTAATAGTAGTATGAGTAATAATAGTAGTAATAATAGTAATAGTAGTAATAGTAGTAATAGTAGTAATAGTAGTAATAGTAGTAGTAGTAGTAATAGTAAGTAATAGTAGTAATAGTAGTAATAGTAGTAATAGTAGTAATAGTAGTAATAGTAGTAATAGTAGTAGTAGTATTAATAGTAGTAGTAGTAATAGTAGTAATAGTAGTATGAATAATAATAGTAGTAATAGTAGTATGAGTAATAATAGTAGTAATAGTAGTAATAGTAGTAATAGTAGTAATAGTAGTAATAGTAGTAATAGTAGTAGTAGTAGTAATAGTAAGTAATAGTAGTAATAGTAGTAGTAGTAGTAGTAATAGTAAGTAATAGTAGTAATAGTAGGTAATATTGGTAATATTAGTAATAAAAATACTATAGGAAACTATCAAGTATAGTTCAGCAAAATTTTTTTTATTAAGGTCATAAAATACGATTGCTTGGTTTTCCCTTATATTTTTGAAAATTTGTATGTGAATTGAATGATTATATGGTGACCAAATATTGTGATCTACCAATACTTACATTACAATTTGAATATATTGTCAGCTCTCAGTCGACTCGACAATCTATGTGAACTAACTACTCAGTTTGAGTAAGTATGCAAATTGAAAACGAAAGGATTGCTTTACTATATCTAATAGCTGCTACTGATTGTTCATGCTCGCGGATATCATGACAGTGTATACATATATATAGTATATTCAGTATATTTTTTGTACAATAAATATATATACATATATAACTAATTGTTAGAGCAATAAAGATACAACACACACAAATGTAATTTCTTATTTGGTTTCAACTTGTTTTGGTGATTTGCAGCACTGGCAAAAACCCTGAGTTTGGTCTGTTAGATAAATATAGAGAGATGCAGAAAGATAGAGAGAGAGAGAGAGAGAGAGAGAGAGAGAGAGAGAGTGCCTTTGCTCATCTAACACGTTTCATATAACACGAAACCAATTAGCCAGCCAGTCGACAAGTTGTCAGCTACTCAAATTTAACACACTGCACAACTTGCAACTGGCAACGCGCAGCTTGCAACGTGCAATGTTGAAAGTGCAACGTGCAACAACTTACCACAGTGCAACGCAAATGGCAGCCATTTGGCCAGTTCCACAAGATGCCAACAACACCTGCCCCATTGCCGGACCTGAACTATGCATGTGCCCAGGCGGAACTGTTGGACACTTAACCATCTTCCCGCCCACGGCAATGGCGGCCAACGACGCACCGAAATAGCTGCTCGAGTGTGAAATGAACCCATCTGCTGCGAAATGGCGTTGCATGAGATGCTTATTACTTATAACTGTTTGATGACGAAACGGTAAACTATCGGAATTTATGCTTTTCGTATAAATTTGCTGTAGTTATATTTCAATTGAAGTGGTTCAAGCTTGTTGCCGGAAATCTAGTTCTTTAATTACCATGAACTGGATCCTAAACCGGGTAAGTTAGATTAAACACAGCCGAACCTGATCTGAGCGAAGTACACATAATTAATATAATCAATCTAATTTATATACATATGTATATAAAAGTTAGTTTTAATTGATGCACCGACTGACTGACCTATTGACGATTAACAGCCCAAGCAGTAAAAGCTAGGAAGCTAAAATTCTTGCAGTTGGGATTGTGGAAAATTCCACTCGTAAGTGTGGAAAATTAGATGAAACATTTTTATTTGGTCGATCCGTTTGAAACTAGTTTTTGAAGATCTTTGGGAAAAATCACAAACATTTGCAAAAAACACATATTTCAATGACACCTTACTATGCGATTCTCATAATTTAGTAGGCAAGACTTACTAGTTTTCTTGCTCTCACTTTATGGTCACTTTATCTCACCATCTCCCTCTTTCTCTCTCTCTCTCTCTCTCTCTCTCTCTCTCTCTCTGTCTCTCTCGCTCTGTATCTCTCTCTCTCTCTCTCTCTGTCTCTCTCTCTCTCTCTCTTTAAGATTTTCAAACTCTTGTTTTAAATTCGATCTCCACTTCACTCTTTCTTTCCCTCTACCCCCTTACTTTCTCTGTAGAAAATCAGCTTCACGAACTGAACCTTAGGCCTTGGCTTGAAGCGGGAACCAAACCAGCGAAAACGTTAGCTGGGCTAGAATATTACGCAGAAAGAGTGCTGTACTATAAAAACATACAACTCATCTATAAATACGAGCACTTGCTGTTGTTATATATGAAATCCATAGATTGACTGCATAACTAATTAGCTAAGGGATCTCGGAAGTGGAGGCGGAGAGTTGGCCCTTTTGCGTGGTTGCTCCAGAGGGCAACTTAACCAACTGGCCAACATTTTTCGCAGAAAATTTCATAAACGTGGAAAATAAGCAAACGGACACAAATGTGTGTGTGGGTGGGTGTGGGTGTGCGTGTGATAATATCTATGTATGAGGGTAAGTCTGAGAGGATGTGTGTGCGTGTGTTTGTGTGTGTATGGCTTTTATTGAAAAACGTAATAAGCCCATGCCGCAGTCAACGTACATATGTCGCGGGTTTCCTTTTGTATTGTCATTGGCGTCGATGTCCTTGTTGTAGTTCATGTTGTAGTCCTTGTTGTTGTTGCTGCTTCTGCTCCTGCTGCTGCCCTTTTTCGTTGTTGTTGTTCGGTGTCGTTTTATGTGTATGTTGCCCTTATGCGTGTGTGTAGCAACTATTAGAAAAGAGCAGCAGCAGCAGCAGCCGCAACAGGAGCAACAGGATTGCTGCCGCTGCTCCGCCAAGCACCGCACCGCACGCATTGTCCTTTGGCTGACTTTTGAAGTTTTGCGCTGCCCCCGCCCGCACACGAACAGCGGCTGCCTTGTTCCATATATATACTGCTTTTTTCGTTCGACTACAGCCTGGGCTGGCCTGCAAACGTTTGTGATGTCCTGCAAATGTCCCTTTTAACATCGCGCCCACTCTGCATGGGCGTGTGTGTGTGTGTGCGTGTGTGCATGTGTGCACTCTTCTTTTGTTACAACGATTTTTGCGCAATTTCTTTTGTGCTTTGTGCTTTGTGCGGTGCTGCGGCTCTGCTGTCATAACTGTCGCTCTTTCTGTTGTCCAGAACGACAAGGACAACGGGCACCATGGCCAACGATGTGGATGACGACGTGCACGTTGCTCTTGCTGCTGCCGTTGCTGTTGCTGCCGCTGAGCACATGCAATTAGTGCCAAATGTTTCCATATTTTTGCGAACACACATACACAGACACACACACGCATGCACGTCGAGAGCAAGTGAGTGGTGTCGAGTCCACAGTTGACCACACCATTCCGAGCAGCGTGCAGCATTTACTGACAAAACATCCCATCCTACACCCTTGCACCCTTGCACCCTTGCACCCTTGCACCCTTGCACCCCTGCCACCCTTGCACCCACTCGCAACCGCAGCAATCGTCCAATGTGGCAGCAAAAAAAAACAAAAAAAGTGCAAAGAAAAGAGCAGCATTTTTCGTTTCATTGTTGCCAGGCTCAGGCGCAATTACAACGAATTGTTGCATATCCTTACTGAGAAATGCAACAAATGGGTTTTTGCTTACTCCCACAAATCTGTATATATATTACAAAGTTCGACAAATTTTAACAAAATTTTGACTAAAAAGATACCAATAATACGTGCCGAACAAGTTATCGACTTTGTAAGTCTATTAATAAATGACTAAAATACAGGTTTATGCTATTAAAATCAACTATAGCGAGCAAACAGAGTACATATTTCGTATATATTTTTTTTCATTTTCTATTTTTATTTACGATCTATTTCTTTGATAATAAGTAAATTATGTGTGTATTTCGTACATGGTACAACGATAATCACAGAGTAACTTATCGACTTATCGATTATTTCGATTATTGTTAGTTATTCATCGGTTTTAGACAGATTACACCGACACTTACACACGCCCAAACGCATGCGATAGTCGACAGGCTCCGATTTCGGTGGATCCTCTCGTGTCCGGATGGAGAGTGGCCATAGTGCCGGGCGGCTGGCTGTGTAAACGGCCGTAACATTCTGCACATATCCTTTCACTGTGTGCGTGTATGGTTAATTATACATTTTGCATACATGCACATGTGTGTGTGTGTGCACACAACAATGTGCTTATGGCTGTATATGTGCACATATCCGATTTCGTATGGCCGAACCTCGATAACAATATGCGTTCGAATATATGTACATATATATTTCTATATATATATATATATATATATATATATATATTGTTATTTTTGTTTTGGAACGAGGGCTGCCTTTTGTTACATGCATCGTTCACTTCATAATTTTGTAGCTATTTTTAGGCTTTTTGGCGCAGGAAGTGCGCGTGACGCTCGTCCTTATAATGGCTCCGGTACCCGTTCACTGGCCCAGTTATCTATTGTTAAGTTTTCCACAACACACACACACACACACATGATTCGGTATACGTTTACGTATGGGTGCTTATTTGTAAGGCCTTGACATCTATTCTGTTCAGGCAACACCTAGGAGGCCGACTACCTTCTCATTTGCAGTTGCGCCGTGATGTATGCTATACATATTTCCAACGAATTAATTCGTTTGCTAAATAGTTTTCTTAGACGTTTCTTGAAATTGGGTGCACGTTAAAGCCCTTTAATTTATCCATATGTTACCTAACGTACCCAATCATTAATTGTAGAGTGTATTGATTATTTTAACTATTTTGATATCCGTTTTCTGTACTAAGATCAGATTCAACTGATGTTTCTTTGCTTGAGCATGATTATCTTTTAAAATGCTAGTTAGTTTTGATGCTTAATATTGTTATAGCCAGGGGCTAAAACAGCTCGTGCTTTTGCAATGGTTGGTTTATAGTTAGGTATGGCTACAATCTTTAGGCATATGCTCAACTAATAAGATCCATTTTTCTACTTAGATTTTAACAAACTTGTCTTATTTCCTCTCATTCAGAATCCTTTTTATCTTCCTCTTACACCTGCTGCTTCATTTCCACGTTCGTCTGGTTCTTTAATCATAATCTTCACTTATCTTTCTTTCTTCTTATTCTTATAAAACCTTGTTTTTCTTCTATTGGTTTACACTAATCTTCATCTTCAACGTACTTTTTCCTCATAAATATATTTATATATTATCTCATGTATATTCGCATTTTACTTAAACATATGTACTTTATAGAGACTCTTCGTCTAATTCTTCTTATGAATATTTAATTTCCTCACATATAAACTTATCTTTTACGTACATTCTTTTCTTTCTTCGTATGTGCACTTATTTTCTTATGCAGTAGTGCTATCGCTTTTTTTTCTTATTCCTCTAAAAACTCTAATTCCTCTTATGAAAATTCAACTACTTCTCATACAAAATTATCTTTTACGTTTAGTTTTTCTTTCTTGTATGTACACTCATTTTCTTATGCAATATTCGTATTCTTCTTTTACTCATCGCTTCTCTTCTTATTATTCACACTTATCGTCATTATCTTTTAGAGACTTAAATCTTTCGTTATAAATTTATTCATCTTGCTTTATACATACCCTTTTCTTCTCAAGCATAAAGTTTCTCTTCTCATTTTTATAATGCTTGCTCGTATCGTTTCTTCTTCTTGTACGCACTTATCTTTCCCTTCTTATGGAATGCATCTTAGCATCCAGTTTGTTTTGTTCACACTCCTAATTTATGGATGCTGGGGCAATTCTTCAATTTGTTTGTTTTCTGTGACGCCTTGGCCTAGGCTTATTAGGCTTGGATTGTGGCCCCAGTTTCCGATGCGCTACTGCAGCAGTCCCTTGCAATACCCTGGCATACCCTTGCCCCCACTGCATCAGCCGTCTCCAACCCCAAGCAACGTTTAGTCTGCTGCATCATTTATCATGTGAAATGCGCCAGACACAACAGCCAATCAGACCAGCCCCAGGACTGAAGGCAGCGCCTGCTGTTGGACTCGGACTCGATCTGGGTCTGTCTGGGTCTGGGGCTGGGGCTGGGGCTGGGTCTACCCCTTAGACTATGCACTGGACCGACAGCTGCACTGGATGTTGCCTGGCCGTGGCAATGGCCCTGCTGCTGGTCCTGCGTCCTGTTCCCGGCTTTGGCTTTGGCTTTGGCTTCGGCCCCCATAAAAACAAGTGCAAATGCAATTTGAAAACAACATTGTGTCAGGAGTTGGGCGGGCGACTTGCTAGCTGGCCATGGGCTTAACGGTATTTGGTAATTAATAGGCCATATAATGTACGATATGACCGTGCGTGTGTGTGTCTGTCTGTCTGTCTGTGTGTGTGTCTGTCTGTCTGTGTGTGTGTGCGTGTCTGCACTGTGCACTAGGGGTTTTTATGATTTAAATTGTGCGCCTGAAATACAATAATAACTCCGGGCACTTGGCAAACAAATAAATTAATTGAGCTGCATGAATGGCTCTCTGCTCTCTCGCTCTCTCATTTCTAGCTCTGCCCCGCTCTCTCTCTCTCTTTCTCACCCTCTCGCTTATGCTATCTCGCTCTGATTATGGGAAAGTATTTGTGAAAGAAATATGAAGTGATAGAAATTCAAACTACGAACGCTAACCCGCCACCAACAACAACAAATAAGTAAAAATATTGCAACGGATATGATCGACTGCGCAATACTCTATTGTCAGTGTGGAAAAACTGCTCAAAACGGAAACGGAAATGGAACTCTTAAAGAGTGTGTAACTGGGCGAGGAAACAAGTTTAAAAAAACATTCGGATGTTGAATTGAGTTATAAAATATAATTTTTTGATTTTATAAGTATTGCATTTATTATTACTATTATTATTATTATTTTTAATTTTATTATTGTCATTATTATTATTATTATCATTCTCATTATCATTATCTATATCATTATCATTATCATTATCATTATCATTATCATTATCATTATCATTATCATTATCATTATCATTATCATTATCATTATCATTATCATTATCATTATCATTATCATTATCATTATCATTATCATTATCATTATCATTATCATTATCATTATCATTATCATTATCATTATCATTATCATTATCATTATCATTATCATTATCATTATCATTATCATTATCATTATCATTATCATTATCATTATCATTATCATTATCATTATCATTATCATTATCATTATCATTATCATTATCATTATCATTATCATTATCATTGTCAATATCATAATCATTATCATTATCATGATTATTATAATTATCATTGTCATTATCATTTTCTTTATCATTATAATAATAATTATCATTATCATTATTATTATCATTATCGTTATCATTATCATTATCATTATTATTAATATTAGTATTATTATTTTTAATATTATTATTAATATTAGTATTATTATTTTTAATATTATTATTGTCATTATTTTTATTATTAAATATTATAGAACGAACGCCAAAGAGAAAACCAATATACCCCGTTCACTCTTGCATACAGAGCATAACAACGTTCAGTCATTCAATCGGCCCGCATGCATTGAGCAAATTTAATTGAACAACCAGAGCAGAAGACGAGCAGAGGGGAAACTGGGGCTGCCAAAGGATCAGACAACTATTAGCAGTATGTGCATGGATAGGGTAACTAGCCGGAGTGCATACCGAAGTGTGGGTAAGTGTATATGCTGTGTGGCATAAAAGGCGGCTTTTTATTGCAAAAACGTATATGTATTATCAAATGCAGCTGTTGCAAATTTATTTGTTGTTGTTGTTTTAGTGCTTACGACGTCCATAAGTCAGTTAAATAAATCATTGGTGCATCTAAAAATAAATCTATAAACAATATATATCTACATAGCTGGAAAATAAAAGAGTCAAGAGCATGTTCATGCATCTGCTTAGGTCAAGAGTCCAGTTTCCACTTCCACTCTATCGATTTGTCTATTTAGTTAGTTGATGTTAGTTGAGTTAAGTAAAGTTGAATGCAACTGAGCAGAAGATTAGCTAAGCAACTTTTTAGTGTTGCTAAATGCTTAAAGTAAATAACACGAAATTCAATAAAAAGTTATTTTTCATAAACAAAATACTAAGAAAGGGTATAATGATAGAAAATGTTTGGAAAACCAAACTGGTTTTGTAATCTTAACCACTTTTGCGCGCGTTGTACAACACTGTGTGTTTAAAATGCAATGCTACTGACGTTTGCCAGCACTGCCCAATTAACAACAATGTCCATCAAATAGGACAATGAGGAACAAAAATTAAACACATTCTGTTTCTTAAATTAAACCTGTAAATGATTCCGCACAAAATTAATATGTCAAATATTCTAATTGCATCTAAATTACTTAATACGATGGAAAGTCTGGTAATAACAATTTAACTAGACTTTGAGTTTGACTGCAAATTTTTTGTTCTATTTAGTTTTAGCATGCATATTCTGCATATTCATGTCGAAAAGTTTTGTGGTAGTGTCTGGCTAAGCGGCTTTGCAGCGCTTCAGTTAAGAATTCAATTCATGAAAGTTAATTAATATTATGCGTATATTATTATTTTGTGCCACATACTTTATTTTACAATGCAGAGCAAAATGCTTCGTAAAACTTTAATTATGGATGCACAGGTGCGTCTACCACACACCTGCGAGCACTTAATAGCCTCAACTCCTTGTGGTTTCCATATTCAAAACGGTTGTAACTTATATTCAAACTAAATTAAGAGGATTAAGTCAGGCAATTAGCCAATATTGAAAATATAGTTTTGCAATTAGGTTTGCAACCAGACTGTAACTTTACAATGTTATTTTAAAAGCCTTCGCTTGATGTTTGGTTTTATTAATAATAATTATGCTATACCTCCTTTGGCAATTCTTTTCTATTCAATTCAAACTGAGTTATGAGGATTGAGTCGAGCCAAATAACCAATATGGGAAATATAGTTTTGCAAGTTGGTTAACAACTAGGCTATTACTTTACCATTTAACTTTAAATCCATCCACTTGATGTTTGGTTTTATTGATGGTTATTATCCTTTTTGATTATGAAATTCTATTAACTATTTTATTCCATAAACTGCGCAACATATGAATAGAATTTGCTGTACCTCATGTTAAATTTATTGTATCATGCGTAAATCTTAACTATGCAGCTCATTTCTAAATTTTATGAACATTCAATATAAGTTTTAATGCCTTTCGGCAAAATATGGCGAGTTATAAAAGTAGGTGTGGCAACGAAGTTGCCCTTCGGCGATGCTTGCGCATTTGCGTTTTAATTCTATGAATTATAATTAAGTAGAATAGGAAAATAATGCCGAGTTTCAACTTGTTTTAATAGTTTTTGGGCTACATAAAACGGGCTCAGGCTTAAGTAATCAGGCAAACGGAGAGCGAGAGGGGTAGAGTGAGGTCGGGGTTGCGCGAAGTTTCATGAGCCTGCGATTTGGCTGGGCTCAACAAGGCCAAGCGAAGCGCTGCGGCTCTTTTGGTTTTCAAGGATTTCAAGGATTTCATGCGCTTAATGGATAGCTCATACATATATTGATATATATATATATATTTAGCCGCACATAAAAGCTATTGAAATTCGGGCTGCTCTTAATTAATAAGTGTGCGCAGCATTTATTGTTGCATTTCACACCCTTAAACCGCACACGCCCCCTGCTCTTTGCCCTGCCCCTGCCGCTTCTTGTGGCATACACAGCATTTTTAGCGATTTTCATTTATTGGGCAAACATTTGCAGCCATGTGCTGCTCCAAGTGTGTATAGTTATGTGTGTGTGTGTAAGTGCGCGGGCGTTGTGTGTGCCAATAAACCCATCAAATGTTTGTAAATTAATTTTGTGCTCATCACTGCTGTTGTTATTGGCTTTTAATGCGCATTTGGTTTTGCCTTTGCCTTTGCCTTTGGCAATGGCTTCGGCAACGGCTTTGGCTTTGGCATTGATGACTTTAATCATTTGCGCCATATGCGCTCCAATAATGACGTCATAATGCCGAATCGAGAGTTTGGGTAGCTGCACCATGGAGCCAATTCTGGGATGTGCAACACACTGGGCGCATGGCATAAGCCAAGTAATTTGATTTGTTGCTCCAGCTTCAAATTTGTAAAGTTCTGGTTAGGAATTCCCTCAAAAATAAAAACAAGGCAATATTTGGACATATATGGCCAAAATATGCCGAATTATTGAGGTATCTCTCTCTCTCTCTCTCTAACTGAAGAGCTACATAACCTAAACTTAAGTTTGGCAAATAAAAAATCATTTTAAAAATTAAAACAGGTAAATATGTATGTATATAAATATACTGCAGATATGTTAGAAACAAATCTCATTCCCCAATGAGTTGTACAACAATATAGAAAATAGATAATTTAATAAAATTAATTTACTCGTTAAACACTCAGCTCTGGCAAGATTTCTGGAAAAACAAATAAAATGAAACTAAAATTTCCGTTTATGTTCCTCTGTAAACTACACAAGAAAAAAGTTCGATATGGATATGTTTTTTATTATCTGTTAGGAGGACAAAAGGTTATAAGTAACTGAATTTGATTGAAACAAATTGGAAAAACAAAATATGTGTTATATACAAAGGAAATTAATACATTTTCGATCTATCTTTTCTATGAAATAGTGGTCAGATCCGACTGATTACGACTTATGTATTGCCCGCAGCCCAAAGACGGCCAAAATGTATGCAAAACCCTGAAAGACTAGACAGCTCATGTTCTTCTTCCACAATTCGTTGCATAATTTTTCTTCCCCAAAACTGGCTTATACAAATTACCATAATACTCTTTCTTCATGGTAACTTGAAACTATTTTCCTATATGTTCTTTTAAGTCCCATACTTTCTTTCTTTTTTTCTTCCCTCTAATCGCCTTCTGTTCCATTAATTTCGTTTTCTATTATTTTCTTTTATTTTACTTAATTCTATTTACAATTTTCTCTGCTTGTGCTTTTGTGTATCTTTGTTATCGTATATATATTTTATAGTCTTCGAGAGGTATTAATTTTGTCATAAAATGTAAAGAGCGAAGAAGGAGGCATCTTTGATTCCATAAAGAATATATATTCCTGATCAGTGTCAACAGTCAAGTCGTCAGTCGACTATCCGTCTTTTCTTTCTATACAAACTACTTTTTTTCACTTTGAAGGTTTTCGTCATGTGGGAATCGGATGGATCGGACCACTATATCATAAAGCAAACATAAAAAATTATCTGTCAAACAAATATTTAATTATGAAGAACACTTTCTTTTAACATATCTTGACCGAACTTGGCATACACGAGCTTGACCATGCTCCTATCATATGTGCAACATATTATTAACATCGATCTACTTGATCTTAAAGTTCTATAGAAAGCATTGGTCGAACAATTTTTATGAAGAATACTTTTTGTTCACCATATCTTGACCAACACACATCATATCGGACTACTATATAGCTCCGATATGAACAGAAGGGTCAAAATCAAATAAAAAATATATAAAAACATTTCACATGTGTATTTAATATAAATAAAATAATTACTATAAATATTACTTAATTAATATCTTAGCCTTTTGCTTGAATTTATTTTTATTATTAATTTATTAATTTTTTATTGTGATTGAAATGAACTCACATGGAGCATAACTTCACTCTCTCTCTCTCTCTCTTTCTCCCACTCTCGCTCTCTGTTGTCCTTTGGTTGTTGTTGCTGCCGCTGGTGATAGTGAGGATGATGATGCATCATTAGGTTGGCTAATTTTAATTATACCAGCGCCTAAATTGCTGCTATCATTTTTAATAATATGCCGTGTCGCTGAGAGCCCTCACTCGCTCCCTCTTTATCCCTCTCTTTCCTTCAGTGTGTGTGTGTTGGGGTTTAACTTCTGCTCTGGCAACAGCGGCAGCTGTTCTCGTTTGAACTGTCTGTTGCTGCTGAAGCTCTATGGCAGCCGGCACGGCCCAGCACAAAGCCAACAAATTATGCACCTACACACACACACACACATAGGCACATATATGCATAGTTGTGTAGTTGTGTTTGAGTTATGTGTATGTGTGTGCAGTGCTGAAGCACTTGACTTTTTACGTTCCTTTGAGGCACAGGACTGGCTGCCCGGCTGGCTGCCTGGTTGCCTGCCATGGAGTGTCTGCCTGGCTGACATCTTCTTGCTCCATTTGGGCGCGCTGTCGTGTTAATTTAGCGCGAAATATTTGACAAGATGACGCGCTGCCTGTTTGGTCCTTCGGCACAGGCTCCGCACACACAGACATTCTCACACACACACACACACGCGCGCACACGCGTTCCGCCGTCTTCATCCTTGCCCCAATCGGCGAGACATGCAACGTCTGCTGTGTAATGATCGAACATAGTTGCCGGGGCGCCTGTCTGTGTGGCTATATATATATATATATGCTCTGTGTATGCATGTGATATATGTATGTGTATGTGCAACAGACACTCGTATCGATTTATAAGTTGCAATGCACGCACACACACTGACACATGCTGACATTCGATAGCGCCTCGCGTCAGTCGCTATGGCATCCTTTACGCACTCTCCCCACGCCCCCGCATCTCTCGCCTGTGATTGAGCTGTGCGCTCTTTAAGTGATTCGATCTCCAGCTAATTCACAAACAATCCACAGCAAAGGCCACAAGCGCCTTATGACAGTCAGTTGCCATGGACAAGATTGCATTTGCTTGCCAGAATTCAATCGAACAGTCAGCATTAGTTCATACTTATCCCAGATATCATCCATCTATTGGGTGCACGCTGTGAGCTTAACAAATTAATTTAACAAACGCATTTACAACATAAGCATCAGCTCTCTTCTGTTATAATCACTAGTTTAATATTGCTTACTATTTACTAGTTTAATTAATTAGAATGTGTACATGTGTTTTTATGTGATTATATATGTGTATATGTTTGTATGCATTTACGTATGCATGTATGTATGTAAGTCAGTATGTGTGTATGCATGTATGTATGTATGTGTGAATGAGTTTATGTGTATATATGTATGTATGTGGGTATATATGTATGTATGTATTAATGTGTGTGTGTATATATATGCGTATATATATGTATACATGTATGTATATATGCGTATGCATGCGCGGCTGTGTTTGTTTTAACGTATGTATATAAGAATATATGTATGTTTGCACGAGTATATGCATGTGTATATGTATATATTATGTATGCATTTATATGTATTATTATATGTACATAAATGTATGCATATATTTTGTATGTATATATTCATGACCAAGTTTGCCTTTAGCTGCGCTGCAAATTAAAAAAAAAAAGTATTCTTAACTAACGCCCTACTACGCGATTCTCAGGAATTCAAGTAAGTCCCATAGACTTCACTGCAAGGCTTTAACTATGGAGGAGACGGCGGCTGTTATATTGGAGGAGATGGCAGCTTCAACTATGAAGGAGGAGGCAGCTTAATTAAAGGAGCAACCGGCGGCAACTTAAGCAAAAGAGGAGGCGGAGGTTTTAATATTGGAGAAGGTGACAGCTTAAACAGTGGAGGAGACGTAGGTTTCAATATTGAATGAGTTGGAAACTTAAGCAAAGGAGAATACGGGGCAAAGGAGATGACCGTGGCTATAGCTTTGGCTTGGTGGCTATTAAAAAAAGCTGGTACGTATAAACAGAACTATCGTTTATTATATTATATATAAAATAAATGTTACAACTATTACAATCATATGTATGTATGTTCATTTGTAAGTGTTTGAATACATACATGTATATGTACATGTGTATACATGAACAAAAAACGTAGTTTTTGAATATTGCTCTACTACGCGATTCTCACTGTTTTGAGTAGCGCTTGGCAAGCAAGCTGCGTTTTTAAGCTAATTAACAACATTTCCGCTTTTCTTTTCCATCAGTGATGTGTTTATATAGAAGTTCGTCTCCCGCCTACTGATTGATGACCATCAAATAATCGTGCGTGTGAATTTACAGGTGAGTACGTATATATATATGTATATACATATATATTCAAAAATATTTCTTCAAATTTGATGGGTGTTTCAAACTTTTCGCAAAATCCATTTTTCCTTGCTGGAAACGGCAGGTGATGTTTCCAGTTTTCACCAACCACATAGCTTAATATATTTAAAAAAAAAACCTTTGGCAATATTCGACTTTTAATATTCGTGTCAAAAATTAGAGCTTCTTTTGAGCCACTTTTGAACCATACCCATATTAGTTCTGATAAAGCACTTAACTCTGCAATGTGATGCCGAATGCATTCAATTATTCAGTAGTTCGGTTCAGGCACAAGCACTAAATCAGAGCCTATAGGAACTGCTAACTGGAACCAGTGAAACACTCGCACACATATACAAGCACACATAGACGACAGACAGAGTCATTTATAAAATTTCTAGCAGAACGTGTTAAATGGCGTCAATATTAAAAGTTCAAATATGACGCTGACGAGCAGAAGTAAAAGGGTAGGGTGGGTGAGGGGAGAGGGGAGAGGAGGAGAAGTGGCAATTGGTTTGGGGCTAGAGATTGCTGATGACGATGGCGATGACGATGGTGTTGATGATGATGATGATGATGATGATGATGATGATGATGGCGACGATGAGAACGTAGACATAGACAGCGAGAGCGAATCAACAAATGTTGAAGCTATTATCGTAGTCGCAACATGAGACACACACACGTACACACACACACACACACACGTACACACACACACGCACACACGGACACACACAACCAACGTATACATATGCTGTACGCTATTGCTCATCATCTTTTGGCGTTAGCAAGTGCTTCGGCGGCAACTTCCAACTTCTAATGGCGGCATTATGCAGCCACCCGTGCCACCGCTGCCCGTGTTGCCGCACTGCTCGCACACACACGCTCGCTGTGTGTTGGCATCTCTTTTGGGCCAAAATGAAAATGAAACTGTTGCAAAATCCCATAAAACGGCCAAAAAGCTTTTGTAAATGACGCCAACAGCTGTCGATGGCTAAAGGCAGACAACGACGACAGTCGCCGCCCCCATATAACACAAGCCAACCCCCACTCCCTCTCCTCCGTGCAACACCTATTAGCCATATGTGTGTGTGTGTGTGTGCGTGAGTGTGTGTGTGTGCTTGTCCTGCGTTTTGGCGCGTTTTAATAAAGCGACAATGACATTTTATGAATTTTCCACTTTGTTCTTGCCTTTGCTGGCGCGGCCCCCCACGTCCACGTCCACATTCGCGTCTCCGTCCACGCCCACGCGCACGCCCACACTTCACGCCTCAGCCGCCCGCCACCCGCCTCCCGCCGCGCTGTTGGGCAGGACAACACGCTGCGTCCATTGTTTGTTTGTTTGTTTGCCTAGAGTCGCAGCGCAGTTCCAGCCCTGCCGCCAGCCACGACTCCAGTTTCGCCAGCGGCTTCAAATGAATTGTCATTATCTCTTGGCGAGTGTTGGGGTGTCTGTGTATATGTGTGTGTGCCTGTGTGTGTGCTTGTGTATGCTGCCTGGCGTTGCACAAAGGCGCGTTTCAGTCGTCTTTGATATCCGATTTCATTTATAATTAGCTGCAAAGTTTACGGTTGCCATACCTTTGCTTGTGGTTGGTGCGGCCGGGTCAAGTAATTTAGTGTCATCCGCGGGGATGTTACTGCTCCTGCTCCTGCTCCTGCTCCGCTTATTTGCTCTAGCCAGTCTTCCAACCACTCTCCATTCAATTCTCACAGTACACACAGCGCAAAATAATTAAACGCAGATAAAATCAGGAAAAGAAAAAGGCGGATTATAAACAAATCAAAAAACTTAACTTATGTTAGAACCAGGGCAATTTTTCAAAGAGAAAAAGAGAATCAAAAATAATCATCTACTTTCATATATACTTAAATCCAAGATAAGCGGAAAATCTTTAAAAATTTATATTCAATCATATTTGTGAGAGTATAAAATAAAAAAAGTTATTTATAAAAACAATTATTTCATTCCCAATGCGAAAATTCGACATTTTCTGATTCTTTGCCCCGAAAAGTATGCTAATTAAAATTGCTTGGAATGGAGGAAGCCCCAATTAAAGCTGCAGGCTGCTTTAATTATGCTGCTCGTAACATTTAAATTGATTTTGGGCTTTCGAGCATAGTTCTATATTTTCAAAACAATCAACATAATCAATCATTTGAATACAGCATATATATAATACCATACGATATTTTTATTTTATAGCTATGTTATATAGGAACTCTTTTTCTTAAATTTATTTCTATTGAAGAAACAACTTAAATTAAACTTATAAATACAATTAACAAATATCGTTTGGTAATATAAACCGATCTGAGAGATCGATTGGATGAGTTTTCCGCAAAATGTCTCTTTAGAAAACGTTGATAGGAACTTTTGATGCATTTGTTAATTTATTTATGGGAAACATTTGGCATAACATTTAAAAACATATGATATTTTGAAACGAATTAGATGCATTTCGTAAAGCGTTAAGCCAAATACTCTATTTGTAAATGTCGAAATTTATAACTAACCCAGTACAATTGGAATCGGGTTGTGAATGAGGTCTGTGCCAGTTCCGTATATTTGATATTTGTTGTTACATTTGATATATATTCTGGCTTATTTTTTGATCTACTCTCAATTTCTTAATATCGGTAAATATCGCTTTTGAGAGTTAGTTAGAGTTAGAGTTACTAAAAACTAGATCTATGCTAACTATGTATGATTCGATCTGACGAGTGTCAAAATTGTTTAACTTTTTAGTGACCAACTGCTTACAGTGATACCTCATTATAGTGAATATAGCTAAGCTCTTAAAGAATACATATGTAGCTTAGCGCTGGTTAAAGGGCATCTGCCAGTCGGGCACTTTTGCTTATTGTCAGTTCAGTTGATATTTGAAAGATTTCAAGTGGTTTCTCTTCATTTATTTCTGTCTCGGCCCGTGTCAGTGACCGTTTTTAGCAAATTGCGTCAAGTTGAAGTCAAGTGGAAAGTAAAAGTCGCAGCTCGGCGGGGGAACCGGGGGCCAAATTAACAGCTAATTACGTGCGAATGCCAACTACCAAAGAATTCCAAATGGCACCTGCTGTAGCCGGGGTTGGGGTAGCGGGGCGCGATGTGTACAACACGGACAGGCATGGCTGGACAAACTCGAACGCACAAAATAATAATAATAAAAAAAATATATAAAAAAAAAAAAGAAATAGGGGCTAAAAAAACGCTCGTCGTACACGTAGCTGCCAATTGCAAGGGACAACAAAAACGTCAAACATTATTTGAATACAAAATTTCCTTGAAAAGGGTTGGCAGCATATGCTGACACGGGGGTGGCTGGGTTCGAGGGGGCGTGGGTTCGGTCTGCAAATCCAGCGCCCAAGTGACAAAAGTGAGAAATTAGTCGATGTGCCCGACACCAGAAAGCGTTTCGAGTGAAAAGGGCGACCAAAGGCAACCGCAACCCTTGTACCGAGGCTTTAGCTAGCTGGGATTTTCTATCGCAATAATTTTGTTTAGGCGAAAAAATGTCAAGTGTCGGAGCGGGGTCAACGTTGTCCTTGTCGTCAACGCAATTAAAATTCAAAGAGCAAAATGCATTTGCCACGCTCACGCAGGCTCGTGCTGTATGCTGTCCAATCCAGGACTCAGATTTCCAGTTGGGATTGTAATTCAAATTGTGTTTAAGAAGGCACCAGCCGTATATATGCATATATATCTATGTATATATAGATGCCCGGCGCATAATTACATGCTAAATTGTGCGACACAAATAACGAGGCATTAGAAGTGGCTGGCAAAAACGTATCATACTCAACGGCAGAACGATGCACGCAGTGGGTTCCACTCGTTTCTTGTGGCTTTTCCCAGTTCCCTTTTCCCATTTTATTTTTTACTCCTTTTTTAGTGCAAGTATCTCATGCCTTGTTGCTCATTTGTCGGGGCGATTTGCATGCACTGCGTCTTATCGGCTGGCAAATTAACGCCCAGATGTCTGGCATTTTGTTGCTATTTGCATTCCGGACTTCTGATTGCGGCACATGTGTGCCCAGGAGTTGGCTCTGCCCGGGCTAGCTGCCAGCTTGCCATGTATATTGTTTTCTTTTTTTGGGTGGCTGCTTTAATTACGGCATTTGCTCAACTGCGCAAACTAGCAGCTACAGCCACGTTCTGTTAGCTCAGCGCAACAATATTAACATTCCAAATCAATTGCTTTAATTGAAATCAAGTGAAACAGCGCTAACTGTGGCACACCGAAGCTCCAACACCCTTCTAGGCATATCAATTACAATTACAACTTATTTAACGCAGTAGCTTTATTTAAAAACGATTATTCCCATATCAGCCACATGATATAGTAGTCCATATTGAGACCTTGCAGCTACGTTTAGAGAGATTTGAACCAGCTTGCTTGGGTTTTGGCGGGTTTCTGCTACCCAATATTTAACTAAAGATTTTGTTAAATACAATTTTAAAAACTAATTAAATTGAAAAGCGGAAAACTTTGTATGCCGAATTATCAGCAAATCAATTTACTTTTTATTTCATTCGTTTGTTTGATTGAATATATTTTTTTCGGGGATGTTTTTCTCTAGACTAAACACCAGGCGAAATGATTTTTTTTGAAGCCGAAATGACTTTCTTTGTCGCCAAGAATTGGTATTGGGCTGGCAGATGGTTGAAAGAGATTTCTGGACTTGGGCTTTGCTCAAATGCTAGAAAAGCTAGCAATGCTTCTCATTGTCAAGTTAGATGAAGCTCTCTTAAAAAGTAGAAAATGCTTCAAGCAATTCTTTCTATTGAGCTATTTTGCGCAGAAATGTGAGGATTTGGATTTTTGTGGCAGCTATATGATATAGTGAACCGATCTGGCCGAATCGACCCGGCCGTTGATGCTGATCAAGAATTGATGCACTCGGAAATGTCTACTTCTTGGCGCTGAGCATATCGTGACACAATTTGTAACACGCTCTACAGTAAGAGTATAGGCATCAAGCATCAATACAAATTCCATACTCTGATTAGTCAGATTCTTTGGATTATTGCCAATCACAGCGTGCTCTCAGTATTCAATCGCCAGTTGTCAATGGATATCTGTAATAATAAGCAATAATTTCGGATTTATTTACAAGGTGCTGCAACAGTTTATTGAATACACAAATCCAGATTCTCGAAAGGGAGACCTGCAGCAGCAACTATCGAAATAACATTTGCAAATCAATTGATTTAATTCGAATTGAGAAGCAAACACAAAAGTAAACAAATATGCGCAAATTAAGTTTGGAACACATTGATTTAAGCCCGACACATTTGATAAACAAAAGATATATGCAGGTGACAGGCGAGTGACATGTTATCGAATTTAATCAAAATGCAAATATCGATATATGCAAATAGGCAATATATATTTAAATTTAAATATTAACGGCTACAACAGTTAATTGAGCTTTTTAAATGAGCCTTTTTATTTATTTATATGCCTCCTCAGTTCCGCTTGAGTGCCCCTGCAGCTTTGTGGATACAATTGTAATGCCACACCCACACCCACACACACACACACACACACACTCAGACACTCAGACACAAGCAGAAAAATCAGTTAGATAGCATGAAATGTGGCGCGAAATGTTCCGAGAAATTCCATCAGGTCGCAAATTCCAGAAGGGAGCAATGCAGCGAGCCAAAAATAATGAACTCCAAATGAAGTAAAACAAAAAGAAGCACACAGCATTAATTATTCATATTTCATTAGTGTGCACCACTCACCGTACCGAGTGCCTCCTCAAGGGTTGGCGGCGGAGTCAAAGAAAGGCGTGTGCCATATAAAATTTATAAAAATCAAAGTAATGTTGCCAGCGTGCGGGCAGGCGGGGGAGTCTCAGTCAGGGCAGCGCCGCAATGAAAACACAGAGAGGGGGGGGCACGGGGTGTGGGTTAAATACTAGCCAAGACTAAGAACAGAGGTCCTGGTCCTGGTCCAGGTTCTGGCCCTGCTCCTGGATACCTGCTACCTGTTAGCTGTTAGCTGATAGCTGAAAGCCGCTCCGTAGACCGTGGTAGACATCATCATTTGTCTTGGCCTTGCCATCGTTTTGGGCCGCGGCGCATTGATGAATGAAGTGCGTACACAGCCTGAAAAGGCCAAAAGGCAAAGCGACATTAAAAATGCACACGCAATCAGAAAATGTTTCATGCTGGCCCCGACGGCAGTTAACAGTTAGCAGGCAGCAGTAGGCATCCAGTTGATGGATCAACAGCGCCCAGATAAGACAGCGCTGGGCGGGCTAATGAGCGAGTTGAAGTGGGCCAAGCACTGCGACGCTGCCATCGCCCATCAACTTTTCTCCACGCTTAAGACCCTGAGCCACCCGCTTAAATGTGTGAAAAGGGTATAATGGTGTTGCTGGCGGAAGGCACAGCATCACCGTTCCCAGAAGGTAGATAGATATGTTTACATATACGAATCGATCTGGCCCTGTTTATTGAATTTTTTGTCGATATTTCCTCCATTATATTTCCATTTCCATTATATCGATAAATATCGATTTTGAGACTTGCCTTTTTTAAGCATAGATGTTGAGAGTCAGATACTAGGAATATTTTACGTTTTGGATACATTTTTCCATTCTCCCCCATTTCCATCATATCGATTAATATCGATTCTTTCTTCTTTTAAGTATAACCCAACAGATATGAGATTAAGATACTCCAAACTTGGTACGCCGAGTCGTGGAGTATACTCAGATGAAGAATATTTTACTTTTCGGATACCTTTTTCCATTCTCCCCGATTTTAATTATATATCGATAGATATCGATTTTGGAACTTTCTCTTTTAAGCAAAGCCCGATAACTATGAGAGTTAGATACACAAAATTTGGCACGCAGATTATGAATATTTTACTTTTTTGGATACCTTCCTTCCTCATGCATTTCGATTGCATGGACCAATTGGACCTAGGGTATCTCCTGGTCGGGCACGCTCGCTTGGTTTTTTTCGTACTTTTTTTTTGTTTTTTAAGCCTTTGAGCTGGGGCTAACGCAGTCGCTGTCGTCGTTGACGGCAATTTATAATTTGTTTGGGCTTTCAGCGGCCGTCCAAAGCAATTACCGTGCTCAAGGTGCAGTTGCCCAGTTGCCCGTTTGCCCAGCTGGCTGCGTCCACAGCCGACACCTACGCACCCAAGCAATTCGGCTTGACTTGAGGCGAACTTTTGCCCGTGCCGTCCCGTCATCTTATCGGGTTCACTTACTGGGTCAACTTTGTCTCCACCCCAATGATTTATTAAGCCAAGCGCCTAACTTGGGCTTCTCCTGCTGTCGCTACTGCTGTTGCTGCTGAGGCTATTTTCTTTGGCACGTTCGCGCTGAGAAAACAGACGCCTCGCATGGCAGCACTCATGTGTGCGCGCGTGTGTGTGTGCGTGTGTGTGTGTGTGTGTGTGCGGTGTCGTTGGCTGTGGCCAAGCGTGTTGACCCGTTTGACACCCATTAATATGCACAGATTCGCATAGCTGATGTACTCGGCATGAAGCCTTCAGTCTGATGATACTTTACTTAATGTATTTGCTTTTTTTAAAGGATTCTGTTGGCTTCTGACCTTGAACAGCATTAACAGGTGTGTGTGTGTGTGTGTGTGTGTGTGCGTGTGCATTCCTTGGCAATTGCTTTCGACAAATTTTGGAATTATCCAAACACTGGCGATTGCAAAATAAACTAACGCTAGCATTACACTTTTATTTTAAAATCTAATTCTGGCTATTCATGTATTTAATACATAATGTTATTGCACTGTCTCGTCTGTCGTTTCCTCATCGCCGCTGCTGGTGTCGGATAGATTCAACGTTGTTGCCACGCTCGACTCATTGACAACTTCGTAGTCGACGCGCACAGCTTCGCTGTCCATGCGTAGCAGGTATTTGACCTCTCGCAGGATGTCTGGCTCGGGCGGCTCTACGTTCTTCTCTTTCAGTGCGTTGTTCAGACGACGTCGGCGCAGATTTCGACAGGGCGGCGTCAGGCCGTGTGGCCATAGATACTTTTCGTCCACTTTTAGTATATCTCTGGTGTCCTCCAAAATCGGAGACAGATTTTCCTTGTCATCATCCCAGGGGGCATCCGATTCGGATTGCGTATTGGCTTGTTTGCCCGCATGCTTTCCCGCCTGTTTTCCAGCCAGCTTTCCAGCCAGCTTTCCAGCCTGTTTTCCCGCCTGCTTTCCGGCCTGCTTTCCAAGCGGCTTTCCAGCCTGCTCATCAGCCAGCTCACCGGTCTGCTCTTCAGCCAGCTGATCGGCTTGCTTTTCAGCCAGCTTTACGGCCAGCTTTCCAGCCTGTTTTCCAGTCTGCTTTCCAGCCTGCTTTCCCGCCTGTTTCTTAGGCTGTCTTCCGGGCTTCTTTGGGGTCGGCTTTTCGATCTGTTTAGCAGGTTGCTTAGCGGCACGCCTTCCGGCCTTCTTCGGGGGCGTCTTCTCGGGCTCTGTGTCTGAATTTGACACAGCCCCAGCATCCAGTTCCTTGGCCTGTTTGGCACGCTCCCTATCGAAATCCTTTGGGCGCTCCCTACTGCACACTAGCAACTGGCAAATGTCGGCCGTTTTGTACAAATTCGTATTGTCAGCCGTTTTGTAGCTTTCAATAACTGTGGGCAGATCAACAAGTTTGGCGTGCAGCAGCTGATTATTTAGGTGCACCTCACCGTATCGCAGATCGTTATCAAGCTGAATGCTTAGTTTCTCATTGATGGTTTCCGCTTCTATAGCTTCGTGCACTATTTTGGCGAGGTCCTGTGCGAAAGGAAATCAAAAATATAGCTGGGGTTCGATAAAACCAATCAAATACTTATATTTTTACCTCCGGAAACCGAATTATAAACTGACTCTCCAGCTCTAGCTTATCAACTGGGGAATTTACCTGTGGCTGATTATTTTTTTTGGACATAGTCAGCTTTGTTTTTACTAACTGCAAATGAAGCACCTGTCAAAGTGGAAATTTTCATTGCAGTGCCTACAGTGTTGCTCAACGTCTTTGGCATATCGATAATACGCTGCGTATACGATATACTGGGGCTTTTGCCTCACAGCCTCACATTTGACAGCTTCCTTGCCTTCTGCTGCTGTCTCCTCTGATTGTTATACTCCTTCAGGGAGTGTGAAGAGCATATTAGTTTCGATGCAGCACTTTCAACACAATTGAAATTGGAGACTTAACTTGGTATATACATATGTATTTATATTCGCGGATATTTCGCATTCAATTTGGCACATAGTCTGTTTAAACTGTGTTTGGATTTAAGAGAGCATTACGCAGTCAGTTACATCCGACTGCAGCACTCGTACTAAATAATTAATTTCTATTGTCATTTTGACACTTCTTTCGATTTGAAGAATTTGACGATAATTCCGATCTGAAGGCATTAACAGTTCAGTTTCTATTCTTTTTCTATATATTTTTCGATAAACCACCGAGATGCTGTTACATCTTGAAGCCTTCACCATCTTTCCATTTCGCTCAACTTAAAAGGCAATGTCTCAAATGTCTTGCAATATTAATGAGGAAGTTGAAAAAATCTTTATATCAGAATAGTGAACTTTCGTTTTCAGCTGGCAGCACGCCTTATAGCCTATATTCCTATGCCATTTATGAATGTTTTTCCACTTATTTGCATACAAGCTGAAGTTATTTCGTGCTATTAATATTCCATTGCGTATTCGCGCGAGAATATATTCCATTTTTAATAACACAAAACTTTATAAAAATTTTATAAATAAAAGGCAAGTGTAACGCCAACAGCAACAACAAAAATCCATAGCCAAAAGGAGAGCTCAAAAGTCAAAGCAAACAAGCAAAGGGCAGAGCATAAGGCGATGCGGGTTGCAGGTTAAGGACTCCCAGAACTGCCAAATGGGATACACAGCGCCAAAGGTGGTGGAGCTGGAGCTGGGCGGGGTTGGGCAAAGCAACGGGATGAGCCAAGCCGAGTGGGTGGGCCAAAAAACAATTGAAATGTGAATATTAAATATACAAGTACAAGATTTTTGTATCCCTCCAGCAAGTAGTGCGCTGCCAGCAGACGCTGCGGTCTTTTCAGGTGCGGTTCGCACCGTCTGACGCCACCCCCAACCCCCCCATAGAAGGCGGCAACTCCCCGCGGCGTCATTGTGTGCATTGCGAGTGGCAACGAAATAAACCGTTTGATGGCATCCACGTTGGGCGCAACTGATTGATGTCGAGATTTGCTGGCTACCCTTTGACGCCTCACCACCTCTCTTATCAGAGATTGGCAATCAGCTTGCCAGATGCCGTCAAGCAAATACATCGAGATGATAAGCTGTAAGGCTGGCGCTTAAACATATTGTTGCCTGATCCCGTCAGCCAGCAAAGAATAAGTGTAAAATCATCTAACTAGATTTTGAATTTAATATCCGGGATGATAGTCCAAATGTCAGAAGTGTGCTCGAAATATCTTTCGCTGAAAATATGAAAAATGTTCGTATCGAGTAATTGTGTCACTTTTACTCTTGTAATGGGCATCATAGTCTTGCAGGGAGATGTATAGCATATAGCAGAAGACGCCTTCGATCCCAAAATGTAAATGTACATCTCCTGATACCTGATGTCATATATGTATGTGTGTCATTCCATAATCAGACTTTATTTACTCGAAAATAAAATGTTAACCAGCCCAGTTTTGACGGAAGTTGTGGTGTAACTCCTTTCCCGTATTGCCAATCGATAGTCATTATTCGTACGAGGTATATTATTACATAATCGGACAATTTTCATCTGAGATATACAAAAAAAAAAAAATCCAATCCAATTTGAGCACAATCTCTTACATTCTCGTATTAGCAGGATATGTCCGCTCTGCCCATACCTTTGCAGAGGATATAACTACTTTGTCACGTGTTGTGTAACGCATTGAAGAAGAGATATTTGACCTTAACATATAAAATCGTATACGTCTATCTTAGGAGTTGAACCATATCTTCATGAGCTTTGGCTAGCTGTGCTCTAATGCAGGGTCCAACTCTGTTACTCTGCAGCTAGAATCAAATTGTTAGCGAGAAACTGGCCCGATTTAACAAAATTTAACTGACATACATATAAAACGTGATCCACAATAGAAACTAATTGCAGGCCAAGCAAATTGCTTACAGCATGTTCCACTCTATATGGTTGTATGGTATAAAAGCCTGGGATGTTTTTCAACTGGTACAGCTCGGCCATATAGTGCTCGCCCTCTGTGCGTGTGTGTGTGTGTGTGTATGGCATGCAGCGAGGCACATTAATTAAATAAAAATTGATTTTTCAAGCGCATGAAATCCAATCAACGACCAGCTCCAAGTAGGGACAACAACGAGTGGCTCGCACATAAAGCTATGTCCTGGATCAGCGCATCAGCCTTGTAGCACCACCGCATCGCACCACCAGCCCCTCCCCACCGCCTGCCCACTGCTGGTGGTGGTGCTGCTGCTGCTGGTTGTCAAATGAAGTTAACAAAGTTTACGATTTTTTATATATTTTGCGTTCGCTCGACTTTCAATTTTTTTTTGGTATATTTTTTGTTGTTGTTTTTTTCTTTTTATCGTTTGCATAAGTATATAATATGAACATGGGACAGCTATTGTGGCGCTGGATATGCCATGCTTTATTTCTGGTACATGGTGCCGCATGCCGCATGCCGCATGCCACATGCGTTTTGTATCGCCTTCAACCATTGGCCACAGTTTAATGTGCGCTGTCGCCCTTTTTGTGCGGGCGGTATTTAAACCACAGCAAGTCATCAGGCAAATTGAATTTTCAACGTATGCTCGCACACAAACAGACACACACACACACACACACAGACGGGCACGCCCACAACTACAATGCCTGCCTTAAAGCTCTACTTGTTTTATATAGCACTTATAGCAACTACTATGCCCCAGTCCAACCGACTGCCCCTCTGGTGCCTGGTCAACGCCATTTGCCGTTTCGCTTCTTTCGTTTCTCGTTACAAAATTACCCACGATAAAAATTGAATTACTTCGTCGGCGTCGGAGCTGGAGCTGGAGCTGGAGCTGGAGCTGGAGCTGGAGCTGAAGCTGGCATCGCATTCTAGTCTTACGTTTGCCTCCTGGACATGGCGAGATCTGGGTCTGGGTCCTGGTCCTGGATAGCAGTGATGTCGCTCCAAAGTGTTATGCTTACTCTTGACGCGCCCCAGCCACGCCCACGTCTCAGCGAGACTACTTAGGCGACGTTGAAACTGTCGCCGAGCCTGGTCCTGCAGCCTGCACCCTGTCCCCCTGCTATCATTGTGTGTGTGTGTGTGTGTGTGTATGACTTCATCTAATGATAAATGAGCTGCAATGGATGACGGCGAATCAACTTAAGTGTATTGCTCTGCTTCGGTGACACTCTCCCCCCAGCCCCTCCTTTTCCCTTCGGCAGTCGTCTTGCGCTCCGCACCCGCCTGCCTAGCGTTTCATGCTCCTCTTCACTCCTTGTCCTGCTGCCGGTCTGTGCTTTTTTCAGCACACTGTCATCCAATGCACTTTCCCTTAACGCTTTTTGCTTGTGTTTACGTTTCACTTCAAATTTCTATGCTACACTAAATATTTACATAGGAAAAACTTTGCGCGTGTAAGTGAAACGCTTTAAAAATGCTCGGGGGAAAAACTTATGCGAATGTTTCGCCACTCATTAACTTATCGAAACTTATTTTATAGCAGGGCTAATTAGAGAGATTGCTATTTAATGATTCCAGCTGCGACCAGTTCGTTAAGAGAGACAGGGAGAGTGAGAGAAGAAAGTGATAGCGCTTGTGCCTGGTAAGGCTCAAGTTAGTTGCCAATCTGTTTAAGTGCATTGCTGTTCTCTTATCAGTGACAATAGTGTGACAGTCTGGCAACGCTGCGTTTGTGTGGCCATATGTGCAATGCAAGGTGGCAACACTAAACATCTAACGTCATCTTACATTAACAACATGTTCCTCTCAAAGTTCAATTATTATTTTACACTACAAAATCGAGTTTGATAACAGGTTAAACTTTGACTGTAACATTTGACTGGGAATAAAAGGTAGACTTTATTTTGGTTGCTGGGGTTGGCTTAAAAGCATAACATCAAAACATTGATTATTCTCCACAAGCTCCCATAAAATTCATCCAATTATTTCCAAAGAGCAATTTACACCGGACTTTATTATTAAATGCATATATAAATTATATTTTATTTGGCAAACTAATTGTTAAAATAAATAAACAAACAAAAAAAAAAAAAATTTTAAGTACATTATTGTAAATATATCATTGCTAATATCATTGAATTTATTTTGAGATTATATAGTATGAATGCTACAGTTTTCGTTTCCGTCTATTTGGTTCGGCATTGTCGATAGTCGTCTCTACTTGTGCAGACACGTGGCATCATCCTTGGACACGCACTTGAGAGTGCGGTAGTCGAAACGCTCCTTGTTATCGCAGCGCAGATGCACAAACCTATGCTTGCCAGACTTCTTGATCTCGCAGCGGTAATACTTTCGGCAATCGCGCACATCTGGATAGACGTCGTCCTCATCGCATTCCTCTTCATCCTTCAGCTTCTTGATAACGTTCTTAACGAATTGCTTTTTCTCCTTGGAGCTCAGATCGTCGTTGTCATCATCTTCATTGGATTTTTTCTGTTCGCTGTCTTTCTCCTCATTGGAATCCTTTGACTTTTTTTTGTTCTTCTTGTCATTCTTTTCCTCAGTAGAGCTATTGGATTTTTTCTTATCGTTTTCCTTTTCCTCCTTTGAATCTTTTGACTTGCTGCTGTCCTTCTTCTTATCCTCTTTCGATTCTTTCGGCTTGTTGTCCTTGTCCTTCTTCTCGTCAGAGCTGTTCTCATTAGAGGCAGGTTTCTTATGCTCCTGCTCCTTGGACTGGTCCTCAGCAGGCTTTGGCTTCTTCTTGTCCTTGTTGCTCTCTTCAACCGAGGCATTCTCATTGGAGATGGGTCCACCAGATGGTTGCTCTACAGACTCATTTGTTTCCGACTTGTTGCTGTCTGGAGTCGGGGCTGGTGTGGGAGCAGCGGTGGGCTGGGCAGGCTTTTTAGATGGCCGCCAGCTGTTGACCCAGTCATACCAATTCGGCCAGAAGGGCTTTACAGTCGGTATATTCTGGCCATTACCATTGTTACTGCCATTTCCGTTACCTGGTTGCTGGGGACGTTGCGGCCAGAAAGGATGTTGGGGAATTGGTCGAATGGGTGGTCTTGGGTGTCCTGGGTGCACAGGGTGAATGGGTTGATTCGGGCGCCATGGATGTGGCCATGAGCCCGGACGACCTGGATACGAAGGAACTGAAGGGACAGAGGGAACAGATGGGATGATGGGTATATTGGGATCAATTGGAGAATTTGGGTTCACTGGGGAGCTGGGATCAAGCGGTGTATTGGGATCAACTGGTTTGTTGGGATTCACTGGCGCGTTTGGATCGACCGGAGCGTTGGGGTCAACTGGTGCATTGGGATTCACCGGTGCGTTGGGATCAACTGGCGCATTTGGATCTACTGGTGCATTGGGATCAACTGGTGTATTAGGGCCCACTGGTGCATTGGGATCAACTGGTGCATTGGGGTCCACTGGGGCATTGGGATCTACCGGTGCATTAGGGTCCACCGGTGCATTAGGGTCCACTGGCGCATTCGGATCAACTGGTTTGTTGGGATTAACTGGTGCGTTGGGATCGACTGGTGCGTTGGGATCAACTGGTGTGTTGGGATCAACTGGTGCGTTGGGATCGACTGGTGCGCTGGGGTTGACTGGTGCGTTGGGATCAACTGGTGCGTTGGGATCGACTGGTGCGTTGGGGTCGACTGGTGTGTTGGGATCAAGTGGTGCGTTGGGATCAACTGGTGCATTGGGATCGACTGGTGTGTTGGGGTCCACTGGTGCATTGGGATCAACTGGTGCATTGGGGTCCACTGGGGCATTGGGATCTACCGGTGCATTAGGGTCCACCGGTGCATTAGGGTCCACTGGCGCATTCGGATCAACTGGTTTGTTGGGATTAACTGGTGCGTTGGGAACGACTGGTGCGTTGGGATCAACTGGTGTGTTGGGATCAACTGGTGCGTTGGGATCGACTGGTGTGTTGGGGTCCACTGGTGCATTGGGATCAACTGGTGCATTGGGATTGACTGGTGCGTTGGGGTTGACTGGTGCGTTGGGATCAAGTGGTGCGTTGGGATCAACTGGTGCATTGGGATCTACTGGTGCATTGGGATCAACTGGTGCATTGGGATCTACTGGTGCATTGGGATTGACTGGTGCGTTGGGGTTGACTGGTGCGTTGGGGTCAACTGGTGCATTGGGATCTACTGGTGCGTTGGGATCAACTGGTGCGTTAGGGTTGACTGGTGCGTTGGGATCAAGTGGTGCGTTGGGGTTGACGGGTGCGTTGGGATCAACTGGTGCATTGGGATCAACTGGTGCGTTGGGATCGACTGGTGCGCTTGGGTTGACTGGTGCGTTGGGATCAACTGGTGCATTGGGATCTACTGGTGCATTGGGATCAACTGGTGCATTGGGATTGACTGGTGCGTTGGGGTCGACTGGTGCGTTGGGGTCGACTGGAGCGTTGGGGTCAACTGGTGCATTGGGCTCTACTGGTGCGTTGGGGTTGACTGGTGCGTTGGGATCAACTGGTGTGTTGGGATCAACTGGTGCGTTGGGATCAACTGGTGCATTGGGATCTACTGGTGCATTGGGATCAACTGGTGCGTTGGGATCAACTGGTGCGTTGGGATCGACTGGTGCGTTGGGGTCGACTGGTGTGTTGGGGTTCACTGGTGCATTGGGATCAACTGGCGCATTTGGATCTACTGGTGCATTGGGATCAACTGGTGCGTTGGGATCGACCGGTGCGTTGGGATCGACTGGTGCGTTAGGGTCGACTGGTGCGTTGGGATCAACTGGTGCGTTGGGATCGACTGGTGCGTTGGGGTCGACTGGTGCATTGGGATCAACTGGTGCATTGGGATCAACCGGTGCGTTGGGATCAACTGGTGCGTTGGGATCGACTGGTGCATTGGGATCAACTGGTGCGTTGGGATCAACTGGTGCGTTAGGGTTGACTGGTGCGTTGGGATCGACTGGCGCATTTGGATCTACTGGTGCATTGGGATCAACTGGTGCGTTGGGATCGACCGGTGCGTTGGGATCGACTGGGGCGTTGGGGTCGACTGGTGCGTTGGGATCAACTGGTGCGTTGGGATCAACTGGTCCATTGGGATCAACCGGTGCGTTGGGGTTGACTGGTGCGTTGGGATCAACTGGTGCATTGGGATCTACTGGTGCGTTGGGATCAACTGGTGCGTTCGGATCGACTGGTGCGTTGGGGTCGACTGGTGCGTTGGGATCAACTGGTGCGTTGGGATCAACTGGTGCATTGGGATCTACTGGTGCATTGGGATCAACTGGTGCATTGGGATCAACCGGTGCGTTGGGATCAACTGGTGCGTTGGGATCGACTGGTGCATTGGGATCAACTGGTGCATTGGGATCTACTGGTGCATTGGGATCAACTGGTGCGTTGGGATCGACTGGTGCGTTGGGATCGACTGGTGCGTTAGGGTCGACTGGTGCGTTGGGATCAACTGGTGCATTGGGATCGACTGGTGCATTGGGATCGACTGGTGCGTTTGGATCGACTGGTGCATTAGGGTCGACAGGTGCATTTGGATCAACTGGTGTACTTGGATCGACTGGTGCGTTGGGATCCACTGGAGCATTGGGGTCCACTGGAGCGTTGGGATCGACTGGAGCATTGGGATCCACTGGCGCGTTAGGGTCGCCTGGAGCATTCGGGTCCACTGGGGATACAGTTGTTCCATCTTGATTTCCAGGGGCGTTGGGGTCAACTGGTGCATTAGGGTCCACTGGAGCATTGGGATCGACTGGCGCATTCGGATCGACTGGTGCGTTTGGATCGACTGGTGCGTTAGGGTCGACAGGTGCATTTGGATCAACTGGTGTACTTGGATCGACTGGTGCGTTGGGATCCACTGGAGCATTCGGGTCCACTGGGGATACAGTTGTTCCCTCTTGATTGCCAGGGGCGTTGGGGTCAACTGGTGCGTTGGGATCCACTGGTGCATTGGGGTCTACAGGTGCATTCGGATCGACTGGAGCGTTTGGGTCCACCGGTGCGTTAGGATCAACAGGTGCGTTGGGATCGACTGGTGCGTTGGGGTCGACTGGTGCATTGGGGTCTACCGGTGCACTGGGATCTTCCGGTGCACTGGGATCTACTGGTGCATTAGGGTCCACTGGAACATTGGGGTCGACTGGCGCATTGGGATCGACGGGTGCATTGGGGTCGACTGGTGCATTTGGGCCCACCGGAGCGTTGGGATCGACTGGAGCATTGGGGTCCACTGGAGCGTTGGGACCAACAGGAGCATTGGGATCAACTGGGGATACAGTTGTTCCTTCTGGATTCTCTGGGGCGTTGGGATCCACTGGAGCGTTGGGATCGACTGGTGCGTTGGGATCAACTGGTGCATTTGGATCTACTGGTGCATTGGGATCTACTGGTGCGCTGGGATCGACTGGTGCGTTGGGGTCGACTGGTGCGTTGGGGTCGACTGGTGTGTTCGGATCCACTGGTGCGTTGGGATCGACTGGTGCGTTGGGATCGACTGGTGCATTGGGATCCACTGGTACGTTGGGATCGACTGGTGCACCGGGATCCAGTGGAGCGTTGGGATTGAGTGTGACATTTGGATCCACTGGGGATACAGTTGTTCCCGCTGGATTCTCAGGGGCGTTGGGATCAACTGGTGCATTGGGGTCGGCAGGATCGATTGGATTTACTGGAGGAGTGGTGTCCACTGGGGTAACAGTTGTTCCTTGTGGATTCTCAGGGGTGTTGGGGTCGACCGGTGCATTGGGGTCCACAGGTACGTTAGGATCAACAGGTGCGTTGGGATCGACTGGTGCATTCGGGTCTACTGGGACGTTGGGATTGACTGGAGCATTCGGATCAACTGGGGATGCAGTTGTTCCCTCTGGGTTCTCAGGTGCGTTGGGATCAGTAGGTGCGTTAGGGTCTACCGGCGTGTTGGGGTCGACTGGGGCGTTGGGGTCAACTGGTGCATTTGGATCCAAAGGAGCGTTGGGTTCAGTTGGGGCAGTCGGGTCAACTGATGATATTGTAGTTCCTTCTGGGTCCACAGGTGTGTTGGGATTAATGGGTTCAGTTGGGGGTGATGTCGTTCCCTCTGGGCCAACTGGTGCATTTGGATCCACGGGTATGTTAGGATCTACTGGTGTATTGGGATCAACAGGGGATGATGTAGAGCTTCCAGGCGTTGGTTTTGTTGGGCGTGTTGGGGCACTTGTCTCCCAATTGGGACCGACGGTCGTAATTGGATCCAATGTGGCGTCAGTTGTAGTGTCCGCCGGCAGTGTTGAATCAGGCTCTGCGGGTGCATTAGTTGTTGTGTCAACAATCGGCTCTACAGTTGTCTGCAAGGTAGTATCTGTAGTTGCCTCCTCTGGCACATTGGTCGTCTCAACGACAACAGGGGTTGTGCCAATGGGCAGCTCTGTTGAATTGGCAGGAACTAGGCCCTCAGTGCTGTTGGAAAGCACATTGTTTGCAGAGCTGGTGGTAGACTCGATAAGTGCCGCCGAGCCACTGCCACCAATTATTGGATGGTCGGTGACTGTTGTCATCTTGGCCACCGCCGCTGAAGACGCCTCACCATCCGATTTGACGGGCACACAAATCTCCAGCCCATCGTTAATACAGAGCGTATTTGCTGGACAGGGGAGGACTTTGCCGGTAGCCACATCTCCCACGCAGGTCTGATAGGTGGCTGGTCCCACGCAGATAGCCGGTTGGCCGCTGCAGTTGATGTTTATGATCTGCGCACTGGTCTGTACGGCCTGTTGTCGGCTGCCGAGCAGTGCGGCTAACTATAGGAGACATTGGGAAAGAAAAAGAGGGAGAGAGAGTAAAGAATTTAGTATGATTAAGCTACTGGTCGCACTGGTGCACTGTTTGTCACAAGTCGGAGTCTCGGGACCGTAACAATTACACTGGTTTAGTTTCACTTGCATAAGATACTTTCGAGTCGCCGCCGAGTGCTATATACGATATCCAAAGTAGCAAGATTCCCGGCAGCTTTTGTTAGTTTGTTTGGTTTTAGTCACGCGTATCCAAAAGCCCGTAAAGTTGCCACACAAAATGGTTAATAAAATACAACTCATCAGTAACAGAAACAAAAAATATTAATTATTATTTCAAATTTTGATTTGAGGTTCTGGCATGACGATGTGGGGAACGGGATAATCGGGTTTTGGGTTCTGTGGCGCGTTAGTAGAGTTTATGCAATTACCACAAATAACATCAAAAACTTGAATATTTTGTTCGTCATCGTCGATGTGTAATGTATTTGGTTCGAATGAAAAATCGTTACTATCCTCTGTATTAGCAGGCAAGTCGCTTTTATTCAAAAACTTCCCATTCGCTCTTATCTCTAGCGAATCTGTTTGACGCTATGTAAATAGCCAATGATTATCTTTGTTTGTCCCAGATAAGTTTGCGACCAATTTATGATATTGCAGCTAAAATCTGAAACGGCCTAAAGCTGTTTGCGGCTGTGAGCTATTTTTTTCCGACTACACTTGGTAAATCTATTTATTTTTTTAACAGATTTTTTTCAGTTTCGTCTGTTTTTTTCCTCAGCTGACGCAATAGAATAAAAAACAAATTCGTTGTATGGATAAACACATTGGAATGTTTTTCGTTGTTTTATGTGATAAATAATAATCACACTCGGTAGATATCAAACACTCAGCTCCGATATTCTACAGAAAACTATTTTTAACAGGGCTTTTTTATTTATTTATTTTGTTCAATTTCTTTTTATTGTACATTTTAATATGTTTATTTTAAAATTCAGCATTGAGCAAATATGAGCAATATTTGTGTTTATATAAATGCAGACCTGCTCCATAAAATATTCAGGAGCAGCCAACTTCTTGGGCATGTCTTTATTGGCGTCGACAGTCTCAATATAGCAAATAAACTAAAAGGTAAAAGTAGGAGCTATGAATCAAAGGGAATTATCTAGGCTCAGTTTAACAAGCTGTGAAGAAGACCTTGTAACTTTGATATGGATATGAATTTCTGAGTAATTGAAATAATTTTTATATGTAGTTTTTAATGCTAAATTCTAAGTGGGCTATGCGATATGAGTCTGTGCTCGTGCAAATAATAATAATTAAATAATCTAAGCTAATAAACGTTATTATCTCGTTAGAGCTTCCGATGGTCATTAAGTTAAGCCAATGATGATATTTCACACATTTGTTTAACTGACGTACATAATCTTAATCTAAGCAAGTAGACCCTAGAGTTGAACTTGATAAACAAAAAACAAGAAATATATACGAGAAGGCTGCGCATTTCCTGTGACAAATTTGCGCTATTTGCCGAATTTTAAGAAAAATAATAAATAGAAGGTACAATTTCTTGTGCATCGAACATAAATTACCCTAATGAACTAGACACTCAAGTCTTTTTGAATGGTATAAAACAAAATAATAAGTGTATTTAAGGCAGAGGCATTTGACAATTAAGCTAATGGGAAGCTTCTTAAAGCCATAGTTTATAAAGAATTCAGATCTTGAATATGATTAAAGCTAACGCTCATTTATTTATTGCTTTGCATGAAGGGTATAATTATAGGGTATAGCTTGAATGGTCGGATAGTCGGATAGATATTTAATGCGCAACATATTTTTGTTGCTAACATGAAAACACACACACATAGAGTATTGGAATTGAGGTGCGGTAGTGCTTCGTTATTCTGTTCCATGGCTGGACTGGCTGGAGATGTGCCTCAGAGTGGATGCCAACATAGATCATGACTCAGACCGATTGGCTTATCTGGCGGACACATGATGCACATCTCACACTGATGTAGCTTTGTGTCTTGTGTCTTGTGTCTGTGCGCCAGCTTCTGTTTGCCAGCGGGTCTGCTAGCACCATTTTATGACGCAGGCACGCCCCCCCTCGAGCAGGGGGGGGAGGCAGTGCGTCCATCCAATTGAAGAGTTTTGTATCTCTTTTGCGTATGTTTTTGCAAGCATCATGATAAGGCCGAAGGTTGAGCGCATTTCGTATGCCAAACAGTAGTAACAACAGTAACAATGATCATGATCGTGAATTCGAGTGTGATAAGCTACAGCAACCGGTCCAAGATTACAAGCGAATACAGCGAATGCTGTCCAAGTAATCCTTATCGCACAGATGCAAGATCTATCAAGATAAGCAAACCGCCAGCGACGTCAGTTATGTGAATCCACGAGCCAACTCTGGACAGTCGCCGGCCCATCCGTTAATTGTCGTTCGCGTTGTATAACACACAAGCGCATGGTATTAGGCATTATTTATGAGCAAAGGTCCAAAGACCTTTTCACCCAGGCCATACTGACTAATTGTGGGCATTGGCTTAACATCTGGCGATTCCCAAAAGCAGGCACTGTTACGTAACAATATGTGCCGGGTGGAAGGGGAGAGTACATCAAACAAAAAATTGAAGAGCAATTTGTAGGCTCTCGTCCATGTTTCGCATTGCGTATGCCCTTTGACGCCGGCAATTCCATAAAATTGTTAAATTAAACGTCTTTTTTAATGCCCAATATCCAATCAACAATTCTTGAAAGGGTCTATTGGCAATCATGTACGATATGCACCGACAACATGTGGTATACTTAATATATATTCCACATTTCAGCAAATCTTCACTTCTTGTGTATACAAGAGATCAGATTTGCGATTTAGTTAGCTCTTATATTGACATAATCCGAATTACATTTCCATTTTATGAAGATAGGAAATCAATTTTCAGAAGAGCCCACGAATGCCACAGCACATACAGGGTATCCACGCAGCTCATCACATTCACCTGGATTATGCGTGCTTTCTTTTTTGCCAGTTGCTTCATTTAATGCGGTTAAACCATGGAATAAAAACGCAAATGCAATGCAGGCACTGCGGTTTTTCATGTCTAGACAATACAATAAATACAGTTAGCCATATATTTGTATTATCATACACATGCATACACCCATGCTCTCTATAGCCGATACATATATTTTATAATTGGCGTCAATTTGCTGGCTTATCGCCTGGCGGTCTCTGTCACAAAGTGTGCAACATTATGCACAAATGAGACGAACATTTTTTTTATTTTTTAAGTATATTCGTCAACCGTTTCAGAATCCAAAGCGTGTGACCCGAAAATAAAAAAACCTATATAGAATTAAGGCTAGTTACAGAATTGAAGCTTAGTTTTCAGGCCTGTTTAGCTTTATTTCGAGTAAATATCACACATACGCAGTGAGCATATTTTTGTTAAGAAAGTGTATGTGAAAAAAAGGTCATATTATAAGAAAATTGATTAGATATGCAAGTCTTGAACTCTTTCTTTGCTTATACTTAACTGCCAATATATGATACCTTCGTAGATGGATGAGGCAACACCTGAGCTTGGGTCCTAGCATTACCCGGGCTAACCTTACCTCTGCTAACTGAACTCCCGCCCCCAATTCTCCATGTAGTATGCGCGTTAGCTGCCCCAAAGACTTGACTGCTTATATGCCCACTTTACTAAACATATTAAGTATACCACTATTCAGTATACACTGCTCTGCTAATCTGCATGGAAATCTCTTGAGTCGATTAACCAAATGCTTATTATGGTTGCCTTTCTGTTGTTGCAATCCTGATCTGGATCCTTTCCTTGCCACGTCTTCTGCCCCTTTGGTCGCCTTTGGTATCATCGGCTGACTGTTGCTCTGCTTCGCATTAGTCTGGGCACACTTTGCGCTCAGCTGAAGGCTTCGCTTTGACTGGTGATGAGGCAAACAGTCGACGTGCTAATTCGTTGCGCACCCAGTTGAGCCTGTGGCTGCCGGATCTGGCAGGGTCCCCAGTCGACAAAAATGTAACCAGGACGCAGCGCACACACACACACACACACACACACACATGCACATAAGCCGTTGCTTGCAAATCAAGCAAAGGCCCGTTGTCAAGCGGGGACCAACTCCTGGCTCCCCCACCTCCTCACTCCGCTGACCACCACCTTTCGCTCCAAATTATGCAAGTCGTGTCGGTGACTCCGGCCGCGCTGCATCGCGTTAATGTTGTTGGCGTTGCGGCCGCGACTGCGGCGGCTGCTGTGGCTTTCAGTGCAGCGCTCGTGCCTCATTGGCGTTGCACAAAGCGGGCGGCGGTGGCTAAATTTGCATAAATTAACAATGTTTCGCAATTGCAGCCACTGATGCAGCGAATTCTTGTGACCAGCCACCCAGCGACCCACTCAAACGCGTCGCCGTCGCCCACATGCCCGCACATGAAGTATATGTGCGTTTGTGTGTGTGTGTGCGTGTGTGCGTGTGTGTGGGTGTGCTGTCCACCATGTGCAAAGTGCGCGTTTTATTGATTTGATGCTCCAATGCACTTATTATCCCTCAAGCAGCCAGTGCCAGTTAATCCCGTGGCGATGCGGCGCCATTTTACACAGAAAAACACACACACCCACACACGCACACACGCTCGTGTATATATACGCATTAGGGTGTGCCCGAAAAGTTGGTCAAGTGTGTGCAGGAGAAGGCTCATTAGTCAAACCAAGTGGAATTGGTAATGCGTGTATTTCGCAAACAAGTGGAATGAAGCACAGCCCCTTTATTATTCCAAGTATATAACACGTATTAGTTTTATAAATAGATGTGAATACAGTTTTTCGATCAGAAAAAAAAGTAAATAAGAATTTCAAAAAATATCTTAAACTTTTGTTTCAACATATTTACATTCATATTAATGCATTTCGTAAATTTTGTCATTCATTTCAAGTATTATTTAACTGCATTTCTCAATACACTTCGTCATGGATTTCAAAACTCTTGTCGACTTTTAGACCAAGGCCAATAAGATATATTTGCTTGAATATTTACCAAGCATTTTAAAATGTGCATGGCATTATTTAAAGCACCTTAACTGTGCTTAAGTTAAGCAATAGCCTTAAACAAAATTCACAAAATCCAACCTCTATCGCTCCATAGAATATGGAGAAAAACTTGAATTTGTTTGCAGAAATTTGAATTGCTAACTCCATGTGTGTGTGTGTGTGTGTGTGTGTGTGTGTGTGTGTGTGTGTGTGTGTGTGATAGATTAAAAATGGCTGCATTATGCTGTCAGTTAATTAAACAGCTAACAGCTGCGCACGCTAGGTGGCGTTTCGTGCATGCCTACTAGCTTAAAAGCTGATCGCGATTGACAATCGCTGTCATTCACAATGGACACACTTATCGATACATCAGAAAGTGTCGCATTTGCTTGCGGCCAGTGTGGCCAGCTATCGATCGCTGAAATAAATGTTGTTGTCACATATTTGAAAGCAGCTTAATTGCAATTACTTTGATTTTGGGTGCGTAATGTGAACACATTTGAGTGCACTCATTTGCAGCATGCAATGCTTTGAATTTAGCCTTGGCACGCCCTGGGCAAGTGTCCCACAATTCAATTTGCATTTTAGCAACTAAAAATGAATTTCTTGTAATGCTTCAATAGACCCTCCAACTCAAGCGCTGGACTTGGAGTTCATCCTCGTACTCGTTCCCGTCTTCCTCGTCGTCCTCATCATCATCATCGTTGTTCTTATTTGTTTATGTTGCGCAAAGTAAACAACTAATTTTAATTTGCCGCAGGAGCCGCAGACGATGACGACGACAACAACAAGAAGATGATGACGACGATGTCGCCGGTCGAGGTTGCCAGTCGATGCCAGTGGGCACAACTGGGCAGGCAACCAGACACTGGCGCTGGCATTCAGCGGGCGGAGCACTGACAAAGGATTGGATCAGTCGAATTAAATAAAAGAAAGAATCGCATACACACACACACAGGCACAACAAAACCGCAAACAAGCAATGCATATCTCTCTCCATCTCTCTCCGTCTCTCTCTCTCTCTCTCTCTCTCTCTCTCTCTCTCGCTCTCTCGTTTTTAGTGTCTGTCTCATTCTTTTGTGGGTATTTCTTATGTTTTATTTTGTTAGTTTGCATTTTGTTTTGACGTTTCATTTATGTAAATAACAGCAACAATAACAACGACAACTGCAAACGGGCGCCCAGTCAAATTATCTTTAAATAATTTAGATTTGTTGGTTGTGTGGGCAAGTGGGCGTGCCCGCCTGGCCATAACATAAATGCAAAGCCAACTCGGCGAACTTTTGCGATGATTTCAGATTCTGGCATTTATTTTATGCTTTCCACTGGCCAAAGGACAGGACTGCTTAATGCACCAGTATGCGTGTCTGTGTCTGTGTGTATGTGTGTGTGTGTGCTGGTTGAACATCATGAAAGCGGAAACGGAAGTGCTTACCTATAGCACACACACACACACGCATACACGCATACATACATACGGTTGGCCACACAGGCATACATTATTATATATGGCATGCAAAAAATTTTTGCTGCGCCTTCAAGTGCTCCCAAAACTCGCGACCAGGGGCATGGCTGTGGCCCTCTTGGTAGACTGGTCCACACACGCACACACACACATATACATACATGTATGTACACACATTCAGCCAACTGAGCTTTAAAATATGTCCACAGGTGCACAGGCTGAAACTGGGGGCTGGAATTGACTTTCAGCTTTTGACTTGTGTGCCAAAAGAAACACACACACAAAATTGCCATTGCCCGAGGGTCGATCAAGTTGTTAATAATACTTTAATGTATGCTTATTTGATTGTGAAATAATTGATATTATCAAAAATAATGAACAACAATGTTTTGTGACTAAACTTTAAAGACCTGCATTCCTTTTAATTTGTTTGAGGTTGAAATAATAATATCATTTTACAAATAATATGACATGTATATATGTATATGCATCTATCTGATTCGCAGCAGACTTTGCATAGCAATTATTTGTAAACGAGCCTGAAAGTATGCTATAACTTTTTTATGTGAGTTTGATCTCAAGTGCACATAGAAGAATTAAGATCCGCTGATCTCTGAATCTGATCTTTTGCTAAGCCAGCTGGATATTCTACTGTTAACAATATCTTAATCTAACATAAGAATAATCGATTGGATGGGACCTCCGCAATCTCCTCCGCATTGAAACTTCTCCAATGCTAGTCCTGATTTTAAGTGCTTAGTTACTTACTGCATATGCCGAACCTTCAGGGTCACATTATGAAGATTGCGTTCTCTCCGCGAATAGCTTCTAGACTTCTGGGCAACTTCTCGATTGACCCTCGCCTTGTAATTTGAGTTCTTGGTCTGTTGCGTTTACTGCAAAAGGCTAATTGAAATTTGCCATTAATAATGCAAAAAGGTCTCGGTGAGAAACTTTTAGGTCCACCCACATGGCACACTACACATTTGGAGTGTGTGCGCGAGTGTGTATCCGTGTGTGTGTATGTGTGTGTGTGTGCGGGGTAGGCAGCTGTGCGTGGGTGTACCTTTGCTGTTTGCACATGTGTGCGTGCTATTTTAAATATTTCAAATATTTGTAACATTTGCCGTTGCCGCCACTCAAGTAACCAAAAGTACACTACACACAGCGGGCGAGGCCAACCATCCACCGGCCTCGACCCACCGGTTGAGCCCTTCGCTCCCGCTCCCGCTCCCGGTCCCGCCCACAGCCCACATTTTCGGCCTCGCCATTTACCGCACGCCAAAAACATCAACGGCAAAGGTGAATGCTTATTTTCTGGTCCGTCAGCCGCCGGCTGATGTCGACGTCACAATCACCACATGTAAAAATGCTGCCGTGTTAGCCGTGTCTCGGCGCCCGGCGCCCAAATCCCATTTACCTGAAGTGGAGTGTGTGGGTGGCGGATGGGGTTCGGGGTTGGGCTTCACCGTGCCGGGGCTGCTGCGCGAGTTATGCCGTGATTTCGCGATCTGGCGGGGGCGTGTCCCACTGTGTGGACTTGTGAGTGGGGAACCGCTGGCCAAAAGGACGCACAACAACAAATAGAGGAAAACAAAGTAAAACAAACTCATGATAAAGATGAAATGCTATAAAATAAGAGTATGTGCAGCTGGGGCTGAAGCAAAGATAGCGCCGGGTAAAGGGCATCGGCCGGTAGAGCAGCCTATGCCACCCAACGCACACACACACACACACACACACACACACAGGCACACACACACGTGAGTGACAGCAGATATGTCGCCGAGTGTTGAGTGAGTGGCAATGGAAAGATTCGTATATTTTGGGTTTATGCAGAATGGGATACTGTCTTCAAATGTCAGACAACTGCGCTACAAAGCGGCTCTAGCGAATCTTCCAACAATCTGAGCCTTACGAAAACAGGTTAAATAAGATAAAGTAAGAAAGAATATACGATTAAATACCCTGTAGATATGTGAGGAGAATTGCGATGCTCAAAATAACTGAGTTTGGTAAAAATGCCTTGAAAAATAGAAAACTTTTCCACATTTCAACCGAGTCATCCTATTGCGCTTAATGATATATGATGCATAGCCTGATCGTTATAAAATTAGCCATATTCGTCTGTGGACCAAAGGGGGACAGGTATATGATATAGTGGTCCGATTCGGAAATTTCCGACATATCTAATGCCTACAACAAAGACGGATCTCAGCAAAGTTTCATGACGGAAGATGCGTCCTTCTATGCATTGCACATAACATGACAAAACTACAATACCCTCTACAAAATAAATGAAACAAATTATGTTAGTTAATAAGGGATGCAGGGAAAACTTCAAAACAATCAAGATTTTGAAAATATATATTTATTTTCTTGTATTCTCCGATTAAAGGGGGTTTTTTTCATGACAATATCTTTTACACCTGTGCAAAACCTGTGCCCACTCACAATAAAACCGAAACCCCAATTTGTAGCGCATTCAAATTCCAATTGCGATTTTTTTCTTGTAACTGACTCTCACCACATTTTTATTTATTTTTTTTTTTGGAATTTTGTTTAGTATTTTTGGTTCATGTCGTTTCGCTTTTTTATTATTTATTTCACTTTTTATTTGGTTGATTGTTTTACAAAACAACAACAGCGACAACAGCGGGAAGCAAACCGAAACGAAACGAAACGAAACGAATGCCAGCGCCCTCTTCCTGGCAAGCCGGCTCCAGGAGCTGGGCGGAGTTGGGGGTTTTGGTAAGGCAAATGGAAAAAAAATCTCTTGAGGCTACTGAAAACTGAGTTTTCTTATTTTATTCTTACCCGCCGCTCAACTTCCTTTTCTGTGGCATTCCCAGTCAGTTGGGTTCGGCTACGGTGTGGCTCTGTATTTTTCTTGGCCAGTTATTTCATATGCTGCTTGGTTTTTAGCTTTGCGCCAGCCCCCCCTCCCCCTGCTGCTGCCTACCGAAATGATTCACGGCCCTCTACGCTCGGGGCACGGCCGCCCGCACACGCTGCTCGGAGTAGTTGGTGGCTTAAACACATGAAACAATTATAAAGTTAGCAAGAATTGTAAACCCGAAGAGAAAACAATTTAATTGAATTTAAGCAGGGGTTGTCATATCCTAATGGATTTAAAGCAACAACAACAAAGCGCACAAAATGTACAACAACATCAAATACAAATAAAGCATAATACATAAAAAATGAACAGAGGCCAATTCGAATGGGCGACTACACAGAATTGAGCTTTGTGTGTGCGTGTGTGTGAGTGTGTGTGTGTGTGTGTGTGCGTGTGTGTGTTTTTACAAACTTGCTGGGCCACTAAATGGATGTTGGACCGACCTTTTGTTCGTGTCTGCCGCGCAGAGCCAAAGCAGAGTTTTGGTGGTTGTCTATTTAATATTTCACGTGTGAGCATCTCTTCTATGGCTCATTACTTATGTAGATATTTTTAAGCAGATTATTTAATCAGCTAGATAGCTGCTTCACCCATGAATTATTAGAGGATAGAACAAAGCTGGCTGGCTCTACAAATGAAATATGCTATACAAATTTCTGTTTTAATTTTGAACATAACATTTAGTTTAATTGGATATCATTGTGAATATTTGTGCATCTGGCAACTCTGGCTAAAAATATATAAAATTAAATCGATTCATTTGAGCGGCTACTGCATATTGATGCGCGTCATTTTGATTGTTATATAATAGTTCGAATATCTTTTAGGCTGAAAACTAAAATTCGCATATCTTTGACGCAGCCCACAGCCACGCCCACGCAGCATGTGTCGCTTTGTTAAAATTTTCTTTGATTTGTTTTTTTTTTTTTTTTTTTGTGTTTTTTTTATTGTTGCCGCCTAACGCCCACTGTGCAGCGTGTACTTTGATTCAGTATTTGAAATTGAAATCCGTTTATTGCGGCGCTCAAAAATAAAAGAAACCAAATAAACCAAATACCAAATACGCAGGGAAAGCTCAGTCGGTGGAGCGAGGAGGAAAAACGGCATGCAGCAAACGGCATAAATAAAGCAAAACAATATTTTCCTAATTTTCGCGCGCGCACGCGACCAAAGAAAAGCCAAAAAACCAAAGCAAAAGAAAACTGTCAGCAACAGGCGGACGCTGTCACTGGGGCGGCAGCGGCAGGAGATTGCACTCTGGTCGGGCCGACGGGCGGGCAGGAGCACAGCCAGGGTATACCAATAGACAAAGTAAATGCTAGATGACGGGCTACAGGCGGGTGGGGTAGCTGGAAAGTTGGGTAGTTGGTATCTAAACCAGCCAGTGTCTATGGGCTGTGGATAAAGATGTGGATGCAGCGAAGCGGCTTTTGCGTTTGGCGTTTGCTGCCTGTTTGGCTTTTGTTTGCTGTTGATTTCCGCTGCTTCCGATTGCTTTGTTATTATTGCTGCAAACAACGCATAGCTCCAGGTGACTGCTGGCAGATAGGCAGGCAGCAGTTTGCGTACTTCTAGTGATTTAACCTTGATAGAAATAAAGCAGACAAATGCGCTGAATTTAATTCGTTAAAAAGCTCCCTCCTAACGAACGAACTGATATTTCCCCTATGTTGCCGTCAATCCAATGGCTTGTTATGAACTGTCGCTACTTATTGCAGTTGCTGGCGTACGAAATGAACTTATAAAATGGGAGCTAATCAGTTTTCGCGCTTATTTGGCTCGGTAATTGCGTTTGCTTGGGCAACAGTTGTATTATCTAACCTCGGCATAAATGGCATAGAGGAGGAGCCTTTCCCTGTGTAATGAAGGCTTCTCTGGTGTCCGAGATTTAATTAATATCTTGTGCTCTGTTGCGAGTGCAGCTACGTGTGCTCACCAATTAATCACACCCAGGCATATGATTACACCTACAGGCTGTTGCTAGCATGGTTATGTGCATGGCTCATCGTTTATAAGAATGTGTATAGGTAATTTATTACTGATAAACTATCAAATACCGCAAATCCAATATGTGGCCAAAATGTTCTATTTACACAGGAATTGTTTGCCTTGCGAAATATGAAAATGTTTTGCATATTTGAATTTGTTTCTCATTGCTATTGTTGCAGTTCTTGTTGCAGTTCTTGTTGTTGTTGTTGTTGTTGTTGTTGCTGGTCGCATAGCATATTCCAGAATTGATTTATTTATTCATTTTCATTTTCATTGATTTGTTTGCATTTATATAATTTAATAAATTATTTCAACTAAATTAATGCACGATTCACCCAACACCAAACCAAACTCTGCAACTGATTCACAGTCTGACGTTTCAAATCGTTCGCCTACACCTCATTGCGACCACTTCCCCCCCCCCCCCCCCTTACTCTTGCACCACATCTCCCTTGATTACTGCCTGGATACATTTTAATTTTAATCAATGCATCTGCCGAAAGCATATTACACACACACACACACACACACACACATGGAAAACAGAACATGCTTTCAAACAAACTGATGAATGCACACAGATCAACATCATTATTTCAACATTTGATATAGGGTCAGCATAAAGGATTAGCCGGCTTAGAGTAACCGCAATCATTTTGGAGTGGAAGGCAAGCAAACAATGTTCGAGCTACTATCAGGTAAAGTAATCCAGCAAATTAGACCAAGCAAATTAAAAAACAATTAATGCTGCTTAACCATAATCCATCTAACCAATCATCGCAAATTCCAGGCACAGCGAACTAAATGCTAACTAATCTCACACTATTTTCTTTCTGGCTAATTGGAATTTCGATAAAACAAAAAAAAAAAGGAAACTAATATTTCCATTTGATTTTTTATATCAGTTTTTATGTCCAATTTAATGCCTGCTCGAATATGTACATAATCCGATATGTTGCGGTCGAAATAGTTGCAGTTCTTTGAGGCCATTGCATTGGCCCAAATGATGATTACAAAATGGCCAAACTACAACATTTTTGACATTTTTGTGCAACGTTTGGTATTTTTGGGGCAAACCAACAAAATGTATCCAAAGATTTGTGTTTAATCTCATGACATGACCATGAACAGGACTTCAGACTGCCAACACATTGTCCACATACGTGCGTACACACACGCACACATTTCTATATATATATATATATGTATATATGTGAGCATTTCTAAGGCGTGGGCACAGGTGTGCGTATGTGTATGTGTGTGTGTGTGTGTGTGTGTGTGAGCAACTGGCATGTTTTTGGCTTCTCGCAGCTTGGCGGCATGCATGTTGTTAATTTGTTGCAGCTGTGCATTGTTGTTGCCATTGTATTTGTTGTTATTTGAATCCAGTGCTTTAGGGATTAAAAACACGCAACATATAAATGCACACACGCACACACACACACACACACACACACACACACGTGCAGACAAACATAAAAAGCATTCATGTATTTATGCAAATTTAATTTTATTTGTTTTCAATATTTTGGTAACTTTGTCGCTGATATTTCCGCCACACAAATAAACAAAAATGCCAGCCGTCAGCCAGGCGCAAATGTGTTTGTTAAATTTCACACACACACACGCACACACACACACACACTCACATACACATACATCACATCAGATGCCTGTACATGACGGCGCATTATTTTCCATTTTAATAATTCAAATATCAATTTGTTGTTACATTAAATATTTAATTTGTACTAAAATGTGTTAAATTCTTTGGGGTATTATAAACATATAACACACACACGCGCACACACACGCGCACACGCACACTCGCACGTGCACTCATACACACACACACACATGTGTCATGCAATTTTTGCTTTGTTTAATTACAGCTTAAAATCTTTGATTAAAAAAAAACAATCAAACAACAAAATAAATGCGCAAACCATTTGCCTCGGCCAATTTCTGTTCTAGCTCTAGTCGCATTTTAGCTGAATTATGTAAATCCATGGGCTTTATGAACATTTTGTTCACAGTTTCACGTGTATTAGTTTTCAATATTAATTCAAACAGTTCGTAAATCTATTCCAACCTCAAGCTGAGAATGTTATGATAAAAGATTTTCCGAATCTAAGTATAATATTTTAAGCTTTTACTAATTACATTTCTATTCAATATGACTTATGTAATCTCAGCTATTGGACTCTGTAAAAAAAGCTTCAAGTAGGCATTATGAAATTGCCTTAGATCTGTTCTAACCTTAATATCAATATGTGTTAATTGAATATGAGCCACAATATATATAAAGTCTCTTTAGCTCTATTCGACTATATTCTTATTAAAAAGTGTACCATTAATATACATAAATACTCTATATAACACCCTTTTTTCATGTGCATTACGCAGCTTTAACGCTTCCCAACTTTTTATTGGGCATATAATTAACACTTTGTCGGACAGTTTGCGGGGGATTAACGCAAATAAGCAACAGCCGTCGGGCAGATGAACAATGTGTCCGCAGCAAACAATATAAAGCCCATAAAGCCCTTGATCCGATACTTTAATACACATACACACGCATTTGAGTGCTCATTAACTAAATATTTGCACTGGTCGCAGCTATTCAAAACCAAACACAACTGTACATCCACAGAACCGGACTACGATTATTGTTAACTGTTTTCTGCAAAGTATGCAATAGAGAGAATGTGATACTGAGAGAGAAAGTGAAAGATAGAGAATAGCAAAAAAAAAAGACAGACAAATAGAAAGAGACAGGTCGAGCTAGCGAAACAGCTTTTCGGTGTATGCTGCCGGTGAAACGATTACGAATGCGAAACAAAGAAGAATCGAAAAATCAAAATAGCTTGTGAGACGGCGCTTCACCTAATGTCGTCATATGTATCTGCGTTTGAATAGAGTTTATATACCTTTGTATATTTGGTCATAAAGTATCCCCCATCACCCTGTGTACACCCACGATTCGAAACAGCAACAAATTGGCTTATCTAACAACATAATCAAATAATATTTGATATATGTACATCGAAGGTTAGAATAAGTGATATGAAAAATGAGAAAAACAAAAGTTTTTTAATTGACCCTACTTCCAAGAGTACTTTATGACTAATTGGCTATCAGGGCGGTTCTTAGGCTAGCTTTGCACAGCCCTTTGCTTTGGGCTCGTCCTCGTCCATATGATGCAGTTGTTTGGTCATGTTTGCAGCTAAAGTTGAGCCGCTTTTAAATGCTCAGCTGAACACTGAACACTGAGCACTGAACACTGAACACTGAACACTGAGCATTGACTGGCCGGATGATGAGGCGGCACCAGCTGCAAATCCCCAGCCCGTATCGCAACAGTTGTCGTAAACGTTACCTTGGCGATCCAAAACGCAGCCAATCAAGTGTAAAATCATAGAATTTTTAATTGATTCCGGCGACGCAACGCAGCACAAGCTAACATTAGTTTCTCCCTTTTTGTATACCCTAGCTATGGGTATACGAGTCATGTGAGGCTTGAAGTAATTGCCTATATGCCTATAAAGTAAATTTGAGCTCAAATAATAAGCTTATTCTTATTATTTTATCGATGATTTTATAATACATTATGAATTTATAAAATATATAATATACATTATATTCATACAGTTAGGAAACAAATATTTTAAAGCTTAAACCTGGAACTTTTATGCAACAGAGCTTATCCAAGTATAACATAACCGTAAAATACTATCTATAGGCATTATGATTTTACACATTCGATTTTCAGTTGCTCCACGTGGCGTTTTAAGGGGTATCTCGAGCGCCAGCAATCCTAAGATATGACTGTTCCCCTCTGATATTTTTTCTTTTCTCTACCATGTCCACCTTTTTGTGTATTTTTTTGTTTTTCTTCGTCTCTGCTCGATGGGTCTGGGCACTTCTAATGCATCGGTTGGCGTAGCCATCGCAGCAGCTTTTTTCAGTTAATTGGCAGCTTGTGTTATTGTTGTTGTTGTTGCTGCTGCTGCTGCTGCTGGCTGGCCCAGTGCGTCATGGTGCAGTGTCATCCTAGCTGCTGGGTGATTGTACGGCCACGGCTGCTGGACGTGTCGCAGTGTGTGCTCGACATTGGCAAGGTTCGTGTGCAGGGGCTCAATTGCCAGTACCAGGTGCGGACCACTCGGCCAATTGAATTGTTCTGGTCCTGGTTCTGGATGACGCACAGCGTTCAGTTTGTTGTTCAATTTTAGTTGGGTTTCATGTGCCTCTGCCTGCCTCCTCCACTAAGCGCTGACGTTCCACTTAAATCCTCCTCCATCTCGCCGTTCAATGGCGCCGCCCAAACGACTCGTTGATGCTGAACAAATGCCACTGAGCCGTGAGATGTAGGCGGCGGCTATAGCAGGCGGCAGGTGGCAGGGGGGGGGGGGGGGGCGGATGTGGGTGCGGGTTGTGCCGGGCTCAGACAACTGTAATCAATTCTGTGCATATGCATGTTGGCATAGATGATTTTTGGGGCAGCAGAAGGTATGCGGTGAAGGCAGGTTGCCAAAACAACCGGAGAAAATCCATGAATTCTCGGGAAAAAAGAAAATCCTAGCCCCTCGTAGTCCAGGTCAATAGAGGTCTTTCCAACGCCCAACTGCGCTATTATTGTGCAACAAATGAACTGAACAGATCAAAAATGTTGAATACAGAATGCAGTTCGGGAGATATCGGCTTCGAAATATTTTCAAATAATCTGCACTTATGACTTTGCTGTGAAAACCCCCAAAGGTTTGTGCTACAGAGGAATGCCCCAACCCCTATTAAGATAAAGAAATGCCAAAGGCTGCAAAAGCTTATTCCACGTCTTTATTTATGGCTTGGTGAGCAAACAAACTAGGCCCAGCCCTAATGTCTCTCAGCTAAGTTGTCGCCTTTGTACAAATAATATTTATCGAAAGCTCAGACATTATTGAAGCTCTCGATGAAAAGCACGTTTTAATCTATAAGTAGCTTTTAAGTTTCTTCACGCTCATGCAGCTCAAGCTCGACTCAAGAATTAAGTCAACTTTTTATTCAAAGCTCAAAAAGCTTCTTTTATACTAAAACCTCCAACCTATATAAGATTTGAAGTAAGGCTTTCTCCATAGATAAAAACAATTTTAAGAAATATTGAAAGAAACTTTTGAAGACAATCAAACTGTTTCCAGTCATATACTAAGAAGAAATGTTAATATATCTATTAATTAAATATATTACAAAATATTATGAATTACATTTTATTTAGCTATTTTGGGAAGAAAGTGAAAAGCTTTAAAAACTATATGCTAAGCTTTCCCAGTAGATTCGAAGATGGTATTGTATTACTCTTCGACTAAAGAATTGAAGAAATGAAAAATGTCCAGTTACCGAAAACTCTTTCGGTCCACAGCTTGGCTTGAGCTTTTAATGGCAGTAGAGAAAAAGTCAAGGGAAATCTGGTAAAATCTTAAAAAATCTTTAACTTACCAGCCGTTGTTCTAATGCATGCCGCCAATTTGTGCGCTGTCGTAGCGAAATCCACTCAAAGGCCATAAAAAACCAGCGTGCCAAATTCGAGTTGAGCTCGAGCTTTAACAGCAGCTGGTGCGAGGCGCTGGCTGCTGGCTGCTGGGAGCCAGGCCCATTAAAAAGATGCCAACAAGGCAATTGTCAAATGTAAATGGGCAAGCGTAATAGATGTCCACGAAAGGACTCTCGCTCTCGGCACGAAACGCAATAATTTGCAAATTTGCTCAAATAAATTCCCATGCAGTGCGAAAGAGCGAGAGCCTAAAATATTTGCCCAGCCAAGCCACTGGCAAATGTATGCAAAGTCCCAATGGAGACGGTGTTATGGGGGCAGGGCAGGCGGATGTCCGATGCCATTTCTAAGGCACTGTCTCTCCCTTGTCAGTGATATGCAAAACATTTGTAACGCCCGCTCCTAGCGCGACGCCCACAAAGCCCGAACGCCAACGTCAGAGATAAGCGCCAATTGTAGCCAATTGAAGGCGGCACAGCGTGGCATAAATAAATAAATAATCGATTGCAGTCGAGCAGACGGCAGCAGCAGCGGCAACCGGGCGACTGTCGACTGCCTGGCTAGAATCGATTGCTGCCTGGCTCTGGCAATTAATTGGCCATTTGTTTGGGGCGTCGTCCATATCCGGAGCCCAGCTTCAGGTTCAGCTCCTGCGGCTCTCTAGCTGCAGTCACGCACGTTGCCGCTTCACGCACGCGACACTTGACAGGCGCTTCAAAGGCGGCAAATCCCCAATACGCTGATGAGAATGAATGAGCTGCCGCCAGTTACACATGTATATCTATGTATCTATGGCAACGCCTGCCATTGTCTATAACCATTTATTTGGCCCCCGGCATTGACCAACTTTAAAGCCAGCGACCTGCACACTGCAGCACCAGGCTAGCCATTAGCTTAGACGCTGTCCCAGTATTGGTGAGCTTTTGCAAGCTCGCCATAGCAGCATGTGCTTAGCGTTGAGCGGCGTAACCAATAAATGCGTACGTGAGTTGTGTACGTGTGAGTAGCTTTTGCATGTGTTTGCTTGAACATTTACAATTTATAATGCGCCATCTCGAAGCAGCCGCCTTTGAATAGATATCAAGCAAGTTTGCTTAAACAACATTTCATGGGAGATTTTAAAATGATCGACTCAAGAAAAACTCTATTACATTATTTAGAGGTGTGAATGAAATCAATTAGGATGGATTTTTATTCGGCCAAGCTATGCAGAAACTGCTTATCTCAGATATGTATATGTCTGAGCGGTATATTTTATGTATCAAATTCCAATATGAACTCTTTTTGCAACTCAAGCAGACTAGGTTCAGCTATGATATTTCTGACGCGCATGTTATAGGCTTACAATAAGTCCGATATCTGAGGTATAGCCAGGGTATATACTCTATGGCCAGTATAGTTCCAAAGTATCTCATGAGTACATAATAAACTTAACCAAATTTAAGAGACTTGTTTTGGATACAATAAATTTCAGGATATATATCATATAGAATATACGTAAGTAATAAATTGAGTAATAAAATAAACGCGAACCCAAGAGATAAGAACTAGGAAGACGAAATTTGTACCAAACTTACCTTATGTGATCTTACTGGGCGCTTAGATGGCTTTCCGTGAAATTCCACCCACAAGTGTGAAAAATTCGCGGAAAGCGTTAGATTTCGTCCGAAATTTCTGAAAATTATTTTGAGACATGGGATTGCAGGCGGTTTGGGTAGATTTAAATCTGCCACATGCGGAAAATGTAATGTAAATGTGAAAATGTAGTGTCCAAAATGTAAAGGGCGGGGAAATACCGCCTAGTATGTATAAATAGTATAATAATACTTCATTAACGTGCACTTTAAAGAACTCAGACTTATGCGATAAATATGTGTGCATGGATGCATCTATAAGCAGCTTTCATTTGTACTCCGTGGAACACTTGAAAGAGATTTCAGTGGTTTCTCGTTGGTCTGTTCAACAATTTGATTCGTTGTTGAGGCTAAAAACTTTTGCAACTTTTGGGCTTGTGGCCAGAAATTGTGCGACTGTCTAAGTTTCAGGCTAGGACGCTGTCTCCGGCTGTGACGGCTGCTCTTGCTGTTGCTGTTGCTGGTTGCGGGTGCGCCCGTCGGCGAGGGGCGTGTACGGGGGCGTGGGCGTGTACGGGGATATGGGCTCCGACTTGAGAGGACTGACGTCGTTGGCACAGTGCGGAAGACAGACGACGTTTTCATTGCCACAGTGACTTGAGCCAGAGAGAGGAAGTAATTAAAACACAACTCAAAGGACATTTTAATTTAATCCCTTTGAGCTTGTCTCGCTGCTGTCTCGTCGCCATCAGAAACATGCGCCGACCGCCAAGCCCGAAATTTTATTTGCACGCCGGAAAACGGCGTCGATGTGAAGCAGTCGCCTGCCCTCGCTCCAGATCACAGCTGCCAGTGTCCTTTTGTGGAGCAGCTTCAGCTGCAGCGGCGCATAAATCATAACGCTTTGGCGCCCGTCCGCCCGCGCTTTCTATTTTTATTTGCCCAGCATTGGTCGCCAGTGTCCTGCCTGCCTGCCTGCCTGGCTGCCTGGCTGCGCTGCTGCTTCTTGCATTTTATTTATGCCGACAGTTTATTAATGTCAGGCGCGGCGCTGCAAGTTGCAACGGCCAATCGTCGCGTTAAAGGACGAACATCTCTAGCGCCAGCTCCAGCTCCAGCTTCGGTCTGCAGTCTCCAGTCTCCAGTTCGGGCTGCGTCGCCAGCTCCAGTTCAGACTCAGGACAGGCCAGGGCCGGAGCGGGCCAATGCTTTGCTTGACTTGTATTTGTATTGGTTTATGGCTATGTGGGTGTGTGTCTGTTTCCTTGTGTGTGTGTGCGGTTGGGTGGCTCATTTCAATGCCGCAACTTTTGATTTGCGCCCACAAGCCAAGTGAAGGAGAGCGTGAGCTGTTGGAATGGCATCGCGAGCCGACCAGACTCTGCATACAAGCGGAAGCGTCAAATACTCGCACACACATGCAGCCAGCGAGTAACTAGGTTGCCAGCACCACTTGGCTATATTCCATACCGCCACCACCTCCCCTCCCCCCCCCCTATCCACCCCGCTGGCCACCCCTTTTGTACGCTTTGTTGCTTGTTATGCTAATTAGTTTTCGACGTTGACGTTTGCCAACAACGCCGGACGACAGCGAGGTTGCCAACGATGTCTTTAATTGGTTCTCATGTTGCCCATCGCCCATCGCCCATCGCCCATTTGCCAGACTACCCTTGGCCACCGGGCTGCTGCTGGTGCAGCTGCAGCATCAGCTGCTGCCATTTGCCACTGCCACTTGGCAGTTGCAACTGGCTCCGCTGCCTTTTTTCTTGCCACTTTGGCACTGGCAATTAAGTGCAAACTGCATGCGGCTCCCGACCCGCTATCAACTTGCAACCCTGCCCCCAAAATGTGTTGCAACTGTTTCTTTTGGTGCAGCACAAAAGTCGCCAACTTAATGCAAATTGTGTGTGAACCGCAAGGCCTCAACGATAACAGCTGCTCTTAAAGTCCTCACTCAGTGCAAGGCCTGCGCCTAAACCATTTGGGAATTACAACATTGTATATTTAGACCCTTGCCTGGGAAGATTACAAAGAATCTGAGCGCAAATTCGACTAATTTTCGATTAATTTGCCAGATTGGAGCCTTGATTTGGTTGAGAGTCCAAGGGTTACAGGATCAAGGACTTTTTCTGAGGATTCCAACTGTCAGTTATAGGAAAAAAAGGGGATATTTTGACTAGGGAAGTGTAATGCGTAGAAAAAGTGTCAACATATCAAATTATTTTACCATGAAGCACTATCGATCGAAAAAAGTCTTAAGTACAAGCAACTTTTCTGTTTTTCAAGAAAACTTAACCAAACTATGATTTTACAAGGTTCACTATTCAGCTAGGATATCTTAAAAATCTTAATGACATTATATTACATTATCGTTTAGCTGCTCGCATAGGAACAATCTGGCTTTCTTCTGAAATACTTTCACAGATTCATGAAAGGGAGCTGAAGAAATTCCTAAGTTGAATGTTGATTTGGCATTAAAGCCATAGAAACATATACAAATGTTGAGGCTCCTCACAGAACACACATCTGGTACTCATTCTGTTTTGCGGTTTGTGGCTACTAGAATATATTTCTAAAATGGATGCGATGCCCTGCATTCCAATTGTCAAATTCAAACTCAGCACTTGATTCGCTCGCCGCACTTTCAACCCTTCCAACCCTTCCAATGCTGACCAGCGCTTCTGCTGCCAGCCCGCAATTGTGTTTTGTTGTGTTACCCAAAACTGTCAACATTTGCAGCCGGTTGGCAGGCCCGGCTGTCCAGTGCAAACGTTATGATAATCACCGACAGCGATGCGGCGTCAGCAGCAGCAGCAGCAGAAGGACAACAGGACGATAGGGGCCATCAGATGGGGGAGAGACGAGGCCAGGTAATAAACAATTCCATTTACCGACAGCTGTCAGCAAATAATGAAAAATTTAATAAAAATATACGCACACACGAACGCATGAACGCATGAACGTAGGGGCAACAGCAACGGAAGCGAATGGCAAGGGGCGACAGGCGACAGACGATGGGCGAGAGAGGAGCGGAGCGGAGCATGCCACATGGCGAGGGGGCAAAGGACATCAGTCAGCTTTCCAACGGAGGATGCCGATGACCACAACCAAACCATCCGGCCTGTCCACAAACTGTCCAAATATGTTTGGTTTTGTTGCCGTTTCATCGTGCTGGCCGCTGAGTGAATCGTTCACATCGGGCATCGCAGTGAAACGAAACGGAATGGAATGGAACGGCGGCGGTGTGCGCAACGTTGCCACCCGGGCGCAATGATGAGCGAAAAATTGACATGCATGTAATTAGTGACACAAGGACATCGACCATTGCTTGACAACTGACGTTGTCTGGATCTGGATCGCTTTATTCCAACGATTGTTGTTTGCCTGATGACCTCCACACACACACACACACGCACACACACACGCGCAGGCACACATCTATATATCAATTATGGCGCTCATGTCCTCGCGAACAGCCAACTCTGACTTTTCGTCTGTGCGAAAATTAATTTTCGGTTAAGCAATCAAAAAATCCACCAAGTACGAAAAACAGTAGCAAATAGACGATGCATGCGCTGAATCTATAACGAATCGAAAATGATCTACAAATAATTGCCTAAAAATTATCATGATTGAGCTAGAAAGTTGAAGGCACAAAGCCTATGATTTGGCTCGAATTCGCTAGCCAAAAATGTTTCATTCCAGCTTTACATTTATACATAATCTCCTTGCTGTAGCACAGTTTTGTCTTGGCTCCGCAAAGTGTTCCATTCCAGCATTCCATATGATTTCATATATATGTACCTGCTATATAAGCTTGAAGAAGATCATTTCGTATCTTCAAGCTCAAAATGTTCTCGTACGGTATTCATTTCTATTAAATTCCATTAATTTCCTTCGATTCTGTACACATTCAAAGACTCAATCATGATTTGAGCTACTTTGTCACAGACGCGTTCTGGTTCCATTTTTTACCCTTTTTTTTAATAATTTTAAATAGTTTCATTTCCACAGACACTTACTGTTCTTTTCCAGCATTCCATGACATTCGAATTCGCATCCTTCGAATGGCTTAGCTTCGTTCAATGATGCACACGCATGCTGTTCCATGCCAGTCCATTCCATTCGACGTCCAAATACACTTAATTGGCTTCATTCTAATTAGCTTGCTTTGTATTGACTGTTCACGAGCTGTATTAGTATGTTCCATTTCAGCATTCCATTTCATATCACGAATTGACACGTATGGAACGTTAATATAGAAAAGTACCTTGAGCGAATCGTTCGATTTAGTAAGCGAATTTTGCAAATCTTGAATGAAATGCAAATGCTTATGGCCAGAGAGCTGTAACCGCATTGTGGCGTAGGGCATATCAATATTTAAGCGAAAATGATGACAGCTACAACAAAAATGACGCAATCCAGCCGCTGTCCAAGTGTCCAATGGAGCAGGAAACCAGCAACTCAGTCCAGCCTCGTCTCTTCAGCATCCGCGTCGGCGTCGGCATCGCCGTGACCGTCGCCGTCGCCGTCACTTGTGACATTCACGTTGACTCTTTTGACACGTCGACAAATTGTCAACAACGTTGCCACAGCGTTTACCATGGCAGAAACGAAGGCGTTCGGGCAAGAAACACAACCAAAATAAAAAAAAATTAAAAAAGAAGCGCGACAAAAAATAGGAAAATTGGTTTGGGGGCATGGCCAAAAATGGTCATTCACTGAAACCATGGAGGTTGTCCTCTATTAGCTGCAGCTCCAGCATTTGCACGCCGGATGACGCAACATTTTATGCCGCTCAGTGGATTTGCAACACTTAACAGCAGCAGCAGCAGCAGCAGCAGCAGCAGCAGCAGTGGCTGTGACACTGGCCCTGGTCTAGTCCTGCTGCAACTGGCGTTGGCGTCTGCCACATTTATCAACGCCTCGTTCAGCAGCCACAGCAGCAGCAGCCGGAGCAGCCCGAGCAGCCGTGGCAGCCGTGGCAGCCGGGGCAGTTGGGGGTTTAGGTTAGCAGGATGCTGTGCAGAGTGGCGCCAGTGCAACTATTCAAGCTCCGTGCCTATAAAAATGTGCAGTTTGAATTTTGCTCGCTGTTGCTACGAAAAATGCAATTCAGCACGATTTGCATTTTTGGGGGCTAACTCTGGTGGCCATGGCCCACTACTTGGGTCACTTCACCAAGTGCATGGCGCGTGCCGAGTGGAGAGCGCTGCCAGCTAAATTGTCCATGCGCCAGCTCTAAGCTTTCCCCAAAAAAAAAAAAAAAAAAACAGCAACAATGTTGATTGCATCAACTGCTTAAATAGTTGATTAAACTGAGTAATAATTGTAATTAGAGTGCTTAATTTCGGACATGTTTTCTTAAGTGGAAATTTAAACGCACGCTGGTTAATCTTGAACTTCTCTTGTTTCATTCTCACCATTCCCTTGGTGATCAGTTGGCAGCACTATATCGACGGGTTGGCAGCGCTGCTCGAACTTAGTTGTAAGGTGGCAACGCTGCCAGCTTTCAAATTTAAACAGGCAGAAATGCTAAAGTGCTTGGCAACTGGAAGTTAACAGAAAAAACTGCTATCTTTTGGATTTCAAGCCGCCAGCCTCTTTTTTGCGAGCTCATTTGTGCTTTCAGGATGTTTAAACCTTATTACAACGTTTACTATTACTTCGACATCAAGTTTCTACGAGAGTGTCTTATAGATGAATACACATTCCGCCTTCCTTCCCAGACGCATCGGTTGCAATTTGTTGTAATTGAATTAAGCTTGAATACAATTCTGACTCTCAGTATTTATATTTTTAAGTATTTCCAAACACTACCCAAACGAAGCTGTCAAAGTTCAAAAGTGGATCTCAGCCTACAAACTGATTCAGATAACATAAATTGATCGCAAGTGTCTTACAGCATTCTCTCGATTAGCTCGGTGAGCACATTTACCAACACTGCCAACACTGTAACACTATACAGCATTTGGCATTTCCATAATCACTTTAGCTGTCCGTATTGATCAGTTCACTTACCAACACTAATTGGCGAATTAACCAACACTTTTATTAACATTTAGTATCTCTTGCTCTCATGCTTATTCTTTACATAATCTAAAATATATATGGATTAAGGTTGTATTTACCGACACCTTTTTGATTCATCTTTCAAGGAGGGTGTATTTACCAACACTGACACTTACTGACAAAAGAATTGAAATCAACTTAGAATGCAGAACGCTTTTTCCTATAGTTCGGTCAACAAATGTTGCTGATGCTCGACGTTAATGCAATTGAAATCTGACAAGAAGGCGGAAACGGAAATGCAAATGGAAACAGTTGTAACCGGTTTTGTGGCAATTTCAGCTGCAGTGGCAGCACGCCACAAAACAATTGAAATTTTGTTGCCTTCGGTAAATAATTAAGTGGCGCCTTAAAGGAGTCTCGATGCCTCTCAAGACTGGCAGACTGGCAGACAGGCGGACAGGCAGACGGGCAGACAGGACGCTTCACATATTTTATCACGAGCGATTCTCCCGGCTCGGCCCGGCACATTAATCAAAGCAAAAATGCAGGCAAATTTCCATGCGAATGTGTTTCGAGTGCCTTTTACAGTTATAAATTTTTGCACACACAAACACACACACACACACATGGTGGCACACTGTAGCTGCTCTGCCAGCAGTGTGTGCGCTACTCGAGGCATGCCACACGGCAATGGGGAAAGTGTCAAGTTAATGCCAACAACAACAACAACAACAGCAGCAACAACAACAGCAGCAACAGCAACATCAGCGTCAACACCGTTGCAGACACATACCGCCTACTAGCAGTGGGCGTGGCTGGCAGCCAGCTACCCAACCATCTAATGACTGCGTTGACGGCGCCATTTGCTCGACAAAAACTCAACAGACAGACAGACACACACACACACACACACACATGGACACAAACAAGAAATTTGCACTTGCATAAATTTTGGGTCGAATCGGGCCACATTCGGAAGAAACAATTATTTTCGTAGTGCCACAGACCAAACACATTTGCCAATCTACATACATACGTGTCAGCTAAAATTTGTTTTTATATTTACAAACACTCACGCTGATAAAAGTTGCTAAGCAAGAGTAACAGAAGATTAGCTGTAAATAAATGAATTTTAACAAAAAACAAAAAAAAATTGAATTTTAACAACAACCAAATATTTACAAACACAACAAATCAGATTTCCGCATAAAAAGCAAACCCAACTTTTATATTGTCGGCAATTTTATTCACGGTTCGCGAACCTGATTTTTCTACAAGGTTTTACGCAACTTGGTTCGTTCACATTTTCTACAAACTAAACTGAATGCAAAAAAAATTGTTACGGCAAATATTTTTGATGCTAATTAATATGCTAGCCGAACCATTTTTTAAAGAAATTGTGTTCGGTTCAGGTTAAAGTTTTCTTCTTTTTTTTTTATTACAAATAATTTCAGCATTTATTGAAGGAAAAAATGTGAAATTTTTTAGGGGTTCACGGCTTAAACCAGTTCGCCGCTTTGAGTTCCGGTTCGGTTCGTGAGTCTGTTTTTTTGCATCCATAAACTATCTTTAGGTTTCTCACCTTAAATCTCTTTTCATACAAACAAAACAAATCAGATTTTCGCACTCGAAAGGGTTCGGTTCAAAAGCGGCTTGCAGCTTTGAACAGAAGTGTATTCATTTTCAGCGAAACTCCCTGCTCAATTGAATATATGTTATAGTCATATTTTAACTATCTGTCTATAGGGTGTGTTATTTCTATATATAGAAATGAAATAAGAAAGATTCACAGTAATGTTAACTATTAGAGATGTTTTATTTAAAAGAGCGCCTTAAGGTTCTGCTAAGGAACTCGCTAGCTCAAAAATATTGTTGAGCATCGTACTAGAATATATATTTGATTCGTGATTGCATCCACAATCCATCCAAACCAGTTGAGTGGAGGCTTCTAAGGTGTCCAAGTCCAAAGTAATCAATTTATAGACATTGAGCTTGGCAAACTTTGAGAAAATGCCATTATATCGAATCGCGAAAGCATGAATATCCTATCCATAAAATCGATCTTACAATATTGTATTATTTTTTGAAAAATAATTAATATTTTGATTTAGAAGAGTTTCCTCAAGAAAAAAAATTGTTAAGCCTTATATTTTTCTCAGTGTACGCCCAGCTTATAATGATGCTGTTGCTGCTGCTGCTGTTGCTGTCGTTTAGTTGCTAAGACGATGCCGACAGTTGGACCCGAGTCTTTAGACAACTCAAGCGAACTGAAGTTGAGTCACGGGCGTGCACTGACAATGATATGTGCCCGAGCTGAGAGTACTATGCACACACCTGTACAAACACACACACACACACACACACACACACACACACGCGCGCACACACAATCAGTACGCTGTCAAGGCCACACATATAGCATAGATGCGCGTTGTTGGCGGCGGGGAATCACCGTAGAGACACTTTGCACCGGAAATATTGTTGACAGTTGTGGCATATTATCATACGTCGGGTGTTCCAGGCGCGCGCCTCGTAATTGCTCAACATTTTTCGCTCGACCTTAAAGAGCAGCTCGAGAAGAAAGTGAAGCGTAATTTCCCGCTCATCGCTAAGCCGTCGCTATGGCAGCTCTAATCATTTCGCCAATTATTCTACGCAATAACAAATTCGAAAAGCAGCATATAATAGAAGTTCTTAAATTTCCTCAAAATAAATTGCGATACGCACAAATGAGCACACAGGGCGGGCCACTCTTTGAACTGCTGTCACTTTGTTGGGAGCTAAGCTGTTTATTATTCGCTTTTCAAAAGGAAAATAATTTACGCATATTTTGTATAATTGTTATTTGAAACTGTTAGCATTCAAATGTTTATTTGTTTACTTTATTTCCGTAGATCATATGCAGAACATATTTATCATTTGTTTTCGATAGGTCTTCCCATTTCCATAATATCGATAAATATCGGTTTAAGACATGGTTTTTGATTACAAATATAAAAGCTTCTTGTAGAACAAATACACATTTTGATAACTCAGGCTTAATACTTTCTCGATTCACCCCATTGATTCCTAAAGTTTCTTTAAATTTCCGAATGCTCTTCCAGTGATAAATCAATTATAGCGAAGTTAATTTTGATATCGAATATCATTTTTGACATGGCTAATTCTCCTTATAAGGTTCGACTCTAAATTCAAAAAATTTAAAATTGAACCACATTTTTATTTAAAAATGATTTGGTTTAAGCGAAAAGCTTTTGAAGGAGACCCCAATATCTAAACTTGGGACCCATCTCTATGTTTATCTAACCTATTGGTTAAAATTTGTTCGAAATTTATCCTGTAGTAGGCCTTAAACTCAACCCGACTGGACGGCTTCCAGATATTTTTTAAGTTTTTTATACAGTTTTATTCAGCACGCACACATCGAAAGTTCAAATAGACAACAATAGATATTTTGATGAGTTTTAGTGGAAATTTGATTAAACAATTTACATATTAGATATATTAGTTGTCAAAGAATAGGTTCAGGTTGAGATGGCGTTGGAGCGGATTTGCGGCATAGATAAGGCGGACTTTATGCAGCCCTATAATGATCTGAATGTCGCCTATGCACAAGTGGAAGTCAACACGGGCAAGACCGTGTTCGATAGTGCGTATTCTGTAATCGCGCCGCCCTTTGAGGATCCGAAGAAGAGGATTAAGAGATCGCTAAAGAAGAGCAACTTGAACCTGGAGATGTCGCACGGAACGACCACATTGGGCTTCAAGTACCAGGGCGGCATCCTTCTCTGCGCCGATTCGCGCGGCACAAATGGCGAATTTATTGCCTCGCAGGAAATGAAGAAAATCATTGAGGTGGACAAGGGCATATTGGGCACCATTGCCGGCGGCGCCGCCGATTGCGTCTACTGGGATCGGGTGCTCACAATGGAATGCCGCCTGTTCGAGCTAACCTATGGACGTGCGATGACAGTTAAGTCCGCGGCGCGCATCATGTGCAACATTGCGTACAAATTCAAGGGATTGGGCCTCTGCATTGGCATGATGCTCGCCGGCTACGATTTTGATGGGCCCCAGCTCATCTACGTGGACTCCGATGGTCAGCGCGTCGAGGGCAATTTGTTTGCGATTGGCAGCGGTGCACATTGTGCATTGGGCATCTTGGACAGCTTCTACAGATGGGATATGTCCGATGAGGAGGCCTACAATCTGGCATTACGCGGCGTTTACCATGCCACCTATCTGGATGCCTATACGGGCGGACTCGTTCGCCTCTATCATATGAGACCGCACAAGTGGTCGATTGTCACCGTCAAGGATTGCATGGAGCTGGGCGAAATATTTGCCAAGGCACAAAAGGAAAATCCAATCGGCGGACCATCTAGTATACTAAGGAAGGGCTTTAGAGCGGATCCAGAACCGGATGAAAAGGAGGTAGAGTCAATGGAAATGGAAAGGGAAAAGATTAAGCAAAGGGAAATAGAAAAGGCAAAGAATAAAGAAAAAATATTATTCAGTTAAGTTTAATACTCAAGTTTATTGCGGCCTCGGTTTCGATTTCATATCACAATCAAACGAATCAAAATTTTGAAAATATTATATAAAAATATCTTTTTATACGAAACATCACATTAAGTTGTGCTGAATTGATTGAGCTTCCTTATGACTGCCAGCCCTTAACAAGACTCTGTCTAGAAGACTACCCAACTTCTAGATCTCTGCAAATATATTTTGCTTTGTTTCCCGAATTGATGTTGATTAGAAACATGATAGTTTATATATTCTTAAATTAATTTTAAATGTATCTGCACTTAAAGCTGAATTCCAAGCGGTCGGGAAAAGCTTTCAGTTAGCTTTGACAAACGTAAGCTGCCGCTGTGGCGCCATCTGGTGGCCCACTCGCAAATGGTTGAAGCCTGCGCTGTGCTCACAGCAAAGCTCTGGTTAAAAGCACAAAATTCAAATAGCAGGGAAATTTTTTGATGGGACTTTTTTCTTAGTATGGACACGTAAATTTCCCTAGCACAAGTAGATGCTGCAGTAGGCCAAGCAATTCACAGAGAAAGCAGCCCTGCTGAGCTGTACAAAATGTGTTCATTAAGAAAGCAAAACAGCAGCAGGACAATTCAGGCCAAAGCAATTGCATTATTGAGCTGCTACAAAATAAGGAAGACAAATCGAATAACTGAAAGCTTGGAAAGATGTTGAGCAGACAGGGCCTCATATTGGATGCACTGAAGCACAAGATACAAGTGGCCAAGAATGATCTGGAACGCTACCGGGAGGAGTATACCCACTGCCAGACAATGCTGCAACGGGAGCTGCAGCGTCGCAGCCAATTGGAGGAGAGCTACATGGACCTGCAGCGTCGCAATGTCGAACTGGAGGATGAGCTACAGCTGGCCCTGACGCACGTGGCCCATCATCAGGCGACGGTGCGCGAGGCACGCGGCGCACTCAATGACAGCGATCGCCTGCGCAAGGCACTGGAGCATCGCGACCAGCTGCAGTCCGAGAAGATCGAGCTGCTTGTCTGGGAGCTGGCCAAGCTGAAGCGCCAGGCCAAGGAAGCCGATCGCACCGCCCAGTATAGCGGCCAGCGGGCCGATCAGCTCTGCGAACGTCTCACGCACAGCGAGCAGCAGCTGGAGGCCAGCCGCACCAGCCATGCCGTGCTCCAGGCGGAGCTGGATGCCGCCGCCCAAAATCTGCACTGCGTGGAGCGCGCCTTTGAGCGCTCTGCTCAGCAGGTGCAAAGCTATGACCGGCAGGTGGCCAAGCTGAAGCAGCGCCTGCACGAGAGCGAGAAGCGGGCCCACCAGGCCGAGCTGAATGCCCACCAGCTGCAGCAGTCCTCCGCCAATCTGGAGAAGCGGCTCGAGGAGCGTGTCGAGCAGCGCTGGCTCAAGAAGCTCCACAAACTGGACCTGCAGCTCGTTGCCAGGGAATGAATTCGCCCAACCTCTCATCCCAAATTCTACAAGTTTAGCTTAGCAGCCCATCTAGCATATCGTTTAAATATTATGTACTAGTCTATTTAGGTTTAACGAAAATTACAGCAAAAAAAAAAAGGAGGAAAAAAAAAACACCGGAGAACAATCAACTTCGGCATGCCGAAATTTTATTACCCTGGCGGAGACTTATATATTTATTATACCAAACAAATCATATGGCATGTCAACGATAAAGTATTCCCCTTCTACTTTCAACTATCTGTCAATCAGAAAATAAAAAAAGGTTGTTGGAACCAAAAATACAATTTGTTTACCTTACGCAGCCCAAAAGGTCAAATTTTGTATGGCTATAGAAAATAATATGAACCAGCTCGAGCCCGGAACCAAACCCTGAACCTGAACAGTTGCCCGAATCTTAATCGGAACCAAATGCTACGAACGACAAACCAATTCCAAGCTTTTCGAATCGAAGAGCAAGCGATTAGTTCCATTCGCGAACCGAACCACTAACAACTGGTTCGTATTTATAGCCAGGATACTAACTATAATTAATTTATGACAACTACTTGGCTCACATATATTATAGTAAAAAAACTATAATTAAATTTGGTCAAACGAATTAGTTTTTAAGCAATGGGGAACATTAAATATTGCCATAAGAACACTGCTAAAATTCCAGCAAAGGATGTAGAAAGATCTTAGTTAGAATGGATTCTCAAACAAAATAGTTTTTCCTACAAATAAAATTCGATTTTCAGTGATTGGACATAAAAAGTTAGTTTAAAATTGCAGGCACTAAATAAAGTACTTTAACAGACTTCATGAGCATATCTTAACCTTGGAACTAGTTCGTAAGACAGACGGACATTAAATATAGCGTGTGGATATACGTAACACGTGCTCAGCTATGCTAAATATGATAGACTCCGCCAGGGTATGGTAGGCGCGTTAATATTATGAACTCTTATGTGGCTGTATTTGGAAGAGTATCTCGTCGGCGTTGCGAAACTTTAGAGAGATGCCCTCGACGAACTGCAGCTGCTCCAGTTGATGATCGCTGCCAAACTCAAAGTTGGCTATCAGCTTGACCAGAAAGACCTTCATAATGAAGAAGCTGTAGCGACGACCTGTAAACATATTGTTTAACCGTTAAGCACTTAATTATTTAAGCATTTAATCCCGGCCAAAAGCTCACCTATGCAGGTGCGCAGCCCCTTGGAGAAGGGCAAAAAACTGTACGAGTGTCGACGCTGCTTTGCCCGCTCCGTGCCTGACTGCTGCTGTTCCTCCTGATGCTTCTCCTGTTCCGGCTCCTGGTCGTGATCGAGCTGCTGCTGCTGCTGCTGCTGCAGCAGGAAACGCTGCGGATCGAATTGCTTGGCCCTGTCGCCCCACCAGGCCGCGTCGCGTTGCATGTTGAACGTGTCCATCACAACTATCGTATTCTGGGGCACAATTGCCTCGCGTCCAGCCAGCTGAAAGTCGCGGCTCACATGCCGCAAATTCATCGGCACCGTCGCCAGCAGGCGCAGCGCCTCGTTCACGAACGCATCCAAATAGCGCAGCTGCTGCAGCTGCTCGACGCCCACATAGCTGGCATCGTTGCCGTGCGGCAGCACGCTCGCAATTTCCGCACGCAGTCGCCGCTGACAGTCGCCCTTGTGGGTGGCCAGGCACAGCAGGGCAATCATTATGCTGTTCGAGACCGTCTCAAAGGACTGGGCAAGTAAAATCGAGATTATATAGAATTGAGAGTTAAGAGAGATCTATATATACTCTATCTTTTGATAGATAGACAGCTGATGTATATAAATATGCATTAAAGATGACATTTAAATTTGTGCATGTTATCAAAATCATTCCGATTACCTTTAAAGGCAAATAGCCTTATCATATCGATAATTATTGATCAAGATCATTAATAGATATGTAGGTGCTCGTCTTATAAAACAGAGATTATTAATATTTGACTTGATGAGTACCGTCCACCCTATTTCAACCAGAATTGTATTATGGAAGGAAGCTATAAGCTAGGTTCAGGGCATCTCCTAGTCGGGCACTCCCCACTAAAGCACTTCTACCCTTTTCCAGGCAGCTAAGCTTAAGCTAAATCTTTCTTCAGCTGTGTATGCTATGCCGAAAAGAAGCGTATCCAATTCAGTGTTCATCGATAACTTTGCAAAATCGATGAAAATCGATAAAAATTAATAAAATCGATATTCCGATTCAGGTTTTATAATTTGCTAAATATACATATATATGTATATATAAAACGAGGCTAGTTAAACTTATTGATTGTCTACATTTAAACTTTGGAAACCCTCGCTTGCATAATCTCTGAGATCGAGATTTAACGAGATTTAACGATCTGTAGTGTCTGGTACTCACCACCAAAACCATGGACTGTGCCTCATCCTCGATATCCTGAAGCGTTAGTTCGCCATTGGCCGCCAGCTGGAACATTTGCTCGATGAAGATGCGTCGTTGCCAGGGCACATCCTCCTCATCGTCGATGGCATTGCGTAGCTGCCAATTGCGATGCTTGCGCTGCACGATTTGTGCCACAAAATCAACCAGCAGCTGGTTGCATGCCTCGGCCTCGGCGTACAATTGAGGCGCCAATAGGCGATGCAGTAAATCGATTTGCAGCCAGGGCTTCACAATTTTAATAGCCGAGATTTCGAGTAGCCTATTAAAAAGTACACACACACACGCACACGCACATCAGCATTAGTCTACGGCTTTTGTGCCGCTGGGGCTGAGACCACTTACCGCTTGTAGGTGGTTGCGATGTGTGCGTCATCCGCTTGCGTGAAATTTGTCGGTGTTCCCATAATGGTGACTGCAATAAAAGGCAACGAGGTGTTAAGCCGCAGACAGTCATAGAGATAGAGATAGCAACAGCGTGAGTGAGAGAGAGATAGAGAGAGTGAGAGAGAGAGAGAGAGATGTGACATTCAAATATTGCCCGCAGCAGGCAGAAAGGCCTTAACAACAGCTCCCGACAACATAATTCGCCCCTTGCGACGCGCTGAGCTTCAGCTAATGCTCTGGGCCAAAGAATGCCACAACACCTTCCCCTTCAAACCAGCCCCCTTAAGCCGCCAGCCAACTGCTAATGGCCAGCGCTAACTGTTTTATCCAGCAAAGTGTCAAATGTCAAGTAATTAAATTTGGCCCAAAAATTGAAACGAACGCAGCCAGCGAACGCCTCAAGCACAGTCAGCCCAATATGTGTGTAATTATAATGGAACACGCCACATAGCTCTTCTTGGGGCACTTCATACTAATTCGCTAATATGAGTTGGAAAGTTACCACAAGTTCAAGGTAAAACAGTTCTTAACTTAAAGTTTAATATTACAAAGTATAGCCATATGCATATATGTTGTGTGTATGCTTCTATGCACGCATGTATGTATGTCTACATGTATGCATGCATGCATGTCTACATATATGCATGTATGCATGTCTGCATATGTGCATGTATGTATGTATGTATAAATGCATGTATGTTTGTATGCATGAATGTATGTATGTTTATATGTATATATGTATATATGTATGTATGCATGTATGAATGTATGCATGTATGCATGTATGCATGCATGTATGTATGTACGTCTATATATGTAAGTATGTATATATGTACGTATGTATGTAAGTACGTCTATACATATATATGTATGTATGTTTGTATATATGTACGTATGTATGTATGTATTTATGTATGTATGTACGTACGTATATATGTGTTTCTGTGTATGTATGTATGAATGCATATATATATATACATACATATGTTTGTATGTATGCGTGTAAATGTTTGTATAAATGCGCGTAAGTATGCATATATGCATGTAAGTATGTATGTGTGTATGTAACTGTGTATGTTTGAATATATTAATGTATGCATAAATGTTTGTTTGTATGCATGTTTGTATGTATGCATATAAGTGTGTATGCATGAGTGTACGTACATATGTATGTATGTATGTGTGTGCGTATACATATATGTACGTACATAATGTGTAAGCATGCATGTATGTTTGTATGTATTAAAGAATGTTTGTATCAACGTATGTGTGTATTTAAGAATTTATATATGCTTGCATGTGTGTACATATGCATGTGTATATGCATGTAAATATTATATATGCACTTAAATATGTGCATATATATGCAAATTAAAAAAAAGTCTTCTCAACTAATGCCCTACTACGCGATTCTCATAGGCTTCACTTCAAGTAGAGGAAGCGGCTTCGACTTTGGAGGAGGCGGCAGCTTCAACTATACGGGAGCTGGCTGCTTTAATATTGGAGGAGGCGGCCTCAACTATTAAGGAAATGGCGGATTCAACTATTGAGGAGATGGCGAATTCAAGTATTGGGAAAACGGCGGCTTGAGCAAAGGAGGAGAAGGCGGCCTCAACTATGAAGGAGGCGGCGGCCTTAACATTGGAGGAGGTGACGGTGCCTATATAGTTGCCGAAGGAGGCAGCATCAATTTTAAAGGAGGTCATTAAGAAAAAACTGGTACGTATTGTAAAAATAACTATGACTACATATATCCGTATGTATTAATGTTTGATTGTATGTATTTGAACAAAAAATAAGCTATTAAACAAAATCTCTGCTTTTCTGTTCTTTTAGTGTTGTGTTTATATAAAAGTTCATCTTCCGCCTACTGACAGCTGACGATAAATAATCAAGCGTGTGAATTGGCAGGTGAGTACCTAATTACAAATATATATTTTTATACATGCATGCATAAAGCTGATGTTATCAATTATAGCTGTGTATTTTAAAAGCCCATGGAATAGATATACATTCAAGATATCATCTGTGCTTCATCTGTGTTTTTCGAAACCCTGAACCTAGGTTTTGATTTCAAGGCTGTGGCTCTCCACATTTTATCCAATTACAAAAATAATTAAATTTAAATCTCATCAGAGGCAGCACCTCTTGGGTCATATATAAATATCTTAACCGTTCTCTTGACCGTTCCCTTTAAAGTCTCATTAGGCTTTTCTTTTTAAGCAAACCATTTCTTTGGTACCAGATACCAGCTTTGGCTATTTTTGGGCTTAAATTTCAGTTTTTCAATAAAAATAGAAGTGACTGGCTCAAAGCTGACAAAGCAGTCTTCTTCATTTTCGGTGTTAGCAACACGATCTGTATGAAAATTCAAGGGTTCATGCTCAAAAGTTTTGTATATTTCAAAGCGTACAGCTCTAAAAAGTGGGCTTATTTTCAAAAAGTTGCATGTTTTGGATCTGCGTATACTCTACGAGAATTAAGTGTATGTAGCTCTGATATATGATTTAAAAAATGGAGACTTCCAGATCAAGCCGCGACTTCTCACTATTAGATTGAAATTGAATTTGACGGCCTTAATAACTCCCAAAAAAAAATAAGAAAATATAGAAATGGAAACAAAGTGAGTTATCGATCATGCAAAATAAGCTGCGCGGGCAATGGGAGGAACTACGTTTACAATTTCAAGCCTCTAGCTCTCTCTAAGATGGACACAGAAGAACGAATCCGCTTTTGATGCTCAGCATAGATATACTTTATTAGGTCGGAGGTCCTTTTACCAGTAATATTTATAATATTTATCTGTGCCTATGACGGCAGATGGAAGATGGAAGCATCTCCCACCTCATAAAGTATGTCTGTTTATTCTCCTATACCATACGCAAAACGAGCTTATTATTTTTTGTCGATCATCGTCACATTTGCGGCATATTAATAAAAATCTATGTTAATATTTGGTTTTTTATGCATAACTCAAGAACTATAAGAGTTGGATTCACGAAACTTGGTATGGCTCTTCTATAGTATACACAGACTGGAAATATTTCACTAGTAGGATACCTCGCCCATTCTTCCCCCCCTCCCCCTCAATTTGTAATAAAAACTCATTTTTAAGATACGTGTTTGAATGCCATATCTATGCCCATTTCATAATGATCGGACTTTAAGCACCGACGTATTCGAATGTATGTATAGAACAATGCTGGAATGTTTCTGCGAAGTTAGCTAAGCTGGGGGCTTAGGGGATCTTCTAGTCGGACACACCCGACTAGGGCACTCTTGCTTGTTAGATTTATGTACTTGCTAAGAAGTCACTATACCAAGTTCGTTAGCGATAGCCGACTGAGAGCTGAGCTCCAGTCGAGACAGTCGGACATGCGTATATGGGTTAATGTGTGGGCAAACGATTCAGAGTTACATGCAACATGTTGAGTAACAAAATGGAAATACCTTTTGCTGAGGCAGCAGCTAAATGGTAACAGATTTTCGTGCCCATGTCGAAGCAATCAATATCCCATCGACTAGTTACTGCATGAGGCTAATCATAATTTACAGCTCAACATGCCGCCCCTCCCCTGCCCACCGCCCAGCCGACCCAGCTAAGCCGAAAGCACTTCTAGTGCTGGCCTGCAGCGTTGAATGGTGACCCTCGGGTCTATGTGGCCCCGTCTCAATGGGTTCCGCGTACGTGAGCCGCATGGAAACTGGACAAACGTGTCGTGCGAGGGCAGCGTTTGGGCAGCGGCCGTTTTGACTTTCAAGCTGGGATTTGGTTAAAGCGTTCAATGTGTGGCTACTCACGGCAGGATACCTCCAGGACGGCGCGGCTGAGCATATCCTCGGCATCCTTGAACTTAACCGCCGTGCCGTGCAGATGCGACTGTGTGGCAAACTGTTCCACCAGCTGATTGCCCACCATATTGAAGACATCGAAAAAGCTGATGACAATGTTGTGATTGAAGGCGGGATTCAGCTGCTTGCGACGCAGTTTCCACTTTTGACCTGCAATCCCGACAATTAGTGGATGGCTCGGTCTCGGGCTCGGGCGTGCGCTGGGTTGGCTTGGTCAGCAATTAATACTCACCGCGCGCATGCAGCAGACCGCGACGTGCAAAGAAACCCTCCTGCATGAAGGTCTTGTCCAGACACTCGGGCGCATTCAATATGCATTCCATGCCCGCCGGATCATCGATATAGAGCAGGGCGCGCGTCCCAATCAATATGGCCAACGGGCGCTGGAAGAGCACGCGCAGACGCGTCACCTTGTCCAAAATGCCTGCAGCATGAGGCATTAAGTGGTATTAAGTGGGCCGAGTCTTGAGGTAAATTTTATGAGCTACTCAACTGTTTGGATGCAAATTGATGCAGAGCAGAAACCAGAGCACTGGCTGCTGTGCCACGCCCCGCCAGCCATTCAGCTGCCAGATGAGGCGCCAACATTTCCGCTGCTGCCAGCCCAGCAGCAGGGCCAGCAGCGTGCCACACACCCACAATGCCACGTACAGGTGCATTGTTGTTGTTCCTCTTGTTGTCTTTATTGTTGTTGTTGTTGTTGTTGTTGTTATTGCTGTCGTCGTCTAATGCGGTGCTTTATAGGCAGCTCAGAGCTGGCACGTTTACGCAAGCGATTTCCTATTCCTATTCCGAATCCGAATCCGTCGCTTTGTCTCGATCCGTTCGCTTGGCCAACGAAATCGCAACTAAAAAACTCGTCAGCGAACCGATCGAACATTGGCCAATAGACAATAAAGAAATAATCATATTTTTTTTATTCATAATTTGTTTATATATGTATTACTATTAATTACACCCGCACAATGCACATGCGGCGTTCACTTTGTATGCCCTGTAACAAATGAAACTTAAGATATTAAGCCCCAAGACTAATAAGCACATATCTTATACATATTTCCCAGTGAACCCAGAGACCATAAGAGTTAGAGCTAGAAAATTTGGTATGTAGACTCTCTTGTGTCTCAACTGTTTATCGCGAAGGTTTCACAACAAACGCACGTGAAACACAAAAGTTATTGAGAAATATATTTTGAGTATTTGCCGACTTGCCTAGATTGAGCTCAAGCAGTTTAAAGAACTAGTTGATTTATTTTATTTTATGGAATATACAAAGTACAGGGTATATCCGAGTTGGGTTATTAGCATTCGTATTTGTTTTCATTAAATTTGTCTAGTTTTATAAGTATTTTTTATATGTTGTTTAGTTTTGTTTTTATTTGTATTTTTGGGCAACGCTACGTGGACTTTGTGTCGTCGACTTGAGGCTCGAACCGAGCGTAGTAAATACATACATATTATCAACTGTAATTGGTTCGGTTCGTTAGCCAGAGTTGCCATTAGCTATGCGGATAGCAATAACAAAAGCTTGGCAACAATTCAACACACAAATCAGCGACGTCTCCAATTCCCGATCCACACGAAAAAGCCAAGTCTCTCTCTCTCTCTCTCTCTCTCTCTCTCTCTCTCTCTCTCTCTCTCTCTCTCTCTCTCTCTCTTTCGTCTTGTTAGTCGTTTGGCCATTAAATTATGTCACGTAACGTGACGTATTAGTTTTTAATAATTTCCGTTAGCCGAACTATTAATTTGCATTTACCATAAAAAAACAAACGAGATTTTGGAAGAAATAAGTGCATGCATTCCATACGTGTTAACCAGGAACCAGGTTTCAATAGACAAAAGATTGAAAAAATTGAAAAAGTTTTCATTTTGAATATTAAAATAAGATGTTAATGCGTGCTCATGGAATTATTTGACTAAACTTTCTTTGCATTTAGAATAAAAAACTTTGATTTTCGATTTTATACAGATTTAACCTCAGGTTAAGTTTCCTTTCTAAAAGGTTGCCAACACATCTTGAACAGCGTTGCCAGATGTGAGCGACCTCTTGTCAAAGTCAAAGTGAAAGTCAAAGTCTGCGTCAAAGTCAAACTGGGAATTCAGAAAACCTTTCGATAGACATAGCTGCAGGTACTGACTATTCGAAATTAATCGAAACACGTAACTTGCGGCTGTCAAGGATTTTTATAGAGAAATTTATTAAAATTCCTGTGCAAAAAGGGAGCTGCAAAAAATGCTGAACCGCAAAGCGGCAACGGAATGTCACCAAAGTCGCATTCATTATCAAAAACAAAAGGCACGAAAGCACAATAGAAGCGACGGGCATTAATGCCATTGATGAGATGGCGACAGGGGCGAGCACACATAAAGAAAAGGGACAAAGCATCACTTAAAAGGCGCGCGAGAGGGGGTGAGGTGGGGCTACGTGGCAAGGAGAGTGTGAGATGGCTGCATAAAGAATTTCTTGATTAAGTTATGGAGAATGTCAGGCACGAATGTCATGAGTGTCGCGCGCGACTCTTCTCCTTGTCACTCCCACACTCTCCCTCTCTCTCTCTCTCCCTCTCTCTCTCTGCCGCTTTCTGCTTGTCGAGCAGTTATCTCTTGCGCTCCTTTGTTGCGTGCTTGGGTCAAGTCAATAAAGCATACTGATTAATGTCAAATTGTTGTTGTGTCTCTTTTTGCATAAATTATGCATAAATCGCAAACATTTGCCAGCCGTTGTCCTTTAAAGCACAAATACGGATGCCAATGACGATCCCGTTGCCACGCAATGTGTCCTTGCCCCGTGCCCCGTTTATGCACCGTGTCCCTCATCTGCCTGTTGTCGCCGCGCACATTCCAACCTCAGAGCCAGACCCAGACCCAGACCCAGACCTACTCCCAGTCCCCCAGATTCCAGCCTTCGTCTCACTTGATGGCACCAGCGCCAACATTTAAGCTGTTTTAAGTCGCTTAACACACACTGCAAATAATGAAATCAATAACAAAACAGACAACGACTGTCAAATACCCTGTAAAATAAACAATAGTTGTACATATATATCAGTTTGCATATGCACTTATATGCTGCTGAGTTAACTAATGAGAACTCTTTCTAGTTTCTATGCTCAATCCATTTTAATCATAATAATTTGCCATTTATAAACTATATTTATACCCTAATATAATATCTTTCATAACTTCTTTAAAACCCTAACTACAAAATAATATATAGAAGATTCTAGCTTCACTTTATAATTTTTTTCCTTTACAATTTTGATATATTTTTTATTTAACATAGGTACCAAATGTGATATCGGTTAAACAAAGATCTTACATAGTCTCAACTAAGAGATTCGGAATTACTTACTATATCACCAATACTAAAAAAAGGTAGATCCTATATTAACTGCAAATAAAAAATTATATTTTCTTTTAATTCCTCCACTGCTAAGAACATCGAATTTCTTTTAGAATATTGTCAGAACCTTTAGTACAGAAAATTACATTATCTTTATTACAATATAATGTATTTTATTATGTTAGACATTTCGGGATTTACAAGAGCTAAACACAAAATAATTGTATATAAAATATATAAACAAATCTTATTGCAATACCATTTAAAACCAGATACCGTCACATGATAGCTTATAACAAAATATTATGTCAAAGTTTTCAACAACTTTTCGTAAATGTCTGGCAACTCTGCAGGTGTCAGCATATAGACTTGAAACTTTCAAACATTTCAACAGTATTTGGATGTGTCTATTAACATTCTTATCGGGTATAAGAGAACGTAGCGGTTACGCTGAAACTGAAGCCGATGTAGCTCAATTTGACTGGCTGAGTGAATGTGTCAGTCGCATGTTGTTCGCTTTCTAATACCCTGTACTACACAAATGGTGCAAACAGGGCATGATCGAGAGCTGTACGCAAGCAGCAGTCAGCTAGAGACAGTCGGCTATTGAGCTGTATGAAAACGGAGAGAACTTAGATATTATCGTAGCTGCAGCCACCAAAATTAATGGGTATAGTCTCTTAAAACACACGAAGTTCTTATTATAAGTAAGTAGATATGCCAACCGATTTTACAACAAATGCAATAACTATATCTTTTAACTGTAGAGCTTACAGGGCAGCTCGAATTCGTGCTTTTGTTGCTAGCATATAATTTCCTTCATGTTTTTGTTTTCCGCTCCTTTTCTGCTTGATGCCGAAAATGCGGAAAAGCCGTCATAAAAAATGAAAATGCGAGACAGCGGCAACAACAATAACAACAACGAGAAGCAGGCACCAAAATTGTGAATCTGTGTATAAATTTAATTTCCCCGCATGAGAATTTCACATAATCAAATTTTTTAAATGCAAGCGATTTAAGGCCACGCTTGAGAACAAAAAATCCAACAAAAAAAAAACAGTGGGATGCCCACAAAGGGATGAGATGTGAGATGTGAGTGTGTGTCTGGGGGAAGGGGGGCAGGATTGGGTTGGTGGCTTGGCTTTTGCGGCATGTTGGGACGTTGCTTGCGTTGACATATGAAATATTAACGGGTCCAACGCACATCATACAAAAGTCAAGTGCATGGGCGTGGCAAAAAATGGCACGGAGCAGGGGGGTGGTGGGGTGTGGCTGGTGGGGGGCGTGAGTTGCGCCCAATTTGCCATCAAGCGTAAAAACAAATTTTCTTTAACGAGCCAACGTCGCGGCAAAACAGACATGTGAAGCCCTATAAACTGGGTACAGTCAAGGTAACAGAGTTGCCAGACTGCCAGAAATTTTAGACAGACTACCAGACTGACAAGCCAGACTATCAGACTGCCAGACTGTCTGTTTGTATGTGAATTAGAGCACATCCAAAGTTTGTGACATTAAATTCTTTTTCCTCTGTGTGCGTGCGTGTGTGTGCTTGTGTGTGTGCGTGTGCGTGTGTGTGCGTGTGTGTGCGTGCGATTGGTGAGCAGATAAATGTTTTAGCAAAATGAAGACGAAACTGACTGGAGACTGTAATGATGCCTCACGTTTCTTCACGCATGGCATAGTTCCACAAGCCAGGCATTGAGAATCCTGACACGGGAACATCAGGGGCGTGGCTGTTAAGACGTCCTGAAGGTGGAGGGGGCGGTATATTAAGGGCGTGAAGCGACTGATTAAATGTGCTTTGCATGCGTGGGCGTGAGCGCAACTGCAATGGCAAGCAGCCAAAAAGGCGATTACACAGCCACACACACAATCACACTCACACACACACACACACACACACGCACACATACAAACATGTCACTTGCAACGCCTTCTCACGTATTATTTTGAGCGTTTCGCTGCGTTACGCGTGTTGCCACTTGACTTTTTGCGCGCCACACCACAAACTTTGATTCGCAAAATTCCACTTGCTCCACACACACACACGCACACACACTCGCGTATGCATGTGTGTAAATGTAAACATTTAATCGCGAGCAAGCTTTGTCCAGGTCACGCTCCGCTTGGCTGCCTGGTTGGAAGCCATCGCTTATCATCTGCCTGTGGCCCATCGAATAACGCTAATCGAATCACAATGTAAATAGCGAAGTAATCGTTGAGCATAGCCCAGCCAGATGGCAGATTTGTTTCACCATAAGTTGCTTTTTGATGATGCCAGAAGCTTACGTGATGTCCTTGGTGACATGTCAGCGATGATGTCATGGGTATTCCGGCTTAAGAGGGTGGCACTCGAAGACAACGTTGCTGACATGTCATTTAGCGTGTCTGCTCACTTGAATACACCTATTCCGAATAAAAGTAAATTTCTTATTGTTAAACTTACCTCTTAAACCGAATCCATGCTTACTTTTCGCACATTTCCCATATGCTGTCAGAATATTATATTTAATATATGCTAGTAAATATTCTGATATAAAGTCATTTAAAACATCTTTATATAATAATGATTAGTTATTTACATATATGCGATGCAATTCATTGGACTTTGATTATTCCATTCTAGTCGGAACGATGGGAATCCCCTTCTGTCTATCATATTAATTTTCTGACAACAAAAATTGAGAATTGAATTTATTCAGCTTAATCAGCCACATTGTTTGCTTGAGTTTCTGCTGATTAGCTCACATAAATAAATACACACATCCACAGATGTGCATACAAGAATATTGTATGATTGGCAGAATAAGATAGGAAATATATTTATATAAAGAAGAATATTACAGGTTGAAATGTACTTCAAAAGTTGCAAACAGGGAATTAAACCGAATCGGATTTCATTTCTGGTTTCTGAACCAAAGCTTAGGTTTCGATAAAAAGTTATTGGTACCTTGAATTGTTATCGGTTTACCGTTCAAGTACTTTAAGCCTGAAGACAACAAAATTTTGAGCTATCTCTGAACTTTATACAACAAATACAAATTAACTTTAATTATTAACATATGCTTGCGTTCGCATAGAACACGCATGGAAAAGAACACATAAAAGAGAATAATAAACACAACAACAACAATTGAAAGCGAAGTTTGTAAAAGAAACCGTTAAAAAGAAGCAAGTGAATTAATTTGAAGCCACAAGCTTGCACACATACACATACAAATACATTGCCATGCTTATGTAACGGGAACGTCCTCTGCGCTGGGCCACGCTGTTGGCAGCGCTCTCTTCTCTGCCGGCAGCGGACGCTCTCAATACGGAGAGGGCAAAAAGCCTTGGCGACAGCATCAGTAACGGTTCCGGTACATCGGTTATGGTTCCGATAGAACCTTTTCGATAAAAAAAAGTTTGCTATTGTGTAACGGTTCCGTTTCCAGTTCTGAATTGAAATCGGTTTGGTTCTGGTTTTGGTTTGATTCCCCGATATACTCAATAAGATAACGAATTAACGTGACTAGCTCACGATATTTATGCTATCTGTCGACACTCACGAGTCACGCGCTCATCTCAGCCGCTTAAAGCAGCGCGCTCAGCTCAAGATCAGCGCATCGATCAGTGTCAATCGCGAGTCGAGATGTTGCGGACGTTCTCAATTTGGCTGCTGTTCGTGGCGGGTGCTTTGGCTGTTTGCGACCTGAATTTGCAGGAGCCGAAGCCGATTGTGGTGAAGAGGTTCGGCAGCAAGACGGCCGTCGTGAAGCGTGCCTTGGCGAGCATCCAAATGACCACGAATGAGACGTTGACCTTTCACTGTCCCACGGGCATCAGCATCAACAGTTACACCGGCCAGGCGTTAAAGATCAATGCGGCAACGGCGGAGCTACTGTGCACTGAGGATGGCGTCTATCTGGATGAGCGCCAGATAATCCAGCAGCGCGGCGGCGCGTACATCAGCTGCAGCGCCGGCTTCAGCCAGGCGCTGTACGAGAGCAACCACAGCCTCACCGGCTGCGATGCGGATGCGATGACGCTGCTCGTTGGCTACCGGCTGCAGGCTCTGCCGGATGCGAAGCTGCTGGGCATGTGCTACGATTTGGGAGCGTCGCGTTTGCGCTTCGTCAGCTTTCTGGCGTATGCGCCGCCCAATGCGCTGCTCGAAATGCAAACGGACCACGAGCTGGCCGCACTGCAGCTGGACAGCTACATTGGCAGCCTGAGCAAGTATTTTCGATTCCCCACCAAAGCGGAGTTCCAGATGCAGGTTGATCGCCAGAAGCGTTTGGGCGAGCTCTACGATGGGAAACTGTTTGAGTACGAGAGCCTGCTGCAGGATACGCAACAGATCCAGGAGCTGACTGGATATACCGATATGCTCAGCATTGTGTGGCTGCGCGCCCTCCGCTCGGGCAACTGGCTCCACTGGCTGAACGCTTTGCGCGCTGCCGGCGTCGGCGACGATGACGACGTTGCTGGCAGCAGGTTTGATGTGCGCGTGGGCGTTTCGGGCGTGGCAACGCTGCCCGTGGCCCACAGCTGCAATGCCAGCCGGCCGCTGCTGCTGGAGGAGATCGGCGGCAGCACGTTGCCGGTGCCTGCGCACATTTGGGCGCATGTTCGAGCGCTGCAGCCGTCGAACACTGTGGCCGATGAGTTTGTTCTTGTCGCACACAATTCGCCATACGTAAGCTTTACTCTCTCGCTCTCTCTCTCTCACACATTCTCTCTATTTCTTAAGCCGTCTCTCTTGCTTGCAGTTCAATGTGCTGGAGCTAAGCTCGTTCTGTGAGGACATCTGCGCCGAGATACCTTGGCTGAGCAAGAGTCTGTTTGGCCAGCTGCATTTGGTGCCGAGCTACGGAGTCGTCAACTGCTGTCGCATGGATCAGCTGCAAAAGCTCAGCGACTTTCCGCTTGCGCCAGCAGCGCTGCCCACGCCGACAGCGGCCGCCTCAACGCCCATATCACTTATCTAACTTCGGCGCTCTGAAAGCTTTTGCTACGCGTCGATCGTCTAAAAATAAATTTGCTTCATAGGCTTCACCTTTTTTTTTTTTGTTGTCTCTTGATTCTCGCGATTCTGCCTGAAAGCTTCGAGCTGCTTGCTTGTGGATTCTTACGGAGCTTTCAATAAGATGCTCACGCGTCAGAATCTTCCAAAGGTAAGTTTAACTTTTTTAATATTTATGAGGCTTAAGCTGTTTGCTTCATAATCTGAGAATATACTTGAAACAGAAATTCATAAGCTAGTATATTAATATATATAGTCTTGATCAGGGTGACAATTTGTTGTATGACCGCGTTACATTAATAAACTTTAAATATATACAGACTTCAAATTAAAGCTATACGGCTCTCGCAAGGCAAAAGTTAGGTAATTTATTTTTCGATTAGTTTTACTAATCGGCAAAAATCGATAAATATCACATTCCAGAGCATTTCATATATGTGATGAAAATGCACGTTAAAACGCGGTTTCGGGAAATTCCACTCGTATTTGCGGAAAAATCGCGAAAAACGTACGTTTGAAAGTTTTTTGTTTACCATCCGATCGGCTTAAAACTCACTTTCAAAGATCTTTGAGAGAATTTATTTAAAACGTGCCGCGGTCAAGGCCGGGGTATACCGGCTATTATAGGCATTTTATAGGCATAGGGCACCCCCCATAACTCCAAATCCCATCCGATTTTTACGAGGTTTGGCTCTTTGTTCATGTTTTGTCATCTTAATCTGGCAACATCACTCTGGGTCCAAAATTATGTAAAAAATTGTACCCTCAAATATGCTATATAGACATAGGTCAACATTTCCCACCCACATAACTCGGTCAAATCTCATCCGATTTCCATGCGGTTTGGCTCTTTGTTTATGGTTTGGCTTCTAGTCTTCAATGTTTCAGTTCTGCATCTAAATCTTCATGTACAAAGTACCCTCAAGTATCTTAAATAGACATAGGTCAAAATTTCCCACCCCCATAACTCGGTCAAATCTGATCAGAATTGCGGCAGGCTTGGCATCTAAATATGGCATCATTATTTCTAATCCAAATGCATGTGAAAATGGTACCTCAATTATCCTATATAGACATAGGTCAACATTTCCCACCCCCATAACTCGGTCAAATCTCATCCGATTTTAAACGAGGTTTGGGTGTTTGTCTATTTATTTTATACGTACCAAAGCCTGGGTGTACCCGCTAGTAATATACATATATTTGTATATATATCACAAAGGATTTGCAAGTCAAGCACTCGTAATGGTTAATGGTTATGTGCTTTTAATCCTGTAAAACCTTTTTATAAACTTAACTCGCAGCTTTCGTTCGTTACGATAAACGTTAATAAACGCAATGTACTTTAGTTTCAGCTACGTAAATGATAAAACTGTGCCCCAGCCGCAGTTATGTTAAGGGCTGCGAGTATTACGAGGCCGCTTCCATTAAAAATCCTGCCATAAAATACTAAAGAGACTCCACTCTGTGGTTTCTTTTTTTTTGTTAGTGATGGACCAGGGCCACTTAAAATGCATGCCGATGATGAAATGTGCATATAAAAAACGCATCTGGCGTTTGTAATAGCCGCGCACAGATTCGAATTTAGTTTGGGGGTTGAAATGTTAAAAAAGAAACGGCAAGCACGGCTAATAAATACCCTTACCGGCCCAAATTCGGCTTCGCTGTGCTCTTATACCAAAGCTTTATTTCCGATCGATTCTTCCGTTGGTAGCCATATGATAAGGCAGGCCGATTCGATGGGGTCTCACAGTCATGATAAAACAATAGTGAAGCCTTGCGATGCTGGGATTGGTGAACAGAAAAGTTTTCATGGAAGAACTCAAATCTCGACTGATATTCTTCAACTGTACATACAGCATAGAAATACTCTATGGGCTGGTCACCTTCGTCACAGATTTCATGACAAAATTATAATACCCTCTACAAGAGTATAAAAACAACGATAATGTAAAGATATCCTCGCCGAAGATTTAATACTCTTGTAGAAATTTGCCTTACGATTTTACGGATATGTGTGATTAGGGAAGGTCGTTTATGCTGAGCTTGATGAAAATATCTTGGAAAACAGAACATTTTGCCATGCAAGAACCCAATTTTCGATCGATCGATCCTATGGCAGCTATATGATCCGATGTTGACAATATTCTGCATATATGTAGGGAGCATGGTGAAACTTATGCCGAGTTTGGTCAAGATCTCTTTAAAAATCGATCGTTCCTAGTTTTTGTTCACAAGCTATATTATATAGTGGTCCGATCCGGCCGGTTCTGACAAAATATGCACTGGCTGCAACAGAAAGTCGGACCTATGCAAAGTTTCAAGACGAAAAACCCATAAGAACAGACAGACGGACAGACAGTAAATCGGCTATTGACGCTGATCTAGAATATAAACACTTTACGGACTGCGAGATGTCTCCTTCCAGGCGTTACACATATTGTTACAAATTTATAATACCCTCTAAAAAAGTGCACAAAAAAAAAAAAGAGAAAGAAGAAACACAGGCTCATATCATTTTTTATTCTTTCGTTTTTTGTGTGATGCGCGCCAATGAATATTAAAATATTTGTGTGTGTGCGTGTGTGTTTGTGTGTGTGTGTGTGTGCGGGGGAGTTTGTTGTTGCATGATTTCGTTAAAAACTTTTAATTGGATTGCAACCGCTTTAATACTTTCATAACGGCAAACGCACGTCCTCTTGGTCGCACAAAACAGAAAATCAATTAAAATGCCGCTCAGTCAACGCGTCGAAGGCTAAAATATGCGTCCAGGCCAGGCCAGGCCAGGACAGACCAGGCCAGGACAGACCAGGCCAGGACAGACCAGGCCAGCAGAGTCAGCACTCCAGTCCACGAGCCATCAGGCAATCAAGAGGCTTGCCAAATCGATGCGCAACAACAAAGTATCATCCAATACAAGTAAAACAAACTACTATCAATAGCCGATTTCAATGGCCAACATTTTACATTGACGCTTCGCTGGGTTCGCTAGAGTTCGAGCGCCCGTTTATACAGAAGACGAAATATTTATTAAATTTCCTAATCGAATTGTAAATGGGCAGGTGAAAAATGCAATGTTTTGCATAATATTTAACTGCTGAGCGCACCAATTAGCGCTTAAACACGGCAAATTTATTTTGCAAATATCATCATTTTCTTTATGCTTTTATTTCTTTTGCCCAGAATCGGCCGCGCTTTATCAAATAGACAATGGACGATGGGATGATTGTGTTTTTACCTCTGCCCTCACATTCACCTGGAACTGTCGCCCCATCAGGTATGAGCGAAACATGAGGTAGAAGGAGTCCTGCCCCCTTACTGTAGTTGAAAACCTGTATCGACTTAAGGCGATCATATATGATTATAAATATAATCATCAAGCCGTAAGAACAATAGTGAGAATAGAAATCAAACACTTTTCAGAACTGTTATCAGTACTTAATATGAGTACGGAAAACCTTGAATAATGAAAATACATAAATCCCAAATGTATCCCTTAACAAACTCTTTGTAGTTTTCTCTCGTTGAATTAAAACCAATTTTTGCTTCATACTGGTATGGTGGTCATTTTTTATTAGATACTTTTTCGATTTTTGTTCAGCGTGAAGGCTCTTGTATATATTTGATTTTATATGTATATATATATAATATTTTTTGTTGTCTATTTTTTTTTTTTTTTGTATTTTTTTACATTTTTTTCTTATATTTTTTTTTGTTTTGGGTTTTTGCGTTTTTCTATATAAATTTCCATCTACATACATAGTTTGTTTTTTGTTTAGCTGTAGAACAATTATCACATCTTAATATATATGTAGCTACACTTAAAATTATCCATTACATGTTTTGTGCATATGTATTTTGTGTCCGTCCAAATGTTTCTGTCTTCTTTGGTTTTGTATATAAATCCTTGTAAAACTATGCAAAATCTTTAGCATACCCAAAACTCTCAACTGATCATCAACAACATCAACAACAACGGAAAGATTATTGGATAATAAGTTCAAATAGGGTAAGCTCAAAGTATTTATTTATATCAAAACCTTTTGTAAACCTTTACTGAGTTAAGTAACAGAAGGGATAATACATAATGTACTCATTCAAAGTGCTGTGGGGTACTCAAAAGTACTCAAAACCATCGATAGAATGCTTCTTTAAGTCTTAAACATTTAATCTAGAAATGGCTCCTAAAAAGGTATTCGAATTTGTTAGCTTAAGAGCCGTTCTTGGTACGAGGTTACGGGTTCAAAGCCAAGTGCATGGATTTGGGTTTGTCTTAGCCAAAGGCCAATTCAATAAAAAAAAAAATGTTTGGCTGGTAGCTTCTAACTATATCCTATATATACTAATACAAAAGCAACAATTATAACAAATAATTATTATTATGCCTATGGAAAAGATTTTTTCTTGCTAATTTGAGTGAGACATAGTTCAAAATGTGGTGCTATAGAATTTTCGTATGCTTTTATGTTCTTGCATTTCGTACAACTGACATCATTTTCTTTCATTTCATTAAAGTAGTACTCATTCTCAACTGATCTTATACTCATTTATTCTCGTACTCATCTGATCTTATACTCAATTCTATACACACTCATCTGAACTCATACCCATTTTTATAAATCCTTTTGAGTACTTTTTGCATAAATCTATGAATTTATTCCTTTCTTCTTTGTATTCTTTTCGTCCTTATCTATACTCATACTCACCTGATCTTATACTCATTTCTACTCATACTCCTATGTACCCATACTCATTTCTACTCTTACTCATATGTACTTATACTCATTTCTATACGAGTCCTATGTGAGTCCCTTTTTGCATATATCAATGAATTTCTTCATTTTTTCCCTCATTCTTGGGGTACTTATCCACACTCTTGCTCATCTGATCTTAATCTCATTTCTACTCATACTTATCCGATCTAATACTCATTTTTACTCATACTCAAATGCACTCATACTCATTTCTATACATAATTATGAGTAGTTTTTGCTTATGTCTTCGAATTTCTACATTCTTTATACGCATTCTCATCTTATACTCATTTCTACTCATGATCATCTGCACTTATACTTATTTCTACTCATTATCATCCGCACCCCTATTCATTAGTTAATTTCTTGAAGTTCGTGTACCCATAGTACTTGTACTTCTTTCTAAGGGGACCGGTTTGAGCCAGTTCCAGCGTCTTGAAGCAAACAAAATTTGATTTATTTAAGACAAGCAACTATCGATAGTTTGTGACAAGCGATTTGGACATTTGCCTGGCTGTCAGCTGTCCAAAAATGCGAAATGGCAATAAACACTCGGCCACTCGGTTACCTTGCTGTGTAGGTCGATGGGTTGATAGGTTGATAGGTTGGTTCGTACTCTGTGGGCATCCTTTTTATCTTACACTCATTTCGACAGACTCAAAGATGGCTCATTTATATTGTATAAACAGTGCCGTTGGCTCGCATTGAAAACTGTTTCAGTTGCCGCTGATGCTGCTACTTATTGCCCCTGTCCCGCACCGGCACCGTCCCTGGCCCCGGGGGGGGGCTGTTGGCTGGGTAACCCCCCCCCCCCCCCCTTCCTACTTTGATAGCTGTTTCTCATTTATTTTCCTTACGGGTTTTTCCACATTTCTTTTACATTTTCTTTTCTGTCATTTGCCGCTTTAAGCTGGGCCGCTGTGAAAAGCGTGTGGCCGCCAGTTGTTCTGCAGAATCGTCGGTACATTTCAAAGGCCAACAATTCATTAGTTATTTAAAGAAAGTTTTTGAGCCCCAACCCTGCCAGCTGACCTTTTGTCTCTGCCATTTCAGTTCACAATAATGTGTACGTTGATGTTGATGCTGATGATGACAATTATATACTATATAAGTCCTCAGAAAAACAAAACAAAACAAAACAAATCGAAACAAGAAATGGAGAGGACCTGACAAGCCCTTTGCCAAAAGCATGCCATTTGTAATCCCACGCCGTCTCTCAGTATGTGTGTGTGTGTGTGTGTGTGCTGTCTTTCTGTCCCGCCCCGACGAAAATGCAATCGAATACAAGAAACAAAACAAAAAAAAAAACAAAATGCATTTCGTATCCTTGCATAACTCGCCTAGTAGATGCACTCGCCAAGCAAATCGCATTCACCCTTCTCCAGCGGCTTCAGCCACAGCGGATTGTAGTTGGGGCACAATTTCCGATGGATGGGAATTTTGATTTGGACTGGCGTCGGCGCTACACCCTCCCAGTTGTGTCCATCGAAACGCTGGCCATCGGATCTGTTGCATTGCATGCTAAGCGGCTCCTGGATGTACATCGTATACAATTGGTCAACGTGCGGCTTTGTCCATTCGATAGTCCGATAATTCGCAGAACGTGCCCCGTTCAAGTGTATGCCATGCTGATGCTCCTTGCTGTACGCAAAAGATGGATAAAGTCATGTAATTGCCTTCGGTTAGCAAATTGTCGATGCTTTGTATGGGCGACCATCAAAGCCATTTTAATGAGTTAATTTCCCGTTCCCATCTCCCACGCTCCCACGTTCCCATTTGCCCTATTCCATTCGCGGTCAAGCCTTAAATCAGTGTTGAAAACTGTATCGATTTACTGAATTTGCTAATTTGCCAGTCGCTGCCAGTGTTGAAATTGCGATATTGGCGATTAATTGCAGATAAACACTTTTACTCTTCTGTATATATTCAATTCCCATCTAGTTATTACTCTCTTGCACCACACTAAAACTTAAGCTTTAATAATGGAATGGAACACTTAAACGAAACAAAGATTTTACATTCGCTATTCAATTTTAATATGGAATTGAGACAAACGATATCAATCTACTGACTTTAAAGCGTTTTGAGATATGTTTCAGCTACGCAAAAGTGTAAGGAAATTAAAATATGAAAAGTTTAAACAAACAAATAAAATACAAGTGTAGGAATGGAACAAAAAAACATGCTTATTCATATTCATATTCTGTAATGCTGGAAAGCAATTCCAATGCAAAATGACGCAAATGAAATGGTTGGAATGATGAAATGAAACATTACGCTTTTGCAGTTGGAATGATGAAATGAAACATAACACTTTTGCAAACTCCAAGCATAATTAAATTATATTATATGGAATGCTGGAACGAAACTCTGAGAAAAATAATACAATTTTACAACATGAAATGAAATGGAATAGAACATTAAACAAAACGCGCTCTCTCTCTCTCTCCCTCTCTCACTTCCACTCTGTTTTTTGTTTTTAGCATGAGACATCGAAACTTTTTACACTTTGTTTTGGCATCATAAATTTTGGAATTGTATTTGTTAGCTTCTTGGCCTTACATAAAGCTGACTTTAACTAGTTCAAAAGAGCTTTAGATGTCTACATTTTGTTAGCTAGGCTTTTTTTACGGTCCCTTCAAGTTTGCAATAATGCGGATTTTACCTTTTGCTTTGCTGAACAGCCCGTAAATTTTCATAAGTTTTTCGTTTTTATTTGTAGGTGGCTCATTCAATCAGCCGCCTTTTGTCTGGCGCAAACCTTTAAGCCCACTTTTTGGCCCTTTTTGTAAATTTGGAGCGCAAACGCTCAGGCGCTGTCGAAAAGCACACAAGTCTCTAATCTAATGTACAAATTTCTACTTTCATTCTTCTAACGTTGCCCTCCAAACACCAAACAATGCGACGCGTTTCAAGCACTTGGGGAGTTGGTTCTCTGGTTCTCTTGTGTTCTCTGGTGTGCCCATTAACGCCGGCAATTAGCGTGCACCTTGGCGTAGCATTTGCTGCTGGCAGGAAGCTGTAGACATTTCCGTTATGAATACGCTTAGGGTGCCGCAAGCCGCAAACCGGAGCCACAACAAACGCCAGAATGCCAAAGTTTTGCCTTTGATGGCACAGCCAGGCTAACGAGAGGGGGGGGGGGAGAGGGCTTGGGTGCACAAGCACAAGAAATACCAACTGGCGCAAAATGTAGATTGAAAAGTAACGTAAAACATTAACGACGCCCACGCAGTGGCCGCCGCCTCAACCGCTTACCGCTTCATATAGATAAAGTAATCCTCGAGCGTCTCCTCCGAAACGGAACTCTTGCACACCTCCAGCTTGGTCGCCGGATAGTAGTGTATATAGTTGACGCACATCTCATCGCTAATGGAAAAGCCGCCCAGCGTGGCGTTCGTATCGGCAAGCGTATTATAATAGCACGTTGTGACCAGAGCGTCGCCCTGCATGGAGAGAGGAAGAGGAAGAGGAAGAGGGAGAGAGAGGGTGGGAGGAGGCGAACATACATATGTAGCCCATCTGGATTAAGCAAATGCTCAGTCACGCATCCTTACCGGCAGCACACGCGGCTTGTAGTGCAGTGTGCGTATCTCCTGGAAATGATGCGAATAGTAATCATCGCGATTCACCTCGCGCAGCTCCTGTTCGCCGCGAAAGTGTCGTGTTAGGATGCGAACGCCTCGCAAATGCGTATGCAGCTGCGATCCAAAGATGATGATGCCCGTCCGCGGCAGTGCGGCCCGTGTACAGTCGGCCACACAGTAGCCACTCAGCGGGAACGCCGTCTGGCCAGGCGGTATGGCCATTTTGTCGGTATACTCCAGACCCAGTTCCATGACGCCGGCATCGTATTGCCGCAGTGTCTTTGATAATTTGATGCGAAATCCAGAGCTGTCCACCAAACCTGCAGGTCGTATGATTCATATTAATGCAATTGCTGGACAATTGAGTGGGGCGGGGAGGGTGAAAGGGGGGTGGTTCGAAAGTGAATAAAATGTGTGTGTGTGTGTGTGTACGGCACACACTAGAGCTCGACTCAACACGACGTGTTCTTGTTACATAAAAAATGTCCAAATTTCGTGCGTGTTCGTGTTTCACGGATTTTCAAGGAATATGGGAAAACAATCAAGTAATTTTTTGTCATTATTCTTATTATGGGTAATTTATTCTTTTTAGGAAATTAACAGAAAATAACAAAAGTTTTTTGCAATCACACTTCAATCCACACTGAACACCCAATTTCACCCAGCAAGGTGAAATTTTTGAAAACTGTGGATTACGTTTTAAAATAAATTTCGAGGAATGCAGTAAAATAATCAGGCTACAAAATCTTAGCTTTATTTTCATTGAAATTTTCCTATTCCACTCTAAACACCTAATTCCGCTCAGCAAAGTGGATTTTCCGCAAACTGTGGATTACGTTTTAAAATAAATTCCGAGGAATGCAGTTAAATAATCAGGATACAAAATCTTTGCTTTATTTTCGATTAAATTTTCCCATTTCACACGGAACACCTAATTCCGCTCAGCAAAGTGGAATTACGTCTTACGTGTATTTAAAACACTTGCACAAAAATAAAAGTGTTCAAGTCATATGAATTGTTTGCGTTTCCTGTCATGCCATTTAAATCCACCCATCTCTAGCCCGTGCTCAGTTACAGACGTTGAGCTGAGTGGTGCAGTCGGTATGCTTTAGCCATGCCCACACTCGTGTGGCCATGTAATGCGCAAGACGATGCCATCGACAAGGATATAAGGGACACAAGGACACTTCAAGCAGCAATAATGACATTTTGCTCCTGTTTGTCGCAGTCACAGCACTCGCTCTTGCTGTTATTTATACAAAAGTTTTAATGAAATCACCCCAATGTGTGTATATATACATATATAAATATATGTACATATATCTGTATACATATGTGCATTTTTGTACACTGAGCCACTTGAGTGCGGGCCACCGAAAAGGGGGCGGCCAAAGGTTGTGAAACGAGTCACACAAAAGCAGCTCAACAATCATCAAAATCGAATTACCCCGGGTACATTCCCTTTGTCAATGTGACCAAATTTTCGCCCCTTTCCTTTTCGGAGACAACAAAGCAGTGTTGGTAAACAAACCAGCAAAAAACAGAAGCCTTTTGTAAGGAACTGTGCTCAGCTGTGCACAGCAACTATTATCATGAGCCCCGCAGGAAGCCCAATTAACTATTAAAATCTCCAAGCATGTCTGACATGGGAATAAGGTTTGCGATTTCAAAAATTCTTTTTGGTTCCGGTAATAACAATGTTTGTTAAAAAGTGTTTTGGGCATGAAAAATGCAATTGTCATATCGTATTTTATCTTACTAAAATAACGAATGTGTTAAACATTTGAAAGAAACATTGATAAGATAAATATAAATTGTGCTCTAGTCGGGAGTGCCCGACTGCGAGATACCCTGCACCCTGTGCCTAGCTACATTTACAAGCATTCCAGCTTCCACACAGCCACACACACGCAGTTTAGGCATCTGTGCTTCTTCACTTTGCTTCTCACTCTGAAAAACGTGTTCTTGAATAACTTCGGTGTTTATAGTCCGATTTGTATGCAATTTTCAGGCCATAATCATGATAGCCAAGTCCCATGAAATACTTAAGCGCAATGTTATAGCTGTTACAGTTTTAGAGTTTTGCCATGAATAGGTGAAGGTGTCTACAAAGTGAAATATTCTTAGTCTATATACACTATACGAGAGTTGGCTCTATCAAGCTCTAATACTTTTTGAGTTTTGCTTAAAAACCCAAGTCTCAAAAGCAAATTAATCACTTTTTGTTCACATCTCCTCCCATTTCTATAATATATATTTATCTATGTTATTGAAATGGGAAGATATATCGACAATAAATTATAAATTCGTGCTGCTTGTGATATACGAATAGGTATATCTTTCTCCAACTTGAGTAATTCTGTCTGAAATTCACGGACAAACATAACTAGATCGACTAGCTCGTCATCCCTATCAAGAGTATGATACTCTATGGTATCGGCAATGCCATCTTCCAGATGGTAAATAGAAAGCTCAATTCGTAAATCGTAAACGCGAAATTTTAGCCCAATATCAACTGAAACTTTACTCACCCGCCTGCAGCTCCGGATTATTGAAGTGCACCTCGAGTCGAACGTAGGGATTAAAATCGGGTCCACCGACTGGCAGGCCAGCCTCTGGTGGATATGTAAAAGTGCTGGCACCCATGGCCCACAGTGACATAACCTTCGAGCAGACCTTGGCCTCCAACGGCAGCTGTTCGCAGTCGCCATTGTACAGTGGAATCTCGACGTGTGCATCCGTTTCGCAGTGGAACACCTCCATGTGATGTATAATGCCGGGCGTCTTGATAATCGGCTCGAATTGTACAATATGCAAACGATTCTTGATGATGTCATCCAAACGCTGCACATGGCACCAGTAGGTGGTCTCCTGCTTGGGAATCGGCGCCTTTTCCAGTGTGATTTCAATGTGCTCCAAATCGCTAAGTTGGGCGCGGGGAATAATTAAGATCGTAAGACCCATAGAAAGGCGAAGCCCTGAAGCACTTACGTTTCGGGTATGAGTATCTTGTCGGCGCGCAGCAGCTGGAGCATCTTGAGACCCGCCTCATGTGGTGCACTCACATTGGGCAGCGCAAACTGATGATCCTCTAAGGCGAGCTCCGATTCACCGCGTGCCCAGACCACATACATGGTGCCCTCCTGCAGCACGTTAGCAGGATTAACATCGGATGCATAAAACAATTAAAAAACAGCCGCTTACATGTAGTCGCAGATCGAGCGGATCGCAGGTATCAAACTTGCGCTTGAAGGCCAGCGTAAACTCATCCATTTTGAAGACCTCGCAGTCCTGCTGGTAGTCCTTGCGCACCCAATGGCCATCGGGGCTGGTGTACGTGTCGGTGACCACATTGAAGAAACCGTTCTGATTCTCAAAGAAACAAATATCCGCATCGGCTAAATCGCCACGTTTCGAGAAGCCCAAATAGAACCAACGATGCTGCTCATTGAATGCATTCTGCAAATGGAAGAGCACCTCCTGCTTGTACCAGTCCACCATCCAGCTCAGCTTGATCTCCTTGTCATCCAAATAGACCTCATGTAGCTTCGTATCCGAAAGACCTGCAAATGCAATTAATAAAATGCTTTACATATTTTCTCTTATTTTTTGTAACTCTTTACTCCTTGGCATTTGCATGGCTCAGAGCTATTTAAATAAATATAAACAAGATTATAAAAAGATTTTACTCTTGTTTAAAATCAATTAAAATTAAAGAAATTTCATTATCATTTTCTGATGCACCTATTTTGTTTATCTCCAAAAATTTTAAGAACTGGTAAAATGTAAAATAAACATGTAAGAGGTTCTAGTCGGGAGCTACTGACCAGGAGATACCCTGAACCCTCTTCTTCCAACAGGTAATAGGTATAAAATTAAAGATACTTGATATATATATACTATTCTAGAAGCTACATGTCAAGTTTGGTGACTCTAGCACTTATTATTTACCAAAATTGCTCAAAAAACAGGATTTCGATATCGATTTTTATCGATTACTTGGAAACGGGGCAAGTTATCGAATATCGGAAAAAACTGATCTGCGCGGGCACTAGGAGGACCTACAGCTAAAATTGTAAGTCTTTAGCTCTTATAGGTTCTGAGATCCTTGCGTTCATACATACGGACAGACGGACGGAAGAACGACAGACAGACGGACATGGCTAGATCGACTCGGCTGTTGATGCTGATCAATATATACTTTATGTGGTCGGAGATGCTTCCTTCTGCCTGTTAAATACATTTGCACAAATACATTATACCCTTTTTAGCCATTTTTAATGGGTTCAGGGTATAAAAATGTCTCCAAGCGGAACCCTATCAAGCAAAAAACCTGGTTCGAGCCAACGACAAGTTGCTCTTTTAGTCTAAAGTTTGTGCTGGTCTGATGTAGTCTAAAATAAAGACGCAAATAAGAATTTTAAAGGATAATATATTTGTTGAAATTTTAAATGGATCAATTTCGTATAAAATAGGAAATGTCTGCAAAACAAATTTCCTCTCGACGAATGTTCAAAACCAGATGCACGAACCGACCGAAAAAGCAGGAAGCTGGTTCGAATCAGCGACAAATTGTTCTGTTGGCCGAAAGTTTGTCATGTTTGTGAAGAAGAACATCAAGAGATAATGATGTTGTTTAAATATTTAATAAATCAACTTCGACTCCACAATAAATTTGCCTCTCCGTCAAGGGGATATCCTAGAGGCACAGAGCTGGCGACAAATTGTTGAAGTTTTAAGTTTCGTTAGTTTGTTGAATGTCTCAGTCCGTAAAAAATAAGAAAAAAGGAAACGGAGTTAATCTGATAAATTCAAGGCCTCTTGCCTGCATTCCGAGCGCTCTCGACTGTTATTTGACTCTGGCTTTTTGCTATTTACTGACAAGTCCGAAAATGAATGATACCAACTAGAGCACGTTTACAGTTACGCGTTGAGTGGAATGGTCAGAAGCGGTCGTAACGGGAGAATTTGTAGTACATGGAGCGATAATCAAGTTGCCTCTGCACTAATTACCAAAAAACAAAAAAAAAAAAACAAAAAAAGAAGAGCAGCAGAGCCGGACGCAAGGCAAAGGAATCGAATTCAATCTTTCAGCCATGTTATCTGCTCTGCTTCGAACCGCACTCAAATCCTGTACAGCTGTACACGGACCAGGTCATTAGATTTATGTTACCAAAGGACTCTTGGCCAGGCAACCGAACATCAATTACAACTACAACAGCGTCTCGTCTGACTTGCTGTGGGTTGGGCCCCAGTCAGTGGAGCGGCAGTAACGAGAAAGAAAACCCAATAAAATGTCAAATCCAATTGGCAAACACACACACACACACACACACACACACACAGCAGCAGCAGCAGCTATATCGGGCGAACGTAGTTTGCAAAGTATATCAAACTGTTTGACAGCAGGAATATAGAGCTGAGGGGCATTTGCCAAGTTGCCGAAGGGCTGTTACATGGAGTGCAAAAAAGCGACGGTGGAAACACTCGATTACAATCACAAGTGACAGCGATTCGATGCGTTTCGCCATTCGCATCGCATGAGACCGACGAGTTTATTGAGATAAACCAGGACTAGATCTGCGACTGGAGCAGGGGCTAGAGTCGGGTCCAGAGCTCAATTTGGAGCAGGAGCAGGAGCTGGAGCTGGAGCTGGAGCTGAATGGGGTAACTGCAGCTGATGTCCATTGCTTTGCTGCGTTGATGAATTCGGCTTCGCACCTTTTTTTCTTTTTTTTTTTTGGATTTTTATCGCAATTGGAGTTGGGAGCGGCGTCTAGGGATTTCTGATGTGAATCGCAGCCGTTGCACAATACGTGAGCTTGCACATCTGTCCAACAATTTTAAGGCTACAAAAATGGGTGGCGCAATGAATTCCAATCTGCATTTATATAAATCGCATCTATAGCCAAATTTTTGTTCAAAAATGAATCACAGCAAAAGTTGAACCAGCTCTTTTTCTAGAAATGGTTTGGTTTGCATGCGCTGAGTCGATTTAGCTGCGACTATCTGTTTGCACTACGAGAGCTAGAGACTTGAAATTTGCAACATTTATATTCAGGCTTATAATATATTTCGCATATCGATAATTATCGATTTTCAGACAGCCAGTTGGACAAATCGAGGCATGTAGATGCTCGTTTTGTCTAGCTAGGTTGCAGAGTATTTCACTTTTTGGGACATCTCGCCCCATGCTTGGCTCAGCGGAAGTAATATGCCCCAACAGGATGGAAGCTAGCGTTGAGGTAACTGCGCTGAGCGTTTTTCCTAGTTCGATTGTCCGGCACTAAAATTGATTTGTTATCCTACATATGTCCCACTGCTAAAACACACACATACACACACACACACACGCACACAAACGCAGAGACAACAACCATTCACGGGCCCTCACATATATCATAGCCAAACGATGTCCGCGCCAACTCGTTGCTGTTTGCTCTGCATACGAGTCAGAAGAAAAAAAAGAGTAAAAACAAAAATGAAAATGCAAAAAGGGAAAACAACGTGTTCTCGCAGCAAATTTCCATTTAGAAATGATTCTACGTAGTAGCTGGCGCTGGCGCCGGCGTTGTCGTCTCTGAAGTGGAAATCGCAACGGCAGCGGTTAAAGGCAACAACAAATTGCACTCATTGTTCGGTTTTGTCAATTTATCGTTTGTGCAATGGCAACAAAATGCGCCAAACTTATGAATAACTGAATAATGTTTAAAGTTTTCGGTTTCTGTTGATTTTCATTTTATGTTATCATTTGACAGACATCTGAGCACAGCCCATTTATAAACATCATTTTGCATTATGCAAAAGTATGCACCCAGTGTTATCTAAATTAGTAGCGCAGCCGGTTGATATGAACGACATTTTAATACCCTTTCCATGTGCTTATTTATAGTCATAATCATAATCAAATCATCAAGCTTACAAAACTTGTCAGCTTATTAAACTGCGTTTGGCTTAACGAAATCTATAAATGACATTTTTCCGATTTTCAGTTTTTGAATACCAAAAGGTACCTATGTACATATATGTTATGTGGGGTTAATCACACTCAAATATCCTTTTAAATATTGGACTAATTTTACTGGAGAAGTGCGAAAATAAATACGAAACAACAAGGTTTATATGATCTCCTTTAAAGGTTCCCAGAAGATAGCTTGTCCTTAGTACAAAAGGTTTTCCACCATCTCTTATGTATTTTTTCTTCTATCGCAAATGTATCTTCCGCGCGACATCAGTGTCTATTGAGCACTCTCTAATATTTGAGGATTCCCACGAGAAACTAACGAATTCATGAGTGTGTGCTTACACACACACACACACACACACACTTTGTGTATGCATGTATTGTACAAAAGTACTTCTTTAATTTATGTAGCCTACTTTTGAGCTGCTGAACTGTGACAGTCCAATAAGCTGCAGTAACTATCTTTTAAATTAAATCTAAATATGTCAGATGCTTTATCTCAGCTTGACACACACACGACCACACACACACACACGAGCACACACACACACGCATACAAAGAGTGTCAAACGGCACTCTAAATTCAAGACACAGCGCTAAAAGTTTTAATTCTGTTGAAATTCGATTTGTGTTGCCCACTTTTCAGCTGAAGCTCAAGCCAAAAACTATCTATGAAATTGTTGGACCCCAACACCCCCCCCAACCCCCCACCTGCTCTTCCTTCCCGCTGCCGGCTTCCCTCTTCCATCGGCCGTATGCCGTATGCCGTCTTCAGTCAGAGTCGAGCCAGTGACTCGCTTTTCAATTGCTTTATTCTCGATTGCTTTGTCTCAACTTTTCAATTGCATTTTCATTCACACTTAACAGCTTTTACCCGGCGGCACTTTAAGCTCCAATAACAACAACAACAACAACAACAATGCATTGCACACATAACTGTAAATTTAATAAACTTGTTCGGAGTTTATTGCATTTGCTTGACCGCTCTTTAGCTGTATGCTCCCAATACCAAAAAATATATAGACATATATGGTATATACATACATATAGATAAATGTATATATAAATATTTGGAAAAAACTAGAAAACGCGGCCTTCTTCAGCACGACGCAGCTTAAATACTCTCGTACACATTGGACTGGGTAGTCCGATTTGATATGTTCTTAAAGATATGCAAGAGGAACTGTGAAGCTGGTAATGGCAGAAAACATTTAAATTTTGGAGACAAGAACTCATATTTCGAGCGTTTCTTCCTTTAGGTCTTTATGATAATATAGCATGACTCCGACAAAGTTTAGCTTATATGTAACGAACATAGTTAAGCTATTAAAAGCTGAATTCGGTCGAGATATTATGAAAGGGATACAATACAATATACATACAATATCTTTATGCCCGACCGATCTTGCCTCTAACAGCTATATAATGTGTTTGTCAGATCCGTCCGCTTTCGACTCATGTGCTGCCTGCAACAAAGAGTCGCAGCTTTCATAAAAAAAAATCCTTCAAACTGAGTGTCTGGTTTACATAAAAACAAACAGACAGATAGATAGATTTGGCGCCAACTACTTGACTTTTAGAGGTATAGATATGGGCTTTGGCATACACACCCTTTAGCATGTCGATCGGACAATAAGCACCGAAGTTATTCAAGCATACATTTCCCATGCATAGAATAAGTTTAAGGTATACAGCTTGTGTGCGTGTGCGCGTATATAAGGAAGTTCGAGTGCTTGCATCAACAGCTCGGCGCTGGATTCAGGGTATCTCCAAGTCGGGCACTGCCAACTAGTTTTTCTTTTTCGACGCTGAACTTGAAATGCCAGTTTGACGCTTAGCTATGCACGTATGTGTGCGTGTGGTGTTGCTGGCAATGGTTCTGCGGTGGCTCGCATCTATATGCTTAGTACGTGAATGTTGTGCAGAGTACAGCGCATAGTTGAGCGTTTTTTTTGCCTTTTCGAAAGTGAAGACGGTCGACGACAAGGACGCTTACGTGGGTAAAGGCGAGGGCGTGGGCGTGGGCGAGGGCGAGGACGTGGCTGATGATGAGCATTCGGCATGCCAAGGTGCACAGGAATTTTCTTATTATCCACTGCATGCGAACAAATTTGAAGGAGCTTCGGTGGGGCGCCACAGCCCAGAACCGCCCAGTCGCATCCTGACGTGTTCTGCTTAGGCTGCTGCTTGAAAATATGTTTAGTATTTGTGTGGACGGACGCATTTGCTTAGCTGATGTCATTATTGTAAGCGCTAGTTGCACAAATCTTCAATTGCTTTAGCTAGCCCCTGCCCCACCCTGCTGCCCAGTGGATCCCAGTATCCTACCCAGCCCCTGCTCCTGCTCTCGTCCCAATCTTGTTCAGTTTTTTGCCCTATATATATATATATATATACATATTTTTTTTAAATATTTTTTGTGCCTCTCTCAAGTGTCGCTTGGGCATCCTGGGAATGCTTGGCTGGCTGCTGCACCACTGAACCACCAACCGCTTTCTGCTGGCTCCTCTTAACACCCTCTTCTTAACCAGCTGAACACTTTATTGAATTCCCTTTTTAGCGCTTTGCTTCATTTCGATTGCCATGTCGACTTGTGCGAGTCCTTTGCTCCAAGTCTCTTAATATAAATTGACTGCTCTGTTGTCCGGTTCTTGTCGCATTGAGTTATGAAATGGCGGGCCATCAGGGAAAAAGGAATAGGAAACCGAGGGCGGCTGGGGTGGTGGGGGGGTGGGGGCGTGGCACACAGCATTTATCGAGCAAAAATTTGCCCACACTTTTCCACGGTTTGTCGCTTGATTGAGACAAATATTTGTACAAAATTTTTGCTTTCGTTCGGGTCAACGTTGCGGTCGCCCAGCTCTATAAATTATTGAGGATTTATTGTGGCCAGCTCTTACATAAATCAGCAAATACACACACATATATACATGTATATACATATATATATATATGTATATATGTATATATGAATATATGTTGCCTGCATTGGCATTGAGGCTGTTGCCATTTTGATGGACCGCCTCAAACGAGCTCACGTTTCATGGCCAGGTTAATATAATTGCAGTGCAAAGTGCTTCGCATTCTTGCCGCCCCGCCTACTCTTTCCGTTTCCACATTCCACTTCACGTTGACATTTCTGAGTAATGGCGCTCTCAAGCCGATAATTTACTACAAGAGAGCAAAGCAGAAGCAGAAGAAGATGATGAGAAAAAAACCCTCCACAATGTCAGTCAATGCATTTTGTGTGCCTACACAAAGAAACCGTTCGCGCAAAGTCAGCGTAACTGGAAATGTTGTCTGAGTGAAGGCGAAACGAAGCGAGAAGCGCTGTGAGAAGTTATTATGCGCAAAGCCGTCTGAGATAAGCGGCGTTACAGTTTGTCAATAGAGCAAATGCTGCAAAGCGGGGCATGAGAAATGAAGTGAGAAACTAAGCGATAAGTTAAGTTAACAAAAAGAAGTGAAACGAGAAGTTAAGTGAAAAGCAAAGCTATGCAATGGGGCAAAAGCAAGCAGCCAGGCACAGCGATAAGAAAGATTGAGAGGAAAAACTAAGTGAGAAGAAAAACGATAAGTTGTTTAACCATTGCAGTGTCCAGTGTAAATTAAAAAAAAAAGTTGCCAATGAGAAAAATAAAAAAGAAAGAAGAGAAATGAAGCAAGAAGCTATGCAAAAAGTAGGATAAGCAGAAAAGTAAATAAAGCAAATTGTAATCGGAGTTAGAGAAATGAAGCAAGAAGCTATGCTAAAAGTAAGATAAGCAGTAAAACAAGCGAAGGCAGTATTAAATTCAGAGGCAGAGTTAAATTATAAAGCTAAGGAGCAGAAGCGAGAAACCAAGAGAGAGTTTTATTAAGTTAATAAAATGTAAGAGAGAAACAAATAGAGAAATCAGCTATGCAACAAATTAGATAAGCAGAAAAGTAAACGAAGGTTGTAGAGATAGATATTAGAGATAGCAAAGTTTAATTAATTAGAAACCAAGAGAGAGCTTTAATACGTTAATTAAACCCAAAAGAGAAGCAAAAAGAAAAGCTAGTTTTGCAAAAACTAAGATAATTAAAAACGCAAACGAAGCGAATAGTAAATTGAGAGGCCGAGCTAAATAATAAAGCTAAGAACCAGATGCGAGAAGCAAAGTTAGAGCTTTATTAACTGAAGAAGAGCTAAGAGAGAAGCAAAAAGAGAAGTCAGCTGTGCAATAAAAAAGATATGCAGAAGAGCAAACGAAGGGAGTAGTAAATTGAAAGGTATAGTTAAACTATAAGCCTAGGGAGCAGAAGCAAGAAGCGAAGAGCTCGATTAAGTTAATAAGAGCTAAGAGAGAAGGAAAAGAAAAAGAAAAAGGGAAGTCATAATTCAAATGTGTTACAAGTAGAGAAGCAAACCAAGAACCATACCGAAAAACTAAAATAGAAGCGAGATGCGAAGAAACAAAAGCTAAAGCGAGAAGCGCAGCGACCATACAATGTGAAGTAAGAGTAAAGCTGAACTGAGAAGCAAAAATAAGTTAAAAAGCAATAAAATAAAGTAATAGAAAATGACAGCTGCTATTTCTGCCACTCTTATCACTTCTCTGACACATTACATCAAAAACTTCTCTCTTTGCCAAGATTGGGACTATGTCTGTCGAGTTTCTATAGAAAAGCAGATATTGAAATTTGTATTAAAGCAAGCCCCGACTGAATGTCGATGCAAGTGAGATTCGTCCCAAAGTATAAACCAATTATCGAACGCTGAATATAATTAACTGCATTTCAAATAGCCCTCTTTCGGGGATTGTGCTGCCGACACGTCGTATGTGATCCATGAAAACTGTGTGATGAGCGCCGAATGCTGCACGGGACGAAGCAGACGCGCAGACACGCAGACTCGCACGCACACAGACAAACAGACACGGACACAGAACAAGCACACAAAGGATATATGAAGGATGTGCGTACGGCCAGTGGCACATCCCATGTGAGGCACAGCAAGGCAGGTTAACGTGACTCCAGCCACGAGCTGGCATCGAGTCGGATGCATAAACAAGAGCCAACTAAATTGGCCCGAGCCATGTCCAGATTCAGTTTCTGGTCCAGGTTTTTCGCATCTATCGGGCCAGGGCCATGCGCTGCCAAATGGCCGCCAGTTGGCCGGTACACCGACTGCGGCTGCGGCTCTGGTTCCACTGATAAATAAATTAAAAGGCACACGCGAAACGCCAGGATACCCAAAAACTGCCCAAAGCCGAACGCTGCCTAATAAAGCTGACCAGCCTGAGCCGTGAGTGTGGGGCAGCATGCGGCCGCAGCTGGGCATGTGGTAATGTGCACCAAAAACATAAAAAAAAAAAAAAAAAAAAAGAGAAAAAGAAAAATGAAAACCAGCGGCTTGTGGCCACACTCAGACCCGTAATGTGGACACGAGGCAGCGCAATGTGAACTGGCAAGCCACATAGCCCAAAACCAAATTGGTAAAAAAAAAAAAAAAAGAAAAAAAAAGAACCATGTTCACAGCTGGAGACGGGCAAAGGGCCTGGTCCGCAGCGGGGTGGCTCGACAAGGATTCGACATAATGTGTGCCGTGCTTTCAGTTTGGAAATCCAAATCCAACGCGCTAACAAGCATCGTGCGTCGAGAGCATAATTAAAACTTGATATTCAAGTAATGCTCGATATATATCGATTTTAAATGCAGTCTGCACACCAACAGAAATTCCAACTTAGTTTTAGCTGTGAACACAATGTGAACCAAAATTGTTGCCTAACCAACAGCCGAACCGAACTGAACCGAACTTAAGTGAACCATAATTATCTTCATGGCTCAAAATACAAAACAGAGCCTGTCATAGAGAGAGTCCAATACAGTAACATCTTTTCTGCTATATTCGAACTGTCAAGACCGGAATCATACAATGAATTTAAGAGTCCTGCTACCAACCGGTTCAAAAGTTTTGTGAACCGATTCAAAGGTGATTTCAATTCATATGTAGGCAAGTTAATGTTCTGATCCTTTTCGGTTTTGGGTGTGTTTAAAGCCCATGAACTATTAATAATTCGCATATATATTGCTGTGGGGAGCTTAATGCCATAACCGATTAAAAACCGTTTCATATTCAATTTTTAAACTAATACGCTATGCTCCAAATGTGTGTGAGTCGTTTGCCAAACGTTGCGTGAACGTATGAACTAGTTTAATAACAACATTAAAAGATTGTTAACTGTGAGCCGACATCAAATGTTTCGCAAATATATGTTGCTGTAAGGAGTTTAACGGGATAACCGATTGAAAACCGATTCAAATTCTATTTCGAAACTAATATAAGTCATGCTTTAAGTGCGCGTGAGCCCCCTTGCAAACTTTGCTCGCATGAACTAGTTCAATTAGAACTTTTAAAGAATGTTGCGTTAGCTTTGTCGATAAATGCTTTTAAGCTCAATTGAAATGCATTTGGAAAATAACGCATAGAATACAAATGCTGCACAAGCTATTGAGCTGCTCCAATTGTACAGCTGTGAACCGGTTCATAAATGGTTCAGATGTAAATACATGAAATTGGAAATGTTTTTTTTTGATTGAACGGTTGCGATACTTTTGTCGCCCGTGCAATTGTTTTGTCAAACTTCAACTGTGAGCCGATGCGGTCCATTTGCCCGAATATCTGTACAGCAGTTCGTCGGCCAGTTCACAAAAGTTCCGTTCATTACAGTTCAGTTCAATTCAGTTCAGTTCAGTTCGGTTTGGTCCTGATTTGGCCGGGTATTGTTTCAGGCTGTTGCCGACGCGGCGCAGAACAGCAGCCACAACTACATGCTACAGGCTTTTGCCCCCTTTTCAATTTGGTTGTGGCAAACATTTCAACTGTATATGTGGGCGTGTGTGTGTGTGTGCGTGTGTGTGTGTGCGTGTGTGTGTGTGCGAGTGTGTGTGCGTGTGCTGTGCCGGGTTCAAATTAGGTTTCATCTGCCAGTTGCCTTTTTCACTCTGTTTGCAAACTAATTTACCGTTAGTTATTGCGATTGTGTGCGTGTATCTGAACACACGCACACACGCACACACATTTATATATATTTATATGTATATATATATATATATTTCCATCTGTATACACCAACCCCCCACCAACACACAGTCTTGGGCATGCATATGCCGGCCATTTGTCTGCCACGCCTCGACCATAAATTATACGCTCTTGGCCCAGGCAAGATGAACACGGCAAGATGCCCAAAGATTCACACAGATACGCACACACACACACACACACACACACACACACACGAACAAAGTTGTCACTTATAAATGTGTAGTTATTTCCATTAAATTGTTGTCATCACTCTGACATTCCTTTGAGTCTCATCTTGCTCGCCTTCGTCCAGGGCCACTTGTCGAAAATGTTGGCCTTCTTAGCCCCGTCCCCACAGCACCCCTGGTTCACGTGGACCACAAGCAGCTAGGTAATCTACGCCTAAATTCGTTGTCATGGGCTTGGTTTCTGGGGGCAGGGGCAGGGGCAACAAGGCCGTGCAGCTTTGCGGGCAACCCGACTTAATCACAAGTAAACGAGGCCTTTGCCGCTCGTCGCCCCGACCAAATCTGCAGCGTCAGCCATTCATTTGGTTAATGACATTGTGTGGTGGCCGCTGCGGCAAAAGTAACACACACATAAAACAAACAGACACACACACACACACATAGACAGCTAGAGTTAGAGAGCCAGGCGCAGGCCAAGTATCTCAAAGATACTTTTGCTGCTGGCCCATAAACTTTTTGCCGCTGTCTACTGACAGGGGCCAGCAAAATGCTTAAATTAGACCCCTTGCCACCTTGCCACCTGACCAACCCTCCCCCCCCCCCCCCACACACACACACACACACTCAACAGCTCTCCTGTTGTTGTGGTGTAACTGACAGAGTCAGCAACACTTTTGCATTCAGCATGCAGCTGGCCACTCGCGTTTCAATTATTTTAGCCGCAACAGTCGCTCAGCTTTTGTGCTAATGCAGCATGTGGCATGCCACAGACACACTGCCCCATCCCCCGCCACTTAGAGCACATGTGCGCCCCTTTTTATCAGAGACCACACAAAACATGGCACAACAAAATTAAATAATAATAATCAAAATGAAAATGGAAAATGGAAAATGATTTTGAAAAACTAAAATAAGGAAAAAGAAAAAAGTTGCATTGTGAAAATGTAACTAAATTAAATTAAATGTAGCTATGTACAACTGAATGTGTGTGTGTGTGTGTGTGTGTGTGTGTGTGTGTGTGTGTGTGTGTGTGTGTGTGTGTGTGTGTGTGTGTGTGTGTGTGTATGTCTGCATTGTATCCAGCAGCTTGTTTTTGCAAAATTTACATACACTCGCTGTCAAAATAAACGTCGCACCCGGAATTTGCATCGCAAATTTTAACAATTGCTTCTCGTTTCAGTTGCCATATTCCACTTGTGAGGCAAATTTGAATTTGCGAAAGTGTTTCATTTAAGCATTCCCTTGGGGTCTAATGCGCAAAGGCTTTACCGAACTGGCCAATAAATGGTTTTAGTATCCATTTCAAGGCACATTACAAAAACATGCGATTAAAACAAGAAAGTTATCAATCATTACTAATTACTTCTGCATGTGCACATATGAAATAGAAATATGGTTCATTTTAACATTTTACAAGGTAGCAATGGGAAATGGCAGCGAAAGATTTTTACATCCAAGTTTTTATACCCAATTTTAACAACTAAGTTTCAGAACTATAGACACCATAATTTGGCATTTGGATAAGTTATATCATGCCTAACTATGTTCCATTCCCGCGTTCCACGAATCTAGTACGCAAAAGTGCTATAAATGCCACAAAATTAATCACAAGCAATACCTGACCTACCAAACCTAAGAGGTTATAAAGAAGCGGTTGAAAAAAGCTCACCAATGGCGTTTTCTTTTATCGATAACAATAATCGATAATATTTCAAATTCAATTTCACGCTGCTCGATATGTGCAGACAGCATTGTTTAGGTCGCCTGTGCATTGCGCTGATCGAAGTGCGCGTTAGTACCTTAATAATAGCTTAACATTAGCATAGATTATATACGTGTGTGTGTGTGTGCATGCACACGTACGCACGCACACACACACCAATTTATACACACATTCTATATGTAAATACAAATCGCATATGCAGCGCTTTGATTCAATTTGGATCAAGTTTGTATCACCCGCACGGCAGTTGGGCCTAAGAAAATAACACACACACACACACACACACACACACACACACACACACACACACACACACACACACACACACACACACACATGCACACACTCTCCCACACTTAGTCAGTTTGTACTAATGAGTTTGAAATGTAAAAAGCACTCGACACTTTCGCCGCTCTTGAGGCTTCTCCCCACTTGGCACTTGATGCATTGCACTTTAACGTTGAATCCGAATGGTTTTCACATTTTTCACAGATATATATATATATATATATTTACACTTTTTTTTCATTTCTAATGCAGCGCATCGTTGACCCGATTCGACGATTTTTTGGTTATTATCAAACGGGCATCGACATCAGCGATAAATTCAAATGCAATGTGTCGCCCCCAACAAAAATGAAATGGGAAAAAGAACTAAATACGTTCACATTTAGAATGTCGAATGCCCTCAAATAGTTAAATAAAAAAAACCTGATATTTAAAGTATTCTTGTTTAATTAGTAAAGTTAATTATAATAAGTGAAAATATTTAAAAATTATGAAACTGTGTCAACTGACAGTTTCTATAAAGGGAGATCGGATTGTAAAATGCACAGATAAATACATACATTAATCTATTTGTAAATCCTTGTATATAGGCATGTGATTACAAATTATTAAAAAATAAAACTATTTTCTGACGAATTTAATGGGATTTTCTGTTAAAACAACAGATTTCTTTAAAGACAGATTTCCTTTCCATGTCAGTTACCAGATGTTTATTATGACGTTACACTCGTTATAAATTTATATAGTTTTTCCAAGCCAAGGCAATCTCTACACCAAATTTCTGAAACGAAGCTATAGTAAGAGATAAGTTCGCTGAGAAAACTTAATATGCCGCGTACACTAGGCACACTCTCGAGCTAGTTAAATAAAGATTTATTATAAGTAACGTTATTAAACGATCTCCATTCCAATCCTTCAGGCGTCGCAATATGTTTCGAAAGGATCTTGTGCGTTATTATCGAACAGCTTAATCTTATCCTGTCTAACATAATCTTAACTCTCCCAGACAACACCGAACTCACCACATCTAACCAAAACTCACCATACGTAACCTAAACTTAACCTTGCCTAACCTGAGCCAGTCCCAACTCAGCCCAAATTTCATCGAACTTAACCCTTACTAACCTCACCCTGAACCTTAAATAACCCCACCCCTTAAACGTTACATATTCCAATGTAAAACTAAAATCACGCGATTTTTTAGTATACTTTCAGCAACCATTCAAAATGTGGTCACATGTCAAAGACATTGGCGAAGGGAAACTGAAGAGTTTTGCCATGCACAGATCCATTATTCAAAAAAGTTAAGCACCTACACACAAAGAACAAAAGAGTGTCCGAAAGCCCAACAACTGTGGCAAGCCGCGGCTAATGAGTTGAGCATTTTTTTTGCCACTGTCATTTGTGAGAATTGAATAGAAAAGCCCCACAGCGCCATTTGTAATTGGCTGGATATTATGCCGGGCAGCTGAAATGGGGACCAAGAATGAAAATGAAAGTGTAAATCAAATTAAATTGCGCCACAATGCGGTCAAATGAAATGAATGTATTTATGTGTGTATGCATACTAAATATATACGAATGGCAATGCTCTTGCTGGGATTGATGGACTAGAAGATGCCCTATAGACAGACTTGAGCCGCTAAGTAAAGAGCAAGGAAGTAAAGCGTAATAGACTAGAAGACTTGCAGTGAAAATGTTTAAAGATATCCCAACAAATATTCTCCCTGCTCAATCTAATTGATTTCTCTCAAAAGGTTTTTTTATCTTATTCATTAATAACTAAAGAATGTGAATATATAAGTTAAATTTCTAAAAAGATTAAACAGAATTTCATGCTTAAGAAGCTGCATACCAACTTTGCTTAGCCTAGCTCAGCTAGTCGCCGAGTTAATGCATATACCCTGTTTTGTTGTTGTCAAATTGTCATAGGGTATTTTATAAGCTGTTGCTTGACTGGCGCCGTTAAGGCGGCGCAAATTTAATCAAGCAAAAATCAATTTAAAATAGATTCACTTTCCGCGCTAATTGATGTGCCGCCGGCAAATTAACAAATATTTGCCAACAGGCAACAGCTAACAGAACAGCAGCTAATTAAACACTTTTCGCCTCATTCGAGACGGCTAAAAATGAAGCCAAGTCTCTGGATCGGCATCTTAAACATTTTCAGCATAAGCAAATTGGCTGGCAAAGGCATTTTGACACTTGCCTGCCGGCTTTCCATGGCGCCTTTGATGGGCCCTTAAAGTGTGGGCTGAGCAACTAGTTAATTAAAGCAATGTAAATTTAATTGACAGCATTTGTGGTCTCACATTGGCACGCAGGCTGGCATAATAAAAGATAAATATTTATAATTAAAGCAAAACAAATTAAGTTAAGTCAAAAAAAATGCCCAATACCCTGTACTCAATGGGTAGTCGCTCAAATGGATACGTTGAACATTCTTCTAACTATTTCCAGCTCTATTCATGTACGATCGGCAGCTGTGTGAGAACTGAATAACGCTCTATCCATGCTATGAAATAACGCCGTACTATGTGATTCTCATGAATTCAAGTAAGACTTGGAGACTATCATGGTTGGACGATAAGTTTTAGATAAATTATGCTCGTTAAAGCTACTACACTTTATCTCGGCTTATAAACCCTATCACACCCTCTCCCTTTCCCTTCTCCTTTCTCGCTTCAGCTCTTCCTCTCTCTCTTTCTCACACACACATTATGTGTCTCTTTCTTTCGAACTAACGCCCTACTATGGGATTCTCTCCCTTTCTCTGCCCCTCTCTCGGTCCATGTGTTCCTCTCTCTCTCTCTCTCTCTCTCTCTCTCTCTCTCTCTCTCTCTCTCTCTCTCTCTCTCTCTCTCTCTCTCTCTCTCTCTCTCTCTCTCTCTCTCTCTCTCTCTCTCTCTCTCTCTCTCTCTCTCTCTCTCTCTCTCTCTCTCTCTCTCTCTCTCTCTCTCTCTCTCTCTCTCTCTCTCTCTCTCTCTCTCTCTCTCTCTCTCTCTCTCTCTCTCTCTCTCTCTCTCTCTCTCTCTCTCTCTCTCTCTCTCTCTCTCTCTCTCTCTCTCTCTCTCTCTCTCTCTCTCTCTCTCTCTCTCTCTCTCTCTCTCTCTCTCTCTCTCTCTCTCTCTCTCTCTCTCTCTCTCTCTCTCTCTCTCTCTCTCTCTCTCTCTCTCTCTCTCTCTCTCTCTCTCTCTCTCTCTCTCTCTCTCTCTCTCTCTCTCTCTCTCTCTCTCTCTCTCTCTCTCTCTCTCTCTCTCTCTCTCTCTCTCTCTCTCTCTCTCTCTCTCTCTCTCTCTCTCTCTCTCTCTCTCTCTCTCTCTCTCTCTCTCTCTCTCTCTCTCTCTCTCTCTCTCTCTCTCTCTCTCTCTCTCTCTCTCTCTCTCTCTCTCTCTCTCTCTCTCTCTCTCTCTCTCTCTCTCTCTCTCTCTCTCTCTCTCTCTCTCTCTCTCTCTCTCTCTCTCTCTCTCTCTCTCTCTCTCTCTCTCTCTCTCTCTCTCTCTCTCTCTCTCTCTCTCTCTCTCTCTCTCTCTCTCTCTCTCTCTCTCTCTCTCTCTCTCTCTCTCTCTCTCTCTCTCTCTCTCTCTCTCTCTCTCTCTCTCTCTCTCTCTCTCTCTCTCTCTCTCTCTCTCTCTCTCTCTCTCTCTCTCTCTCTCTCTCTCTCTCTCTCTCTCTCTCTCTCTCTCACACACACGTTCTGTATCTCTTTCTTTCTAAGTAGCGCCCTACTATGCGATTCTCATGATTTCTTTCTCTCCTCCTTTCTCTCTCTCACACACATTCTGTGTCTCTTTCTTTCGACTGCTCTTGCTCTAACTCACTCCCCACTTATTTAGTTCCTTTAGTGATATGCATCTATCAATTCAGGCTTCCTTCTCGTTAAGTAGATGACAATAAATAAGCATGCGTGTGCATGTGAATTTGCGGGTAAAAACATATTTAAGAAGCAGAATATAGTGTTATATTCCCCTTAGTTTATTTCATACAAGCCACGCGTTTTTTCTCAAGATTTGATTTCTATTATTATTCCTGGAAATGTCCAGCTGGCAGGGCTATTCTCATTCTGGGCGCTAACGTTAAATATGTGACAGCCACTTTGTCAAACTGTTAAATATTTAACAGGAATATGGTGTTGCCACTTTGTTATGCAAGCAACTTTTAACAGCCGCAACTTGTGTTTTTTGAGTGGGCGATTAATAAAAGTTTTCACATTCGGCCCCGACTGGCAACCCCGGCGACGCAATGTCGTCAACTTAACGACATGGCGTTGCCACCTGTGATCACAACTGGAATATAGCATTGTTGTTGCTGGGCAAATATGAAATGCCATTTTGTGTGCATGAACTTTGACAGTACGACTGTGTGATGCCCGCTGTCAGAGTAATATACGCAATATCCACGCAAAGCCACATAAAGCCGACATAACTTGTGAGTGTGACCAGAGCGATGAAAAGTCTTGCGCCGCATTAAACAAGTCTCAATTTGTATCCGAGGGAAACATCAAATAAGTAGATAACGCGGGTCGAGCAGCGCACCAAACCCCGCCCACCCTTCGCCCGCTACATATGTAACATGTCACCTGGCTGTCCCAGCAAAGTGGTTTCCGTAAGACCCCGCTAAACCAACTTGTGAGCTGGCTGAGAAAAATTCGCACCGGCTTCGCATCGATTGCCAAAAGAAAAATTCAAAGAGAGAAATCTTTTTGGACAGCATTTGCTTCAGCGCACTTGCCGTGGCAGACACGCCTCATGTTGCCACATGTACGAGTGTGTGTGCATGTGTGTGCATGTGTGCGCGTGTCTGCATGTGTGTGCATGTGTGTGTGTGTGATTGGCTGTTTGGGACGAGCAAAAAGTGACTTGCGCTTAATAAAGCCACACGAAGCGGAAATGAGCATGTAATGTTAACGGAAATGCGTTGAATAACGGAACGACGCCATCTTGCCAAACGAAAATCCGTTGCACGAACTCCGGCGGCAGGCAACGCTTGCAGCACACAGCATTCCGCATGCATTGTGCTCGCATGTGAGGGGGTGCAAGTGGCCGGGCAGGTATTGCTGTTGAAATTGAAATTGGCTTGGCTTACTCTAAAATGCCCCAGAGCAACAGCAAAGTGTTAAATTGTGTAGCAAGCGAACGCGCGTCGCAAAAACAAACAACAACAACAAAAAACATAACAAAAAAAGATGACAAAATAAGTGTCACAGACACTCGGTCGACTAGCTGATACCCTGTATTGTCCATTTGGATGCTCGTTTTCCCTCTGTTCTTATCGCCTGACCTTCAAATAAGTGTATAAAATAAAAAGCAAATAAACAAAAATAAATAAGAATTCATGATATTTGTTTTCTCAGTTTTGGGGAATATAAGTTTAAAAAAAATGTATCTTCTTAATTTCTTTATGCTTCACGTATTTATCGACATGCCAAATATGTTCGACATATGTTTACGAACTTAACTGCTTACAACTTCCATGTAAAACGATATATATCGATTTTCAAAAAAAAAAAATAAGAAAACAAAAATAAATAAAATACGTAAAATTTCCTTCGGAACAAAGTACTCTAAACAATATAAGTTCTTTATCCTTATATGCTTTACGTATAACGGACATGTTCGAATCGATATTTATCGATTTTGTGAAGAAACGATGTTTTTCATAAAAAAAAACAAATAATTCATAAGATAAGTTTATGAAGCTTTGAAAAAATAAGAGAATTTTAAACTTCTTTACCATGTTATGTTACGAACTAACCTGCCAACAATTTGCATGTTAATCAATATTTATCGATTATGAGCAAAAAGGGAAATTCATAGAAAAAGCAAACAAATATAAATAAAATAGAAAGTTCAAAAAATACTTGTAATAAGCTTTGGAGAAAAGAACTCAATTAACATATGTTATACGCGAATTCTCATTCCAATTTAAAAGTCTATATGTACTTAGACTGTGAATCTCTCTTTTAGTCTCTAGTCTCTTCTATTTCATATAATAAATTTAAAGGGTTGTACATTTTATTATTATAACTTTTTAGACATTTTCAATATGTGCAGTACATAAACAAACTAGAAATACGCTGGCAAATACTCTACAAAATATTCACTTTAGCTTCGGTCAAGCAATATTGATGGCTGCTTTTGAAAGATTATTCGAAAGTCTTATGAACATAAAATTAGGTTATTCAAAAAAAATCGAACGCTTCCATTGGCAATAAACCAAATGTTATCAAGTCTAGATTTGATCATATTTTACTCTAGACATCTTTGAAATGAGCAACATTAACATAACTTAGTTGAGAGTCTATTTAAGATAGATAAACTAACTTAGGTCCATATACATAAATCGGATTTAGCATCTGTACTTTTTTTTTTCCAATGCGTTACACAATTGCTGAAAATTTCATAATGGCCGCTGCGCGAGTAGCAGAAAACGAATAACATGAAATGGCATGGAATCAAATGGAATGGAAATGGGATGGGGAATGGGAATGGGTCGAGTGCAGTCAGCGCTGCACTCTGGGGAATCCCCGACAGAACGTGAATGCCAGGCGCTAAGAGCGTGCGAGGGATAAACTACGCAAGATACGATATTACATGTACACACATATATATATATATGGAGAGAGAGAGAGAGAGAGAGAGATATGGGACAAGGTGGTGAACGAGATGCGAGTGCATATATCCGACACACTCACACACACACACACAGACACACACAGACACTCGTACATTATTGGTTATTTATTGGTTTCCACTAAATAAATCGACTCGAAATTGGCAAACGTCGCAAAATGGACATTATTGGCCTCTCTATTGGTGCCCCGCCACGTTCCACATGCACGTCAGCCGGCTCGCACGTTCAATATTCGGAATCTGGGGCACGGCATGCTTCACGGACACGTTCTACTAAATCAAAATGACTCTGTCGACACGAGATCCACAAGCTTTAACCCAAATACTAGTAAGTACAAAAATAAATAAAAAACAAAATACAAGTTTGTTGCTTGCCCGAACAGCACGGACACATGTTTAAGTTTATTATTCATTCAGTCAACTTTTTACTTGGCACAGTGGGACACATCGTTGCCCAACGCTGCAAAATTTCAGTACGCAATTTGAGCTCGTTCTGTAGACCCGTTTTCCCCTTGTCTCGCCAAGTATTTAAATGACAAATGAAATTGTTTTCGGATATTTTAATGTGGGAATTTTCCAAGTTTGATCAAAACACAACTTTTATTCGGGCTTAACTTTTGAGTGTTATAAGCGATCCTTTATGTTGAAAATTTATACTAAAATAAACTGAAAATGAAACCAGCTTAAAAAACACCAAATAAAATTCCCAAATCTATCCCACATATGAATAAAATGCGTGTGCTTAGAGCTGGTTGATTGTGAAAGCAATCATCAAGAAGTAGAAGAAAGAAGGTTCGCGGCAGGCAAGTGCCACGTTTGCCGCAATTATGAACAATTTAGCCCATAGTACTTAGTTGGGGCCCGGCACTCACATACGGCACACAAATTCGCACACGCCCACATATACAAATAGATTTCTATGTATTAGCTAAGTGGGTGGTCTAGTCTATTTGGTCTATTTGGCCTATTTGGCTGGGCTATTGATTGTCGGCATCTTCTGACATGGCTCATTAGCCAAAATGCTGTGGCTTATTTTGCGTGTAATTCGCTTGATTGTCGGCTGATTGCAGGCGGCAAAAAAATACTTTTGCATACTTTTGGGCCATGGGCTCGTCCCCAAAGATTATGGGGCCACGATTATTAGACAGCATTTACCGATGTCACGTGAAGTTGAGCCCCGTCTCCACACCCCACACCGCACCCCGTTCGAAAACTTGCTATGAGCAAGCAAATATCTATATATATACTTATATATACATATATATATGTCTTTTTTTGGGCTACTGTCAAGGGATTTGGCTTTGACAAGCCAGAACAGCCGATGCGAACGATAAGAACGGCAATAACTTTAAAAGTCGCTGCGGGCTGCCCTCCGACACGCCCCAAACTGGCGCATTTCAAATAGGAGCAAGTTGTGGGTGTGTGTGTTGTGTGTGTGTGTGTGTGTGCGGATGTATATTTTTTGAAAATCATTTGCCATTATGCTTGTGCTACACTAGTCACGGCGCCCTGAGAGACCCAAACCTTTATTTACAGCAGATAAATAGAAAGAAAAGGTCATGGCATGCTAAGCCTTGTCACATAAATACAAGCATTCTTCATCTTTCCGAGCTGATCAACTTTAGTGAAGTGATTTGCGCTTTCTAGTTTGTGGCGTGTTGAAACACTGGAATCGAAACAGTGGATACGGAACAGTGGAATTGGAACCGTGGCACTAGAACAGCGGAAATTAGACAGTAGCATTGGAACAGCGGAATTGAAACAATATAGCACAAAAGTAAAACGATGGCATAGCAGCTTTAAGGAATGCATGGAACTGGAACTATAAAATTTAGTGCAACCAATGAGAAGAAGCCGCAAAATGAAAGTCAAGCGGAAATGGAACAGCAGTTACACTGAAATAAAAGCCATTAGCAATTGTCTGTCTAGTGCTTTAATTCCCATAACTATGTCAAAATCGCAGCTCAAATCGGAACATCTTAATTTTACAAAATATTCAACCCATTTTCATTATTTAAAGTTAAAAAGGAAGTTTTATTTATGTTCTTAAGTCCCTAGTAAACACTCCTCCTCGACGTTAAAGCACTAGACAAAAAACGAACGTGCTCTGGTCGGGAGTGCCTGACTAAAAGATACCCTAGACCCAGCGCCGTGCTACCCTTACAAATATTCGAGCCTTCCTCTATGGGGAGAAACAGTAAAATATTCTGAATCTCTGTGTTATTAACGAAAGGCTACATAACAAGTTTGGTGCATGAAGTTCATAGAATCTTCGCGTCAAAATCGATAATTATCGATATTATGCAAATGGCGAAGATATCGAAAGAATTTTTGCCTCGCTCTGCGTACTAAATATGAGTATATGTATTTTACATTTTAAGTCTCAAGATCGTATTGCTTTCGAGCTGGACGCCTTCAGACAGTCAGATCGATTAAGCTCGTCCAGAATTTCGATAATTAATGTTATCGGCGACAATTGCTGTTACATACACATGCCCAAAACTGTTATACCCTATTCTGACAGTCTTTCAATGGGTTCGGAATAAACAAGAAAGTACATGCATAGAGAACAGTTCAATCAACCGTAAATCTTGGCAGCAAGCTGAGCAGCCTCAGCTGTCACAGTCCCCACTGCCCCACTCAGTGGGGAAGGGGTGGAGGTGGGGACGGGGTCGGGGAATGGGTGTCGTGCACCCCTTAAGGTTGGTAGCAACGAACTTTAACGGGGATTTGCGCCGAGCCAGCTTAGCGTCAGTCCAAACAAAAACACTTTGCAAACAACAACAACAGCAGCAGCAGCAGCAGAAGCAACAGGGGGCCGCACAAGTGAGGGGTGGGGCGCCCATGCACACACAAAAACTGCAGCTGGGCACACTAAACGTGGCGCAAAACAATAACAGCAACAACAGCAACAGCAACAACAACTAAAGCATAAACAAAGGCGCAGCTGCGTCTGGGCATAAAACTCGCTCGTAAAGCTTTCAATTAAAATTAATAAAAATTTACGCGAATTAAATAAACACAGCAAAGCGACAACAACAACTACAGCAACGGGAACAGGAACAACAAACACGCAGGTGAGCCCGTTGAGCCAGGTGAGGCCAGTTGCCCAGCGGTGGGCGTGGCTGCTTAGTTGGACGCAAATGGAAATGTTTTCCATGCAAAACGCGTTGCGGGCGTCGGAAATGGACTGAAAGCGGCGCGACAAACGCGCCTAGCTTAACCCAATGTCAGCTCCGCATATAGCGAAGCCCATGCGTAAACCGTCTATAATATACGATCTATACATATATATACATAGATATATATATATATATATATCAGCATATAGCTGCATATTTACATAGATGTGCAGGGTATATTAACATGCCCGGCGACTGGATTAAATAAATTGAATTGTTTGACACAATATGGCCCCGACCATTAAACAGCTACCCAAGGCACACACATACACCAACACACATACATACACACACACACACATCTAGATAGAACAGAGTTGTGACTGGGCTGGTGGCAGGCAGCAAAAACAAAGCCAAGTTAAGCCAGGGCAATCGACGATGCACACAGCGAGAAATCGCTGAGAACAAGAAGCAGCGCTGGCAAACAAGTCAATAAATCAAAAAAAAAAAAAAAAAAAAACACCAGTCGGGTATGCACGACTAGTAGATACCCTGAACACAGCGCTGAGTAATCTCGACTAACATTTAGGCTACCTACGAAAAACAGGTATATATATGTACATATAGAACACACACACACTTCGCTTGGGCTGGAAATGTATTCTTGAATAGCATCGGAGCTTAGAGTCCGATCTTTACGAAATTTTCAGTGCATTAATGTAGTACTCAAGCTTGTGTGCATAGCAAATAAAAAGGATCTTTAAAAACTGAGTTCTTGTCAATTTTTTGACGGAATTATGAAGGCATTCAAAAAGTGGAGTACTTAAAATCTGCCTATACTATACGAGAATCTACATGCCATGCTTAAGGTATCTAGCTTTTATAATATTGGATTTATGCATAGTAAAACAAAAGTCTCTCAAGCGATATTTATCGATATTGAATATATATTTCTCCCTTACAGTCTCTAGCTCTTATATTTGCCAAAATCGATATGAAATAGTTGCCTGTGGTATATAAGATTTTACTCATATATCAGAAGTGGGATGAAATTCGTAACTGCCAAGTTTGTGACATAATTATAATACCCTCTACAAGGGTATCAAAAATAGCTAAGAGTGCTTGATAGTGATTGATATAGATACACGACTAGAGCATACCCTATAACCAAAGCCACAGGCAAATGGGTTTTACCAAATTCGCTAGCACATCTCTTATAAGGATTGAAAAGTATTTCAAGTGCTACAAAATTTTGGAAGGACTTATCAATAATATCAACGATTTTGTCTCCGCCTTCCCAAGACTTACTAAGAATAATTTTTGTTTACACTAACGATAGTTTCTAATCGGAATATTATATTCGAAATCATAAGGTCCAAAAGATAAAAAAGGCTTCTTAGTGTTGCGAAACTACCGATAGACAGTATCAATGCTGCAGTCTTTAACAACACTATGTTAATCGAAATCTATTTATGTATTATCATAAATCTGTAGGTTCGTGATCATGGATTGTTTTTGCCAACTTCAAGAGTTTCTAATGGAAATGCTTTTATGTTAAATCACAAATTCGAAGGTTTTTCAAGATTAAGTTAACCTTCAGTGTTGCAAAACGATCGACTGTGTCGATATTGTTTTTCTTGATTGTTTTCTAAACCCTCGATATTTTTCAATCGGTACGAATAAACATGTTTCAATAAGTCTTGCGAAACTTAGTAGAGATCAATAACTTAAAATCTATATTAATTTCAATACCAAAAATGTTATATCCTTTACTTGTTTTTATATTCATGCATTATCGAATAATGCTGGAAAAGTCGATGCTAGTTTTGCTGTTTTTATATCTCGAGCTTCAAATTATGCGAAAATTGTATAAAATATCGGTAGCTGGCGCTTTAAACTAGAAATAAGGCGAATAACTTTAATATTTCAGCTCGATAGATGGCCACGAATATAAGTTATGCACTTTATCGAGTGGAATCCACGCACATTAGCAAAAACTTTATTGTACCCTTACCGCCCATTCGATGTAAGCGTACATATAGGGTATAAAAAAAATATATAAAAAAAAAAAGGAAAACGAAAACAAGCGAATAAAATAGAAAGTAAAACAGGGGACGAGAAGGACAACTAGCACAGGACATAGGGAGTCGAGCCAAGGCAATGGCAAACCGAAAGCCACATGACGAAGAGTCTGTGATTTTATTTCAGCTGAAGGACCATGTTATTGTGTTTATGGAGCACTTTGCCAGCATGACAAACACTGGCGTGCGGCTTTAGCCAACACTAATCAGACGCTCTCAACTAGTGGCATTAACGATGGCAAAGTAAGGCCATCAAACCTATAACAATTTTATTATGAGGCCCAACGCATATAACAACATATATATACATTGCATTGAGACATTGCGCAGTTCGATTGGGCATAAATATATGCATAGAGCAACATATGCCTATGCGAGAAATGGAATGAAATGAATGGTGGGGGTCGCCCATCAATCAAGTCAATCACGAATATGTTTTACATTCGATTTTGATGGCTTATCAAAAGGGCATGTCTAAACACTTGTTGCACGCACTTATGAGTTTTTTTTAAATTAAGCGAAACATTGAAAGGTTGTTTATCGATAACATATCAAATAATTAACTATTGCTACTATACAGCTTGAGATATGCACTGTTATCGATTAACTACATGCACATCACTTAATGCGCGTTGCACAACACTTGAAGCTACTTTGTAGCATACTTTTGTGAGTTTATAGAAGTTGTACGGTTGTGAATAATATATATTATATAAGTTTCGGCATTATTAATCACAATGGTATCAATTTCAACTATTAACTATTACAACTATTTTTGCTGCACTCACATCAATAAATGTTTATTGCGCAACACTTGAAAGTTACTTTGTTCGCAGCAATTCAAATGTATCGCCATATAATCGTTATCGATCAATGTCAGAGAGCACACACAGACACGCACACACACACACACACATACAGACAGACACACCTGCACAGCTTCATTACATTTGTGCTGTGCAGCGAGCCAAAGACGGCGCCACGGAAGTGTGTGTGTGGGTGTTTTTTTTTTTTAGTCTTGTTGTCCTTTTCAGCCAATGGAAGGATACATTTGTTGGTTCTATTGATTTTTAATACGCGTCTTGTTGGCAACCAACGCGTCGTCATTGGGCCATTGGGCAACCCGGAGCCAACTACTTTGAACTCGCTGTTGAAGCTGTCGTGCAGCTCCTTCAGTGGCTCTGCTTGTCTGACTGTGTGTGTGTGTGTGCGTGTGTATATTTTAATGCTTGTTAGGAAGAAATATACAAACAAACAAACGTGTCACAAGTCGTGCTCACCCTCTCAACATTTCTATTGCCTTGTGATAACTTAATGCCAAACGCATGCTTTTGCATATGATATCATACAATGCGGCGTATGAGTTACTTTTTTGCAGCCATCGTTAAGTGGCAGCGGCCATTAACACCGACCGACAGTATAACGGTTTATAAAAAAACGTAATGGAGGAGTTGCAGGCAATGCCAAGCAGCAGTTAATGGATTGCACTCCAAGCTGAGCTGTGCTCGCGACTAAGCTACGCATTCACATGGGCTGCGCCTATATGTTGATCAAGCACTCAGGCGATCACTCAAAGCTCAACATGCTCTCACGCTCTAACTCCCTCTCTCTCTCTTTCCTTCCTACTCTTGTTCTAGCTGCACTCTACGCTGAACTATGCTCGCGACTAAGCTGTACATCCGCATAAGCTGCACTTATGTGTTGGTCACACACTCAGAGAATCACTCAAAGCTAAGCTTGCTCTCACCCTCACTCACTCAGTCACTCTCACTCCCTCTCTCTCTCTCTTCTTATAGCTACACTCTGCACTGAGCTGTTCTCGCGACCATGCTAAAATCGTACGGAGTTGGTGAAATGGCAGAGTTACTAATTGTCTATGTTAAAATGAGACGCGCACAAAAAACTTTTTCAATAAAATTAATTTTGTGTAAAAAAAGTCAAATTAGTGCTGGATTAATAAGCTCCCTTACAAATTTAATAAAAACTGCAATAAAGCAGAACACAAAATGCTTTAAATATTTCCGAAAATGTTAAAAATGCAATAAACAGAATTAGTTTTTGTTTATACTTTGCAAATAAGCACATTTCAAGTGGCTGTCACATGTGGCACATAAATTTGTCCATAGACCGGTATACACATTTTTCCTTATGTTCTAAAGCATAAAAGTTCCCTGTAAATGTTTCAACTATGCTTTTGAAATAAATGTAATATGTATAAGAAAAAGACAAACATCGTAACCAAATTAATATGCAAATGTTCAGAAACCTAACTATTTATATGGAGCAGGAAATGAAAACATATTTTCATTAAAAATTCATTTGAAAGAAGTTCATAATAAATTCTTGTGCAAAAAATGTTCTCTTTCGTGGAACAGAGTACGTGTGTAACACATGTGCTCTTAATATATGTTTGAAATAAAGATAATAGAATGAAATAGATTAAGAGAAAGCAAAGCAAGCACAGAGAGATATATATTGTCGCCTTTTAAATTTCAGGCGATCACTCAAAGTTGAATCTGCTCTCTTTTACGCTCTTCAGCTTTTACTCTTTCGTTTTTCGTTATACTTACGATTTCCGTCGACGCTCAGCGGTTGTGTGAGCAGCGTCAGCATCAGCAGCATTGCAATAACGGACAGCAGCTGCATTGACTGCCTTTGTTGTTTTAGCTGCTGCTGTGGCTGCTGCTTCCCTTTTTGCTGCTCCCTCTTGCCGACATCCGTTTGGCCTTTGCTTGGCTGCAGCGACATTTTTGACAGTTACGATAATCGCCCGCTGTTTATCGTTTATCGTTTATAAGTCGCGTTGCTGTCGTTGACTGCCTGTTCGAGTTGTTCTTGTTGTTGTTGTTCGATTGTAAGCACACAAATGCTTAAAATAAAATAATATATAAATTTAAATTAGTCACTTTTGTGTTTTTTGCCTTAATTTATACGGCGCACAATTTGCACAATTTGTGCAGCATACTTTGCTGCGCCGCAAGTCACACAGACTCGCGCCTTGTGCCATGGTTTTTAACTCTCATTGCTCCGCAGTGGCTTTAACTTATTTAAAAAGTTCTCAACGTGCCACAGCTACGTGTACGACGCAATCCAAACTGACATTGCGACCAAACACTGGCTGACTATCTCTCTCTCTCTCTCTCTCTCTCTCTCCATCTCTCTCTCTCGCTATCTCTATCTCCCTCTGTATTAATTGGCATGCCAAGTCAGTCGGAGTGCGGTGCATTTGGGCGTGTGATGTAGCCAAAAGTTTGACAGGGTGGCAACGGTTAATGTAACGATACATTTATCATGCCTAAAATGCGCCAATCAAGTGCAGCTTAATATCTAGCTATATCTCTCTCTCTCTGCTAGGATAGAACATATCCATAGCAACGCAACATGAAGTTGATTAAAATGGCTTTCAATTTGTGGCATCGCATTAAGCTGCACATTTACCATGTCAAACTAAAGTATAATCAATCAACCGCATCAAGTGCACACAACACTGGCTTTTAATACACATATCAATTTGTCTGTCCTGAATGACTGACTTACTGACTGACTGTCTGACTGGCTGACAGAAGTACTGACTGACTGAGTGACTGACTGACTGATTGACTGACGAACTGACTGACTGACTGACTGTCTGACTGTCTGACTGACTGACAGACGTACTGACTGACTGACTGACTAACAGACGTACTGACTGACTGACTGACTGACTGACTGACTGACGAACTGACTGACTGACTGACGGACTGACTTACAGACGAACTGACTGACTGACTGACTGACTAACTGACTGACTGACTGACAGGCGGACTGACTGACTAACTGACTGACTGACTGACTAACTGACTGACGGACTGACTGACTAACTGATTGACTGACTGACGGACTGACTGACGGACAGACTAACAGACGTACTGACTGACTGACTGACTGACTGACTGACGAACTGACTGACTGACAGGGGGACTGACTGACGGACTGACTAACAGACGTCCTGACTGACTGACTGACAAACTGACTGACTGACTGTCTGACTGACTGACAGACGTACTGACTGACTGACTGACTGACTGACTGACTAACAGACGTACTGACTGACTGACGAACTGACTGACAGACGTACTGACTGACTGACGAACTGACTGACGGACAGACTGACTGCATTTTCTTAAAGAAGTAGTTGCATTTTCTAATGCGCACACTTAGGAAAGGTTTTGGATGAATTCTATACGCTGATCTGTTTTAACATAATTTCCTTTCGTGGCAAACAAACAAATTATATAATTTCAGCTGCACAATTAGCTAATACCTATATATATTTAGACCACCTTTCCAATTAGGTTCAGGCCATCTGGCATAATGTTATAAGCTTCTTTTTCTTCTGGTTTACAGTGAACGAAATTGAAAGCAAATTAAAATGCAATTTCTAACGTGTCTTTTGTTGTTATTCTTCTTCTTCTTCTTCTTGTTTTTTTGGGGTCCAACTTTTATGTCGGAGAGCCGCCCGCTAAACGAAATACTTTGGAAAGTACTTAAATTTGAAGCAAAACTTGGCAACTTTCTGTACGTGTTGCTGGGAATGCAATTTCCATTTTGATATCCCACGTACCGCCGTTGCTGAAATAGGAAGATTTTCTTGCGAAAATGACAGATTCAGACATTTGTGCAGTAATGCGGCTCAACGTTGCCTGGCTTGGCTTAAAAAGGACTTCATTTCAATTGGTTTTCTCTGTGGCCTTTCCACCCCTCCTCCCCTGCCCGCCAGTGAAAAAGTAAATTGTTTTGTTAAAAATATAATAAATATTCTATTAAGCTGACAAAAAAAGCAAATAGCACGAAAAACTGCTTTAATTAAAGAAGAACACAAAAAATCCTTTTAGTACGGAAAAGTCTTCACACATTTTACGAAATAAAGGACAAAATAAACTTTGCTAATATTTGAGACATTTAAGATTTTTAATTTAAATAAAAATATGGTTTCTAGTTTTTTTTTTTTTGAGTTGTTTTTATGTGTTTTTCGGCATACAAATTTTAATTGGGCTGAAAAAAAGGGAGGCTGGATATAAAATCTGATTTATATTTTAAATTTAAAATTATATATTTTCTAATTGTTTGCCAGATTACAAGTTTCGAATATTCGAATATACATAAAAAAAAACTTTTTAATTTCATGTTTGGAATATTTGAATAAACACAAACATAATTTTTTTCTTTTGATGGTTAGAATATTTAACTAAACAAAATATACAATTTTTTTCATTCATATTTCAAATATTTAAATAAATACAAACATCATTTTGTAAACATATTTCGTTTGAATATACTTATAAAGGTAAAGAATAATAACAAAATGAAAAAATAAGAAAAATATGAATTCTCTAAATATCCAATAAGAAACCTTTTTAGTTTCTAATATAAACAATATATAGTCAAGTTTTTATGCTGCTTATCTGTTATATTTCAAAAATATTCTTTGGAAAAGCAAAAACTAGTTTCTCAGAAAACATATATAATATATTGAAATATTCTTTTCTAGTTATTTTTTTAGATCTGTGCCCTATTGAGATAAAACTGAACGTATTCACAAGAGAATACATGAAATTGAATAAAAAATGTCTTATAAATTTAGTTTATATTATTTAGTAATTTCATTCAATTTATATGAAAATTTACACTTTAAAGAAAAGATATACAAATTGTTCAAGCAAAAATATTTCAAAATATTTGCCAACATATGAAAGATATTAATAAATACACTTTAATAAAGTTCTCACAGCTGAATATTAAAAAAATTTGGGCAAAGAAACTTGCGTAATTTTTTGCACAGTGTATAAAACGCAATTTCCTTTTGTATATTGATAACACGAAAAGGCCGTAAATCATGAATTAAATGATTTTACGATGCAATTTGCAATTTGTTTTGGCCCATTTTGAAAAGGTCAACGGATATTGGCGAGAATTTGTTTATGGCCAAATTGCGAAATATTGATGCGACTTGTCGGCAGCACCTGCGGCCATTTTATGCGGCGCCAAAAGGTGCCAAATGTGGCCAAAATCGTTGAAGGTAACAGCGACAGCAGCAACAACAACAACAGCAACAACAACAACAACAACTGTGAACTGCAGACGACACGGAAATGCAACACTTTCCGTTTTCCTTTTCCGTTTGCAATTTTTGGCCGGTTATTTTCTTGGTTATGCACTTTGCACACTAACAACAACAAAATGTACAAAAAAAAAAGAAGAAAAGAAAACAGCAGACGACACACAGACGGGGCGGGGGTGGGGGGCACAGCAGAAAATAATGTTCTTTTTTTCGGTTTTTTTTTTCTTCCTGTTTTTTTTTTTTTTTTTTTTTTGCCAACATCAACACAAACACAAACAAAGCGCTCGCCGGATTTATAATGGCAATGTAAACAGCGCTCAATTCGCGCGCGACTCTTGTGCCGTTTTAACCGTTTTACATTTACCGTTCAAGCAATGCTTTTGCGCGCGCTTTTTAAGAACGCGTCTCTGCCAGTGCTGCTGTCTGGGCTCTGCCAACTCGCTGTGTAGTATGTTATGCGCCCTACGCCTGCCGCACGTAGAATGCTGGACGGCATTGTTGCTGCCAGCGGCTTTTATACCAAGACGCCAACGGCTGGCGTTCGGCTTAAGTTCGGTTCGCTGCGATTCGGTTCGACTCGGCTCGCTTTGGCTGGGCCTTGCTTGTGTTATTCGCTGGCGTTTAGCATATGTCCGTGTTGGCAGCGACAACGACAACGACAACGTCAGCGGCAGCGGCAGCGACAAAGGGCAGCGACGCTGGCAGCGATGCTGGCAGCGATGATGGCATTGTTGTTGGTGTTGGGCATCGCTGCCTGGTTGGTTGGTTGCCTGCATATTTGCTTTATGAATGTGTTTACCAGCAAACTTTTTCACAATGTTGGCGCGGTGGGGTAGGCAGCAGCAAAAAGCTGCTTGCTGCGTGCGAAAGTGCCAACACTCGCATTAATGACAACAAGAACAACAACAGCAAGAAGAAGAAAAAGAAAAAGAAGAACAACAAGAGCAAAGGACAACAGCAATTACAAATAACAGTAACAAGAACAATTGTAAAGCCTGCTACTGCTCAATTAACTATGTATCTCTCCTGTCGGACTCTGTGCGTGTGCCTGTGTGTGTGTGTGTGTGTGCACGTCTGCCTTTTATTCGCGTAATTACGATTATTCTGGCAATTACGGAAAATGCAATTGCAATGCTTATGCTGAATATTATTTAACCTGCAAATTTACCGTGTCAATTGTGCGTAACACCTATACACATGTGTGCATTTGCATGTTTCTGCATGTCAAGTAAATGCAATCATTTATTTAAAATAAAAAAAAAAAATTACAATTACACCAATTAATTATGTAAAGTCAACCGCATGATATCCGGCATTTTAAATACCCTAGCATTTGCCAAAATATGATTAAGGCTAATTGCATTTTTAAGCATAATTTCAACCAATTTTGTTTGCAACTCTTTTAAAATAGCTAAAACTAAATTAATATATAAATTGAAAGCTCCGAAAAGTATGCTATATAAAACTGCTTGATTTCGAAATGCAGCTATTTTTCTGTTTATTCATTTTGAAGTGCCTTGCGCTCTTACTCTGAAAGTAATTAATGTTAATTTGTTTTGCAAAAAGACTCTGCATTAGCATAATATTTACGAAAAGAATCAATTTAATAGCATAGCAATTTCAGGCACTTCATAAATTATAATCAAATATATCCATATTTTATTTTGCCAGACATTTTTGCTTAATTCTTTAGTTCATGTCGGCACATTGAGCGCGAAGTTTGGGGCTCAAAAAGAGATAATAATAAAATTAAAAAAGAGACCATGTGCTTAGGTATCAAAACTGGAAGCTGTCGAAAATATGGCTTTGGCCACCAAAAATTGACAATTGAAACGTGACGGAAAATTGTTGGGGAAAATTTGCCAATAAAAAGCGAAGCGTTTGGGTTGCTCAATGCAATTATATTAAATATAATCTCAAAAAATAAAAATGCCAATTTAAATAAGTAATTAAGTTGTAATGTTTTATGCTAGCTTTAAATTTATGCGTTACGTGGCACGCGTACTTAATTATTTACTTGCGATTTTATTTATAATAAGTATTAAACAACAATTTGACCGATGTTCGAATTTAATTGTTATTTAACTAGATATTTTGCGACAATTTTAACAAACAAAAAGTAGTAAAAACATAAAGTGAACAATTCAAACAAAGGAATTTGTTCATTTCAATAAACTTTACGAAATTATATTCATTTGTCTACATGCTCTTTATTTAATTAATTTCTTTTTTATGGTGAAAAAGTTGTTATAGAAACGTGCTAAAAGCACATCCAACTAATATTTCGCTAATGCAAATACAAATACATTTTCAATTGAAAAATGCTAGCTATATGTATATATTTTCATAAATAATTTGCCAAGAAGCTGACCTTTAACAGTGAAAAGTGAAAGTGACACTGGCTTATTTAAAATTAGAATTGAAAATAAGTAACAAAATTGCCTTTCTCGACAGGTGAAATGTCCAAGTGACAGCGTCATTAAGGCGACTAAATAACGAGGATACTTATTTAAATGCCAAGCTAGACCGTGACATTTAAAGGCGGGCGGATGGCCTACAACTGTAACTGTAAAATACTAACAAGTAGCCAAATCGCCGGAGTTCCTCTCTACAGTGGACGCGTGCAAAAGATCGCCATTTAGTGAGTAGCGTAATTATTAATGAATTACAAAACTTGAAGTGGATCTTCCTCACACCCGAAACCCCTTGAAAATGTCTAAAATTGGGTATAATCTTTTTGTGCACACATATGGTAACAGGCAGCAGGAGATATATCCCAGCTGCCTGTCCTATAAGTGCTAGAGTCTTAGGATTTGGAATGTGGCTCTGTCTATGGCACACGCAAATCAATCGATAACTGCGAAATCGATCAAAGTAATAGACACAACATTTAGTACACAAAGTATTTATCCGAGGCTTAACCGATCCCTCTACTAGATACTTAAGTTGGGGAACGTATGTCTTTCTACCTCAAGCGCAAATCAAGTGTCTTTTTTTTTTAAATCTCCGATAACTTTCTCTAACTCCGCGAAATCGATAACAAATCGTTAGCGTAATTCTGTTTTTTGAGCTTATAAGAGCTAGAGACACAAAATTTAACTTGAGCAAAGATAAAGCTTTAGATTTTATTTCCTTTTTTTGTTAATATATTAAATATTTTTTTTTAGATTTTATTTCTATTATACTTTATATATTTTATGTATTTTATATATTTTAACTATTTTAAATATTTTATATATTTTATGTATCTTATGTATTTTACGTATTTGATATATATTTGGTATATTAATATATTTTACAATTAAGAAACCGAGTCGTTCGACCTCGCTATGTTATCACTGTACTACGAAAAGCCAAGCTGAAAGCTTTTGTTTTTTAAAAAGAAAAGTCAAAATTGTAACAAGCTAAAAAGTTCAAGTTACTAAAATGGCCTTAGCTGACAGTTTTTGGGCCAAAAGCAAAGTTGATGTTTAATCGATAACGATAACCGATAAGCCCAATGTACAATTGTGCTAGACAAGTCTAAATAATGCAAAAAGTGCGATGGCAAGTGCAACTGTATCTGTATTTGTCAGCTGCTCAATCATCATTGCAACCAATTTGTGCAAACACCTAAACACACACACACACACACACACACACACACACAGAGACAGACAGACAGAGACAGACAGAGACAGACAGCAACACGAGTGTGATTGAGATTGATCTGTGTTTATGTTAACCCGCATCGCGGCGGCTGCCACATTTGGCGCCACATTAGCATCAGCAGCGGCAACTGCAACAGCAGACGACATGCTGCCACATGCTGCCGCACAGTCGCACAGCCGCATGCAACAGCAGCTGCGAAAAGTATTTGCGCAATGTTTGCGCTGTTGCCACTCGCATATTTTTGCATGGCAGACAAAGTTTGCCGCACACGTTTCGGTTGCTGCCACAAATAGCGTTGACTACATTTGCTGCCTGCCGCTGTTGCATTTGCTGCCATTTGACAATTGTTTTGACCGCCCCCCAACCAGCCCACAGCTGCTGATGCTGCTCATTTTACTCACGCCATAAAATAAGTTTGAGCTGTCATAATGTTACACAGTTGCAGCTGGCAGCAGGCGGCAGGCAGCAGGCGGCAGGCAGCAGGCGGCAGGCAACTCGCAACGAGCAGGGGCGACTCGCATTTCACTTTCACAACTTGAACCAAATGGCAACTGGCAACCGACTAGATAAAGAATTCATGAAATACATCAAGCAGCAGCAACAGCAGCAGGTTCCATGGCAAAGCCCGTCCAGATGTTACCCTAGACGCAGCTCCAAATTCCATCCTCAGTTCAACAACAAGCAAAATTCATTTCTCAATAACTGAGACATTAAATGACCGATTGTTGTGCCATTTTAAACATCTCAAGATGACATTCATGGGCGCCTATGTACCAGAAATCAGATCTATATATGAGAGAGTGCGCCTATAATTGTTCAATTTTGGCCTTGTGGCCTTGGAAGGAGGCGAAAAAAGTGAAATATTCTTTGGTTTTTCCTTTTAGATTTCCTTTGCCAACAATTTTGTCGAAATGGATATCTTTTAGACCTTAAGTAAATCCTAAGCAGGCATTATTACAATCTTCGAACTCTGAGATCGAAGGAAATGTTAATGCCCATCAAAAGTATATACAGTTTATGGACTCTCAGCAACCGCCTTCCGCAATTTACACCATCTTCAAAGATGTTCTCAATGGGTAAAGGGTATCGGGGTACAGGGTATACGAACAACCCACAACCGCAAAGAGTACGACTCCTGACGCTGACACAGATAAGGATGACGCCACTTGCCAAGCAGTCAGTGGTTCGCTGCGCCCCGAAAAGTATGCGATGGCTATAAAATAAATATGCAGCGATTTGTATTCAAATTATGTTCACTTCCATTGCATGCCATATATATATACATATATACATATATATATACATATATACACGGCAATATGTACAAATTGAGCGATTTTCAGATGAATGGAATGGACATAGTTTGCCCTCCGTCCCAGCAGATATTCTGACACCCAAAGTGCTTACGATTCAGTCTCCCAGTTATTTGCGATAACAAATGGCCCAAAAATATGATAACCCATTTGCCTGAAAGGTCTTCAATCCATTTGGCACAGCTGATGACTAATTTATTGCCGGGTCACAACTTGTTCAACTTATTTCTTGGGCTCATATTAATGGAATCTAATATTTGTCAGTCCATACAGAAGAGCTCTTGGAAAAGTTAAGCAAATACCTTGTACTAATAATTTAGAAATTATCTTTAATATCTTCGATACTTATTAATGGAAAAGCCATATGTATTTCTGATCAAACCCAAGCCGTAAGAGCTGGGCAGCTGAAATTTTTACTGTAATTACCCTATGTGATGGAGGTTCACTTTAAAACGACGTTTTGTTAAATTCCACCCGCAAGTGTGGAAAAATCGTGAAAAACGGTTAAATGAAACTTGTTTGTTTACCATCCGATGGGCTTCAAAATCATTTGCAGAGATCTCTGCTTAAATTCATTTGTTCAAATTCACAATTTTCCAAAAATCCATTCCTCCTTGATGGATGTCAAAGATTTGGTAAAGTTTCAGGTTCAAATCCGTATGTTATATAGTTAACTTCATATAACTTCAAATTAAAAAAAAAAAGAGAGAGTAATAAAGTTCCAGTTGATATTGATCGACTAAAAGACACCCAGTACACAGTTTTTATTAATCCCCAGAGAACACAAGAGTTAATTAACCTGCCAAGCAAGTTTAAAGCGACTTGAACTTTTATAAATAATCAACATGATCCAAACAGAAAATCTTATAACTATCGTAAATCAATCTTCCAGGCGACACCCATTCGTATCTTCCCAGAGAAACACTTTCCTTAAGCAAAAAGCTTAAGTAATATTTATGTATGCTTGAATAAAGAGCATTCATTCTGTTATCTTAACTTACAGGGTATACAAATCAGGCCTACAGATCCATAATATCCATGAACGTTGGTTCGCTTCGCGGTGCGAATCCAATTTCCTGGCTCGGACCGAGCCCAAGGTTCGTAAAGCTAGGCATTAGTTCAAGCGTTTGTCATTTAAATTCTCCGAATTGTAATAAAACAATTCCCATTTTTTTTTTTAAATATTATGTTTTTCAGTACTGCCCAGTGCTGCCCAGTGCTGCCCGAGGGCATGCAAAACGAGAGCCATTTGTTGTTGAGTTTATACAATTTAAATAGGGTCGAATTGCAGCCGAAAGGCTTGGATCAACTCAAATGGTAACAGAAAATTCATTAAAATGCAATATGTAAACGCAAATTGATATAGAAATATGTGCAAAGAGGTTACCAGTTGAATGGAGGGGGTGGGGGGGGGGGTGAAAGGATGTGGCTGAGAGAGTGGGAGCGTGAAAGGAAGAGTTGGGCCTTGCAACAATACGCAATACGCCACGAGCTGTCCAACGATGCCGAACGGGATATGGACACGGATACGGCTGAGCGGTGCAAAGGAGGAGACCGACACTGCGACTGCGACTGCGACTGCGACTGGGACTTGGACTGGGACTGGGACTGGGACTTGGACTGGGTCTGAGATGGGAGCCAAACCAATTGCATGGCCATCGTGTGCAAGAAAATCTAATAGAAAGTTTAGCTAGCACCGCAAAACCGGTAAAATTCCATTGACTGGCAGCTTCGATGGTTGGTTGGTCGGTCGGTCGGTCGGTCGGTTGGTTGCTTCGGTTGGTTGCTTAGCTGGTTTGTTGAGGGCTGCCTTCGAGTCCTTGCCCTGGCCTCGCCTGGCCTCACCTGGCCTCGCCTGGCCTCGCCTGGCCTCGTCTCGTTGCCGTAGCTGGCAAACATTTGCAATGGCTGCCAGGCAAAATAGCTAAACATTTTTGCAGGTAACTTTTTAATTAAAGCCGATACCAATGTAGAGACAGCCGAGCCGCCCGATCACCTCAATCACCTGCCGGAGCCGTCAACAGTTTTTGCGCATTTGAACGCCGGACTCAAGAGTGCGGCATTATTCGCTCGCCTTTGTCATTTATTATATTGCATTCCCCATGCATGCATGCATTTCAAATATTTGATAAGTTTATTGAAATATGCAAAATATCTGCATTTATTTCATGCCAATGCATTTATTTTGCATTTTTGCATTTGTTTTTGTCTCTTCTTGTATGCATAACAATTTTGCCAGCCAGTCAGCATTTATTCTCGTTTGGCAAAGCTGAATTGCCAAAAAAAATTCTTATCTCAATTTGAATTCCATTTAATAAAGTTTATTTCTAAATGCAATTCAAGTGCGACAACATAGCGCAATTAACTTGTAATTGGACAAAGAGCATTCAATCTCGAACTTGGCTCAGACAATTGCCTACAGTGATCGCTCGCAAATGTGAACGAGCTGCCAGAAGTTTCTCCTAGCTAAACATCTGATTGGGGATCAGCGCATAGCTGAGGCTTTCTTCAGGGCTGAAAGTGAACCCTTAGAAGAGTAATTGATAAATTTGACCTTCAAGGAGGTCCGTCTGAGCGACGGACCAACAAACGGCAGGTCGCCGGTTCAAATAATTGTTCACAAATAAAAGGGCAATTACTGAGCAGGAAGTTTGGGGATCTAAACACTTTGAAGGCAACATATTTTTATACCCTGAACCCATTAAAAATGGGTAAAAAGGGTATAATGTATTTGTGCAAATGCATGTAAGAGGCAGATATAGTATATATGTATATTCTTGATCAGCATCAATAGCCAAGTCGATTTAGCCATGTCCGTCTGTCTGTCTGTCCGTTCGTCCGTCCGTCCGTCTGTCCGTATGTATGAACGCAAGGATCTCAGAACTTATAAGAGCTAAAGACTTACAATTTTAGCTGTAGGTCCTCCTAGTGCCCGCGCACCGATATTTTTTTCCGATATTCGATAACTTGCCCCGTTTCCAAGTAATCGATAAAAAGCGATATCGAAATCCTGTTTTTTGAGCAATTTTGGTAAATAATAAGTGCTAGAGTCACCAAACTTGACATGTAGCTTTTAGAATAGTATATATATATCAAGTAGAAGAGGGTTCAGGGTATCCCCTAATCGGTAGCTCCCGACTAGAACCTCTTACTTGTTTAGAATATATATGTACTTATATGTACTTAGAAAATATCTACTTAAAGCTTGTCCACTTGATCAACTTTGGCTTCTACCTGTCATATTGAAGCCAAAATTGCTCGCTGATTCTTGGCAAAACGAAGAAAATCTATGTTTTCTTAATAAATTAAAGCTAAAGTTTTTAAAACGCAACGCTTCAAGCTTAAAGGACAAAGTAACTCACTGTAAAAACGAACAGCATTCCTTGCATGTCCTTTTGTGACAAGAAATCAATTCAAATTGTAAAGCTCTCTAAATTTAAAATTTTATTAGAAGCCAGTTGACAACATTGAATTATGACTAGCCAGAAGTCCGTCTGCAAAACAATAAAACTAAGCAAACAACTCGACTCTATTAATAGTTGAAAACCCAGGGAAAGAAACCGAGTAAATGCTTTTATCAAAAGTGCCCGACTAGGCGATACCCCGTATACATTTGCAAACTTCGATTCGAGTCCAAATGAGCCTACATGCAAAATTTCTAGTCTCTAGCTTTTAGTTTTAGAGATTGTCAGCCGCGCAAGGCATTGAAAGGATCAATAATATATATAAGACTGCAATGTCCACTTTCTTATCTTGTCTTCAATGGACGCAGGGTATAAAAAGGTTCAGAGAAACAAAAAAAAATGCAAAGCAAAGAGTGAAATACTCTCAAAATTGAGTTGATTTTAAAACCCCCTTTCAAGAGGAATATATCGTTTTTAACCTGATTGAAGCACATACGATAAAAAAGCTCTTACGGACCACTTCGAATGCTCTTTTGTTTACAGCAAAACAACAGAAAAACATATCAAGTAACTGTTATATTATGTGCATATGATCAGCATACACCGATGCACTTGCACAAGTGCAGGGTATAATAAAAAGCAGCTCTTCGTGCGCGTCCATCACCCGCAAAAACTTACCCATGCACAACAACAACAACACCAACAACGACAACGACAGCAACAACGACAGCAGGGAAACTCGTCCACTGTACACGTGCCAACGCGCGTGTGAATGTGTTCCCATTCGGAATGGCTCCATGTCCGCTTGCTTCCTTCGTTCTTTTACTGCTGCTGCTGCTGCTGCTGCTCTGCTGCTGCTCTGCTGCTGCTCTTATTGTTTGTTGCTGTTTTCATTTTTATTGCCCGGCAGCCACAGTCGAAGTGAAACTGAGTAGACGAAGTTGGACGCTGCGTGTTTGCACTGTCCGCAACTAATTGGATTGGCGTCGACCATTCAAGAACGAACGGAGTTTTAATGTTTGCTCACTCACATGTTTGCACTCCTATATATACATATATGAACATATGTCATGATTAATTGAAATGCGTAAAAAATTAAAAGTCACTGTAATATTGAAAATGGCAGCCATTTGCGCTGCCCGCCATTTTGACAGCACTTACCAGCTGACGATCGCCCCATCGATATTAGCTTTAGCAGCAGCGATGAGCCGCGATGTCTCGAGCGATCGCCTATCGATATTATCGCAAAGTGTAAATAAATGTGATATCGATATGATACTTCCACAATGGTACAATTGATGGCGCTTTTAATATGCAAAACCAATGTATGTTCTACATTGCATTTTTTTTTCTGCTTCAATAAATTCAAATACAACAACGCTGCTGACATTTTGTGGTTTTATTGGCACATAAATAAATAAACGAATGTCAAATTGCCGAGGTGTGCATTTTGTTGATAAATAGTAGATGTATGTATGTACATATATGCACAAGCGAAGGCAGTCGAATGAGCAGCGGACATTTATATGAAATAAATTAAAACATATCCAACGGTCACACTGCCCGCTTTCGATTAAAATGAAATACGCGTTTAATCCTGTATTTATGCACGTGATCACAAATTACTTTAGCTAACGTGCTTGATTAACTTAGTTGGATCGCATGGTATGTTTATTCCTCCACAGAATTAGTCAGCGTGCCAAACTGTTTAAACTGGGTTTAGATTGTGTTTTAAAAGGATTTCAGTTATATAAGATAATAAAAACTAAACCAAACAGCTTTTAATTAAGTTAAAGCCCAATGGGATTTTATGAAACTTAAATAAAAATAATTAATTATTGCACATTCATGAATTCGCATCATTAGCTAGCATCTCTGCCGCTCCAATGCATTTTTTATTATGTGCCAATTGTGCAGGCGCTGAGAGTCATAATTAGACCATTCACGTGACCGACCGTAACAGTCCTGGCTGTGTTCCCATTACCGTTAACGAGCAGCATACGGACTGACAGGCAAGCTGGCAGCCATCTTGGCCTGGTCCATGTCCACTTGTTGTGCGCAGAGTCTTCAAGTTGTGTTCCACTACCGTTTTATTATTTTGTTTATTTTCTGTTTTTTTTTCTTTCTTCTCCCTCCCTTCTTTAAACAATCCTAGAGGGCAAAAAAAAAAAAGAAAGTTAAAGAGAAATTGAATGCTCGGGGCAAAGGGAGTCAGACGCTGCTTGCTGCAGACATGAAGCTGGTGACTTTGCCAAACGTATTGGCTACTGCGTTGGGTAACGGCATCTCGTGGCAAGTTTGTTGCGAAATGTGCAACAAACAACAACAAAAGCAGGAGCAGCAAAAGCGAACAACAAAAATTGCAAAGCTTTCAAAGTTGCGCAGAGCAAACTCGTTTTGTGGGTGGGCAATGGGGAACGCTCCGCTAAGCGAAAAGGCAGCCATTGGCTTCATCAAAACATTTCACAACGTCGCTTCGTTTTAATGGCGTCCAAGTCGTCAACATGGTCGCGCCAGCAACGGCAACGGCAACGACAGCCCAAGCGACCGACCTTTTGTTGCTTAATTGGCGCGCTGGCCGGTAGGGCCGTAACACTGGCAGAAACGGTTTCTCTAATATAGAGATGGGCACGTGTCGGCACGACACGACATCACGACTATCGATAAATGCATGTTATGTCGACATATCATTGAAGAACAGCTAACAGATATCTTGGATTAAAGTTGACGCTTATGTTAAGGGGCAATTGTTTTTATCATGTTTAACAGCTATCTGAGATTCCATTTGCAGGCTTTGCCATAGTTTTAAATCATAGAAGAACCCTTTTAGTTAGGCTCTGAAGTATTAAGTCGCATTGCTAGTATATTAAGATAAAATCTAAGACAATCTTGAAACCATTTTGGCGGTTGTTATCTACAAACTTTTCGATCCCTTTCTATACACATAAATCTATGCATCTTTGCAGCAGTGCCATAGATATGCATATATTCCTTCTTCTTTCTTCGTAGCTTCCAGTATTAAAACTTATTCAAATTAATTAAGATTATGCAGGCCGCTTTAACGGGAGCTTAACACCAATTGACCCATACCCCATTTGCAGATGCCAAAATATATGAACATAACTTTGATATTTTTTAATTATTTTCGCTTGACTTTTTATTGTAAATGCCTTAAGATTTCTGAGTTCTACTATTTTAGCTTATTGGAGAGCACGCACGATATTCAATTTCTTAACACGATCGGGTCGTCTTTAATGGCGCGTGTTCGTGTCACCGTGTTGAAAACACGACACGCGCTCAGCTCTAAGCGCAATGTGATGAGTTCAGCTTCCCGCGGCCTGCATATGTAATTCGAGAGGCAGCAAAAACATTTTGCGACGTGTGCGCGATTCGTTCACGTCCACACGCCATTTGCATTCCGGCATAGCCATTGTCCTGCGCCAACCGACGGCCTCGTGGCATCCTGGGCGTGGACTGGTGCCGTGGGGGCGTAGGGGCGTGTGCTGCTGCTGCTGCTGCTGCTGCTGCTGTACGTGTGTGCCATATAACTTTGGCAACGGGCAGCAAATACGTAATCACAACAACAGCAGAAGGCGTCAGGAATGACAGCAACAATACAATGTGGCAAATGTGCAACGTGAGGCGTTGGCACTTTGCTGCTCCAGCGCCGACTCCGGCCAGGGACCAAGGGACTCAGACTCAGACTGAGCCTGCGACTGCGACTGCGACTGCGACTCAAACGGAGCAGCAGCGGCGGTCATTGCAGTTATGTCACATGGCTGACTTAATTCATTCATTTAGACGACTCTCGCAATTGTAGGTGTCGCACCCTCTGTCATTTCGTTCTTGCCACCGACGCAGTGCAGCAGTGGCAACAACACCAGCAAATATGAACGCTGTCGCTACCCTGTAATTCGTGCTTTACATGAAAGAAAACAAAAAAGATGAGTTTCGCATTTAATAATAAAGAAAATTCGGAAACTTTACCTTCAAAACTGTGAATATCATCGATTTTTCTGATTTGCGATGACGGAAAGAGGCGTGGCAAGCCTTATTTGCAGGTTATAACTGAACGCTCTAACCTACGAATTTGAAGTTTCGAGAATTTATAATTGTTTGGCAATAACAGGAACAGGAATTAAATGCAAATTAGTGTATAGTATATGTATATATAACAGCATTACCTCTGTGATCAAGATATCCCCGTAACACCCGCGGGTACAGGGTACAACAATTGCTGCAACGGCTACACAAGCAGCAGTCAGTCAGTCTGTGGAGAGCCATTATGGCACCGACATTGTCAATGACTGGCACTGGCGAATTATTATTGCCTGGTGCAGGCAGTTGGACGCCAACGACGCCCAATGTGCTTGTCATTGTTCCCAGTCCCAGTCCCAGTCCCGCCATTGTGCATTGTGCATGCAAATGCAATGTGTGTGTGTGCGTGTGTGTATGTTGTACATGCATACATATGTATGTGTATGTGTTGGCATGACATGTATGCTCCATCTTGTTATGACATTTGAACCATTTCGCGCAGGTGGGAATTGGGTTGGGCAGCAACATGACTGCAACCATTTGTCAGTTAGTCAATCAGCAGCTTGGGTGGTCGGGTGACACATACTTAGTTTAAAGCAATTTTCCCATACATGACAATGACGACGAAATACGCGCACACACACATTCATATATATATATATAAATAAAAGCTACTAACGCTTTATGTAAGTGCCCAAAAATGATTGGTATGCCGATTAAGTATGTGGCGCACAGTGTAGAGGTTTAGTACCAAAGCCTTGGGCGGGAAAAATTGTTTTGTAGTACAGTGTTGTTAGATCGTCCGCAGATTATAGCCAGCTGATATTTTAAGTCTATGGCCAACTGTTGATAATACACCAATCGATATAAGTATCGATAACGGCGCTTTAATTTTGTGAGATCAGCATACTCAGCTTAAGATGCACAAGTTCTTATATTATAGTATTTTATATTCATGTATGTACATGTTATCCAAATAATATATGTATAAATAGTCTATTAACACATATGTGCTATTTTTCTAGTAGATTGATTATTTTTGACCATTTAAATGCTACACTGCAGCTATATTAAAATGAAATTCAAAGAGCAACGGTCGCATTGTTGCGTCGCCTGGCAGCACTGTAGTGTTGTTAGGCGCATGCGCAACGGCGTTGCCACACATTCATTTCAAATTTGACTTTTGCGCTAACGAACGTCGTGGAGAACGCAAGAACACAAAAAAGGGACGCTACAACGCTTAAAACAAAAATACTTAATAGAACAAATAAATATAAATCGTGCTAAGCATAACAGGTACGCAATATGCTTGGCGCTACAATTAACACACAAATGACAACGATGCGCAAAAGCGCCGCTGCCGTCGCGGCCTTGGCAAACAACAAAGGACAACAAGCAGAGAGGCAGCAACAAGTGCCGCAACAGGTTGCCTCCAATTTAACAGAAATTATAACAAAATTGCAATTGGATTATGGCAACTACAAGTACACTGTCTATCGTTGTGCTAGCAAGTTTGTGGCACTGCAAAAAATCTTTCACAGTAAGCAAAATGAATATCTGTAAATTTGCCCTTTATTATAGCAGCCTTGTTTACAGCTAGCAAGATACCCTATAAATTGGTGCTGGCCATACTGGAACGCCATGGGATGCCCGTGAGCAGCGGTAATTGTAATCTGAATCTGATGGTGCCGCCCTTTCAGCTCACCTCGCTGCTGCACGACATTTATTTCGCCTGCGAGAAGCTGGGACACTTTAACAAAACACAAAGCTATCAGCTGGAAGCGGCAACAGCGCTGTTGGCCAATTTCTTTTGGAATGTCTACGATCCGTAGGTGTTTCCTCTCAATTTATATATTAATATTTTCATATAAATAACCTTACATGATTGCAGTCAACGGCATCACTCCATCTCGCTGCTGGAGATCAGGGTGACATTTCTGCTGCTCTGCAAGCTATACAGCAGCGAGCATATGGTTGGCGACTTCTACAGCCTGCTAGCCGATGTCAAATCCCAGTGTGTGTCACGTTACGCCTTCGAACAGCTGCTGCACACGCTCAGCAAGCTGCTGAGCTACCTGGGCGAGTCGAAGGCCTATGGGCCGCACAATTTACAGCCCATGATGGAGCAGTCCTTCGCACGTTGTCATCACGGACTCGCTGGCCTCAACGAGCAGCAGTTTCACAATCTGTGGACGCACACGCAGACGCGATTCCTTATCTATGGCAATCTGTTGGCGCTGATCAAGCGCATCGAGGATACGGAGCATCTGATACACAGCAATCAGTGTGCCGGCTGTCGCATAGAGCACATCATTGGCATCCGGTTCAAGTGTCAGGTGTGTCGCGATCTGTCGCTGTGTTTGCCATGCTTTGCCGCTGCCGCGCATGTCAGCGGCAAGCATGAGGCATCGCATCGCATGTGCGAAGTGTTCGTTGAGGATCAGCCGCAACCGCAGCGCTGGACAAACTATTTGTCGCGCCTCTGCGGCTGGTTTGCCTTTGCGCAGAAGACACAACGTGCCGAGGCGGAGGAGGAAGAACGTCGCGGCTTTTGCAATGCTCAGGAAAGCGGCGCCGGCGTCTGTCAGCCCAACAATGCCACCGAACTGACGCCCATACCAGCCGAGACGCGCAGCATACGCAGCAACTCAACGCTGCGCCTAAAGGCGCCTCCAAATGAGAAACCACAGCAGCAGCCGCAACAGCAGTCGCCACCGCAACAGGAGCTATGTATGTCATTAGAAATGTACCCCATGTACCCAATGAGTAAAAAGAGTATATTGCTGTTGCACAAAGGTATCTGACAGGCATAGAGAAGCATCTCCATCTACAGCATATGGAAATAGGATATACGAATACCTACGATTTGTCAGTAAAATATACAGATTCTAATTCGTATGTTCTACTTCGCCTATTTCAATGCGAAACAGTGTATATGAGCAGTCGGAATAGACTATATATACTCCACTTCCATTTATCATGGTGCTTCTTTTCAATATTATGGATCCAGAATCCACGTCCGTCTATTTGTATCTGTTATTGGGCAATTGTTGTGACAATTTCTGATATACTAACAATTCATCGTTTATTTAAATATTTCAACCATTTTTCTTTCAGGCTCCTTAACGGGCCTGGCCAGCAATGCATCGGAACGCCTGCAATCCATCATCGACCGTCTGTTGCTGCAAAATGCGTAAGTACCGCCGGTTATTCACTTTTATGTAAATCGCAATGCTCACACTGTTTTCCTTTGCAACAGCAAGCTGGAAACGCAGCTGCAACTGCTGTCCAGCACGTCGAGCGCTCAAATATCCGAGTTTCTAAGCGCCCATCAGAGTTTTTTGCTGCACATCATTGAGGATATGCGTCAACTATCGGTATGCCCGGCACACTGGCAGCCATATACATATTGTATTAAAAAAATTTGTATATATTCGCAGCGTGCCTCGTCTGCCGCGCCGCTGATCAGCTCCACGTTCTTAAATTCCAGCACGCCGCAACGCCTGCCGCTGCCCGTGGCACCAGCTGTATATGATATGTACGCGCCTGTGGGCGCCAATTTAACACATTCCAGTGCGTTAATGAAATTCAAGAAATTCACTTGTAAATGTTCTCTAAGTTGCTTTCTCACTCGCTCTTGCAGTCAATGGCGCCGAGCTGAATCGCAGCTATTTGGAGGCCAACAAATCGGATTACTCGCTAAGCGACATTAGCCTGTGGTTCGATCAGCGTCGTTCCAGTTTGCTGCCTACAGCCGGTGCACAGCCGGCGGCTCTTTCGCTGCCCATGCCGCTGGGTGCGCTCCTGGAGCAATCGGTGAATGTGGACATGCGGGACACGGAAATGGTGAACTTTAAGCTGCTGCTAAACAAGGTCAAGGAAATTGTCGAGGACTCGTACAGTGACAATGCGGAGCTGTCGGCGGCCACACAGAATCTGGAGAATGTGCTCGACAACATCATCAAGAGCGAGGAGCAGCAGCGACGCAGCAGCTGCAGTGCCACAAGCTCTCAGCGTGCAATGCCCTGAAGACACTTTTTCTTCTAAACCATGAGGACAAACTTTAACAAATCTTCGTTGGACGTGCTTTAAATTAAGCTAATTACTGTATATAAAATATTGTTTAAGATAATACAAATGTTTCTTAACAATTTGACATATTGTTCAAGTCGTTTAAGATGCGATTCTTCTAATTCAGCCTAATCCTATATGGCATATACGAAGCATTATATGTATGCCTGGTAAGGATAAGCAGAAACATTTATATCAACATATCCGTCCACGCTAAGTCCATTTTTTTTCCTAACATTAAGTTGTAATTCGAAGAAAGCATGAAACATATACTTATTGTGCGTGGATGAAATTATTCGAAAATGTTATGAAGACTAAAGCTAAAAGTTGCATTAAATACACTTAGAACTTGAAATAACTTCCTGTTTAAATAAAATAGTTTCTGAAAATTAATCTCTTTAAATGTGAACGTTTTTCGGATAGCTTTATTTTTGTGCGATTTCTCTTTGCGTCGCATTCGTTAACGTTTTACGGGCAACGTGCCTTTAAAACTAGCTCAAAATCATTTAGACATGACTTCAATTGAGTTCAGGGATAAAAAATGGTTCACAGCTCAAATGATTTCACATAGACATAATACCTGATTATACAGATATGCCCGGAATAACCATATTAATATTAATTTGGAGTACAAAATTAATGGTTTTCATTATTAATAAGCTAATAAAATATTTAATGAGTCCAACTTGATTCAGCACCGTCTATAAAAGGTACTAAGCGGCATGCATCTAGCTTGCTTCCAACTGCGTTTGGCTCTTGATGTCAGTTACCAGAAAATCGGTGGCCATTTCCAGCTGATGGACACGCCTCAGGCTGTTCGCCCAGAGCTGTGACTGCGGCGATTGCAACTGAAACAACTCCGACTTGGCCTGCAGTTCGTCGCGCAGTGCCGATTCCAACAGCAGCGCTGCATTTGCGGGCACACTGCACAGATCCTCGTGCAGCTCCAGCAGCGAAACGTTGCAGTGCAGCTGCAGCAGATCCCTCAAGAGTCGGCGCAGCAATAGACACAACTGTGTCTGGCTGCCGGCATAGATGTGCCAATACTGCTCAGGATCGTTGCGCAGCAGCATTAACTGCGATCGACTATTATAAAATATTCGGTGGACTGTCGAAGAGGAGTCATTGCGGCCATGCCCGCTGTTGTTGCCAAAAGCAAAGTCCTCTGCTAAGCAAGTGTCCTCCAGCAGCTGCATAGCTGTTAAAGAAGAGGATCTCTTTAGGTATGGAGCTGTTCAAGAGACGTTACCGAGCCACTTACACTCCCTACGGGGCGCCTGCTCTTCCGGCACTGTTGTTGCAGCAAAGCCCAGTTTGTTGACCAGCAGTTGCTCGAATTGCATTTGCTGCTCCACGCCCTGAAACTGCAGTCGCAATGCGCAGTGCGACGTCTGCGTCATGATCACGGCGAGAAAATCCTGATGCAGCGTATGCGCTGCAAAGCTGGGCACATGAAGCTCCTGTTGCTCCAGCAGCGCGGCAATATTGATGCTGGCCAGTTGCAGCTGCAGCTGCCGCTTGGAGTCGCCATGCAACTCGTACAGTGCAAGCAGCTGTATGGAATCTAGCGACAGCAAATCCTCTAGCTGAAGCCGAACCAGCAGCACGGCGCTGCGTTCAGGCGACAGCTGCTGGACGCAGGCGGCGGGCTGCCAGCTGAGACTTTTGCTCTGTTGCTCCTGGCTGGCCCAGAACTGTGCCAGCTCATCGTAATCTTCCGGTGGCTGGCCATCCGCCTGCAAGGGCAGCTCATACAGGCGATGGACATAGTTGAGTCCGCAGCCTTGGGGCAGGTACAGTAGCGGGCGCACAGCATGCAGCGTGGTGGCACGATTGCTGCCCGCCGTATTTGTTAGCAGCATGCCCAACACCAGCGCATCACCACAAATGCGCGTCCAGATATCGCCGCAACGCCGCAGCAGCTGCTTCTCCTCCAGCAACGGCGAACGCTCGCCGGGCGCGCCGAATGTGTGCAGCTCGCGTGCGCGCTCAAAGTCCATTTGCGTTTGCGTGCGCTGTGTGTGCAGCTCGGCGCGTGCGCAGTGAACGCGCTGCATCAAACGTTTAAATCCGGCGGCGCTGTTGTTGTTGTTGCTGCTGCTGCTGCTGCTGCTAGTTGCAGCTGCCTCAGGTGCATTGTCAGTTTGAAAATTTGTGCGCAGCCGCTTGCCATTGCAGAACTGCAGCTCGACATAGGCCTGATATTTGATGGGTCCCTTGACCAGCCTGTATTCCTGCACATTATCGTGCTGAGCAATCAGCTCGAAGCTGGCGCCATGCTCATTGGGTCGCTGCAGCACAAGCAGCTTTTGCCAGCAGCGCAGCAGCACATAGATATGCTCACCCAGCCAAACGAACTTGCCAATGCTTAGCGGCAGCTCCTCGACGGCGTGCAGCATGCTGTAGCTGGTCTCATCGCCGCTGGTGTCGGCGACATCGTCGCGTATGAGAAAACTGCTGATGGGTCCGCTGTACGCCTTCAACTCCGTGGCCAGCTGCTGTAAGCATGTGCCCCTGAGATCGATGTGATGCAACAGCTCCTTTTTTCGAAACTCGTAGAACTTTAGATTACGACCAAGCACCAGGCTGGATTTCGTTTTCTTAACATGCAGCTGACTGCAGTAAGCAACTGTGTCGCGCTGCCTCAGAAATTCGGGCACGTCTTCCTCGACGAGCGTCAACATAATAAATGTAAACAAAAAAAAAAAAACACAAAAGTAAACAAAAAACCGCTAAAGGCAGCGTGCTAGAGATGAGCAATAATATTGTGACTGCTACCTGTGAAGCGATTCACAGAGTTGCATTATCATTTAGATAGCTGACTATCGAACTGCACTGCCGGAATTCAATTATAACGGCTATGTGATAGTTGTTTAACACTATTTTTATTAAATTGTAAATTGCACGAAGCGCAAGTATTTTGACAAAAAAAATGGCTTACAACTAATAATACATGATATACACATTGAATAGGAACAAAGAAGTCGTTAAAAAAAAAGAAGTAAAAAAATAGTTTTCGTAACTTTATCCACATCACAAGGCGGGCCACTTTGAGCGCCCCCTCAATCACTCTTCGGGAATCTCTTAATGGGAATTTCAAATTAACATTTGTTCGCGGGAGGCCATCAACAGCGGCTTCTGCTGTACGCCAGTGGACAGGACGAGCGAACGTCGCATCCGATTGCGCTGCATGCTGCTATTGCGCTCCCGCACTGATTGGCGCAGCTGCTGACGACGTGCGGCCCCAACGCCGGCGGCATCCTTTTCGGCGGCGTTCATCGCCGCCAGCAAATCGAAGGCAGCGCGCTTTTGCTCCTTGGTCCACATATTGGTCAACTGTTGCGCCGGCTGCTGCGGCTGCTGTGTGGCTGGCAACTTGGCAGCCAATGGCGGACGTCGCGGCTGATGCTGCTGATCCAATGCTGCCGGCGCAAGCGCTGCAGGCTGCGCAGGTGCTGCCGGCTTCGCAGGCGCTTTACTCGCGCGACTGAGTCCAAACAGAGACAATATGGACTTGCGACGTGTGCTGGAAGCGTGACTCTCGGCGGATTCGTTGCTGGAGACGCTCGTTTGCATAGGCAGCGGCGCAGCTTGTGTCGCAGCCGTTGCCGGCTCCAGCGAATATTTGGTGCATTTGGGTGGCGACTGGAATGTGACCCGGCGCAGCGTATTGCTGTTGTTGCTCTGCAGCTGCTTGGGCGCCGTCAGCATGGCCAGATTCATTTTGGCCACCGTCGGCGAAGTCTCATTCAGCTCGATGCTGCAGTAGGTGTCATCGTGGCGCGAGGGCAGCGGTTTGCGCGGCGGCACTGGGGGTACCTGCTGCCGGCACTGGCACGGACACTTGCTCTGTGCCTGTGCCAGTGCCTGCGCCTGTGCTTGGGCCAGCTGCTCAGCCTGCTCCAGCTTGAGCCGCAACTCGCGTTCCATTGCTTTGACCCGCTCTTCGGCCGCTTGCAGCTCGCTGGCTCGCTGATCCAGCAGTGATTCGTGTGCGCGTATCGCATGCAAACGCTGCTGCAGTGCATCATTGAAGATGTTCTGTGTGATGCGCTGCGGACTCGGCTGCTCCCGGCGTATGCTCTCGTAGAGCGACGGATCCGATTTCTGCAGCTGTTTGCTGCCAAAGATGCGCCGCTTGGCCGAATAGAAGAGCTCGCTGCGCAGATCGGGTGTAAAGACGCCAGTGACGCTCAGGCGCCGCTGGCCATAGCCCTCATTGAAGCTATACTGCTCCGTGAACAACGTGCTGGATAACTCCGGCGATTCGGGAAACAGCTTGCCCACGCCGGGCAGCTGAAAATCCTCCCCAGCGTCGACGAGACGTGGAAACTCAGCAACCAACTGGTTAATATTGCGCACCAGCAGCGGATGACGTGTGATTACCTCAATGCCCGGACGCTGCTCATGATCCACGGCCAACATGAAGCCAATGATGGACTGCAGATCGCTGCTATAGATTGCCGGAATGCAGCTGAACTGCCCGTGAGCAATGTTCGCCGAGAGCTGCTCAAAGGCGCGTCCCCGAAATGGCGGACGCAATGCGCACAGCTCATAGATGAGACAACCGACCGCCCAGACGTCGCTCTTGCGATCGTACTGCCTGCCCTTGACCAGCTCCGGGCTCATGTAGTGCGGTGTGCCCACAAAGCTGGCGGCAAAGCTCTGATCCCGGCGCAAAACGCGCGCCAAACCAAAATCACCCAGCTTAACATTGCCGCTGGCATCCAGAAATATGTTCGCCGGCTTTATGTCGCGATGGAGTATGGTGCCGCTGGGTATCTTATTGTGGCACACCTGGAGCGCACGGCACAGCTGGAAGAGCACACGCCAAATGTACGGCTCCTCGAAGCGTTGCCGTTGCGTCCGTGCGCGCTGTATTAGCTGGGCAAGATCACCGCCATCACAGCACTCCATCACAATGTATATGGATTTGGCCTCCCGGTTTACCAGATGATGATAGTACTGCACTATGTTGGGATGCTGCAGTTGCCGCAGCACGCTGATCTCCGATATTAGGGATTCGCATTTCTCATCGTCCAGCTCGTCGTAGTTCATGCCCTTCCAGGCGTAGAGTACGCCGGTTGTTTTATCCTTTACCTTATAGCAGGTGCCAAAGGCGCCGTTACCCATCACGGCCAGCACCTCGTAATCCTGCAGCGTTTTGTTGGCAAACTCTGATGTGTTTTTGTGTGCTGGGGACTCCACGGCACTGCCCCCGCCGCCTAACTGGTCGGTGCTGCTCATGCTGATGCTGTGATTCCAATGAAGGAGCACTGACTGTTATTTATATAAAACTCTTTCCACTTTTAATTTAATTTTTATCCGCCCGCTCCCGTTCTGTTTGCATTGGATGCCGAAAACTAACTGAGCGTTGCTCCTGCAAACGAGTTTCGGCAAATTCATGCATACGCACATACACCAACGCACGCACACACACTATCATGCGCATGCGCACCGACACACACAGTTTTACCTGCGAAAACCAACAACAACAGCAGCGCACACAAAACAAGTGTTGTATACTGCATACACATTAGAGATGAGCCGCATGCGGGTACCTGTGACTGTGACTGGCACAAGAGCGAATGAAACGGCGCAAGCTTTCAATAACCAAACCGAAAAGTGTATAACGACCAGCCGCTAACACCAAGGAGATGGAGAGAAAAAATGTGTCGATGCAGTCGCGCATAGATATGTGAGTCACAGTAACAGTCACATTTATGGAAATGCCTTCAAAAATCACAACATAGCTCAACACTAAATGCATATCTTCTTACGTTCCTAGAAGGCTGTCGCTGATGCACTCACACACTCACACACACACACACACACACACACACACACACACACACACTCACACACACACACACACACACACACACACCCACACACACACACAGAGAGAGAGGGAGGGAGCGACGCCGACGCACTTTGCAAATCTTGCACGCTGCGCGGTCGCGTCGTTGCCTTCAGCCTGTGTACAAAATAAAAACCGTTGGATGTGCATTCAGGACAGTGTCTAAGGACAAACGTCCTTTGGCACAGCACGCCCGCAATTTGAACAATTGTCTATGCTCGTTGCCCACACAGTGACCATAAAAATAAATTAGTTTTGTTGCGTTGGCATTTCAATTTGGGCGTCTGTTGTTTCACTTGGTGTCTGCGTTTGCGCCGCTCAAGCGGATTATGTTACACACACAGGCATACAAACATCAAATTTCAGTTTTTAGATCCTCTTCGAGCTTAGTTATTATGAATTTCAATACGCTATTTTTCATTCAGCAAAACACGAGCCGCTTTAAATCCTAACGGATTTTGTGCATAAAAACACTTTTGTTAATGCTGTCTCGCTCGCACGCAAGCTGCAATTATGCTACTAGCTGAGATTTTCGTGAATGTGCATTCGTTGTGTGTGTGTCCAGCACCAGGTAGAGCACGCCAAAAACGAGTTATCTTGGGCTTATCGTTAGCCCGTGTGTTGATGGTTTTATGGTTTTTCATGTGTAAAACAAACAATGGCCAAAAGAAACAGGCAGCAAACGTAATCCTTCATAAATAAATCAGGGTTCGACTATCCTACGATCCGTGGTTTGTGTTTATTGCCCACCATTGTTTGTACGGGCCAGTGTTGGCAACTCAAATTATTTACCTCTTATTTGGCCCTTTTTTACAAGTATTTTCGGTCTGCTTATTTTTTAGTCTTACAAAAGGGTAAAAGAGTTGATATCATTTAGTAAATGATTTTGCTTGGTAAAGTTCAGAAGAAAGTGAATGAATCCAGCAAGCAAAAAGAAAATAAAAACAAATTTTCAATACTCATTCATATTAGGTCTAAATGCCAAAGTAAGTTGCCAAATAAATATGGAAAATGCTCGCAAAATAAAAAAACAGATGGTGGAACTAAACAGTATTTTGAATACAGCATAAATAAATCAATGATCCAAAACAGTATTAAAAATATTTTTGTTAATTAGAAAATGTAGCCGTTTCCATTTTTTTTTTCTAGCTAAAAGTAGCCTTTAAAAACAAAATTTGACAGCACTGGTGCCGGCGACCGCAAGATGTTAGGCCAGCGAGATTGGTTTGTAATGCTAGCGTTTATGGACCTGCACTTTGCGACACAGGTACACGCACAATTCCACTTAATAAGCCATATATCACATTTACCAGCATTTCACATAGCCATGTTACAGTTTATTTTAACGACAGTGAGGGGGAAAAAAAATTGTAGTGATAGTATGCAACCTTGATGCCTAATCACCAGGACGGCGGCTGGTCTTCGCTGCCAGCGGGGCGTGCGTAGAGGGCGCTCTTGTCGCGGAACATGATCATGCGTTCCGTTTCCTTTTTATCCAGAAAATGGCCAATCGCAAAGCCAAGCAGCGGTAAGGCCGCCCATAAGGCACGCTTATCCAGACCGAGCACCATTTTGTGTTGTATGTGATTTAGCTTTGACTCTTCAGCGCCGCGCTCTGTGCTGCTAGCAGTTGTTGGCGTTTCCACGCGCGTGTATGGGACCAGTCTGCGTAGATGGAGCCGACTGCAACAGTTGGAAAGAATATCACTGCACCGTACTTTCGCGCCAGCTGCAAGATGACGCTACTGCCCATATGTATGTGTCTTGGTCAATGCGAATGAACTGTAAACAAACAACAAGTAATGAGTGCAACATAAACGTGTTAAAGGGCTGTTATTTTTTTTTTGTTTTTTTTTTTGGGTTACGTAATGGAAGTGTAGGAAACGACAGTACTAATGACATTTTAGTGTGTGCAATGCCAACAATTGCTTACTCTGTACGCACACGAGCAAAGGACGTATTCGTTTCAAACAGCTTTACTGAATAATATAAGAAAATTGCCCAATTCTTTGTTGTTATTAACTTACGCTTATGCAAAAGCCTGGTCGATTAGAGATGTGAGATGGAGACTCCTGGGCGATATATCGAAACAAGAAACACTATGTTAAGAAACAGACTTATATCGGTAGATAAAAAAAGAGTTAGGTACGCGTTATAAATATTTTATTTGTTAACTTGCCGCAGTAGTGCAGCACAACCATTACATTTTCTTTTGCCTTAGTTAAATATAAAGAAAATATTGCAATAGCGCTATTTTATACTTTAAAGTTGCTCGCCAGAATACCAATAATACCAAAATAGGTATTTTTAAAATCATTTCACCATGGCTATCGATACTACTATTGATGTTACATGCGGGTCCGATAACGATAACATTTCTGATACAAATTTGCCGGCGCGACAACAACTGGGCCGGCATTTTGGTTAAAGATTCCAATTGTCATATTGAGTACTTTGATTTTGTGTAGTGTGCGACTGTTTGTGCAAGCAAGAAACTCGCAAATCTGGATGCATGCAATGAGATGATTGCCGTCGCAGAGCCGCCACTGGAATTCATTCCTCGCGGTCGTCAGGCGGCAGAGGAGCATCCCGGGCCCACAGAACCGCCGTTGCCCAAATATTTGCCCGCCGAGCATTTGCTGCTGCAACGTCTACAAAATGTCAATATCTCAGCCGCCACAGAGGAGCCACAAGAATTCTGGAGCATACGCGAAATCTATGATGACTACGAGGCCAGCTATGAGCGCGCCCAGCGTCGCCAGCAGCTAATCGAGCAGACCAAAAAGTGCGGACCGAATGCCGCCGCTGCCATGCAGCTGACATCGCTGCCACAACAGTTGCTGGAACCGATCAAGCAGCGTCGCGAGGAGCCCATGTGCGACTACATAGTGAACAACGAGGAGGAGCTGTATGTGAACAAGCACACGGTGATCTGGACGCAGGGACTCAACGATGACGATGATGGTGTGCAACGGCGCATGTGCTTCACCTGCGACACGCCGGTGAAGTTCGCCTGTTTCCTGAATCGTCGCTTTGTGCGCGGTCGCTTGGCGCAATTGCGCGCCGCTGTCCAACCGGAGGATGACAGCTTGACGGCCATTTGTGTGGTGGATCAGGATGCACTGCGCGTCTATTGTGATGATGGTGATGACTTCTTGGCCAATCTTGATTTTCCCGTCTCGCATCTGTGGCAAACGGAGCACGGCTTGCTGCTGGAGAAGGACTCCAGCAATGCACTCGTCTCGCATCTGTCCATACCAATGCCGCGTCTGTTCTCCATGTCGCATCCCTTGCACGAAGCCTGCCCGGTTGTGCTTAAAACATCCACCAGTTCCACTGGATACATGACCGAACCGGAATACAGTGTGGTCTTCACAGCCGAGGATTCGGACCTCGTGCTGCTCTATGATGCCAAGTTCTTCAAGCATTTTGCTGCCCGTCTGCGCAAAGTGACGCCCGAGGAGGTGAACTATGTAAGCCAACAGCAGCAACAGGAGCTGCTCAACCAGACGCTGCAGGGACATCGCGGCACACCGGGCACCAGCAGTGTCCATAGCTTCAGCTCCACCAAGCTGACAGGCGGTGGGTAAACCTTTAAATATACACTGTAACACAAGGGGAATGGGTTATATCAGGGTATTTAAGCTTCGACTTCATAATCTCACGATTTAAGCTCTCGCATCTTGTTTTGTTTTGCAGCTACGCCCAAGCTGAGCACCGCATCCTTTCTGGGACGCAACACTCCGGTTACGCCGGCAAACAATTTCTCCAAATATGGCCTTAGTCAGTCGCAATCCTTTAGCGGCGTCCTCGGGCAATCCAAGTGAGTAGCTACCGCCGCGTTGTATTATTATTTGTCAATTCCATCGACTAATCTTCTGGTTTCACTCGCACGCAGTCGCGCCTCGCTGGGCACACCGCTTAGTCAGCTGCAGAATAGCATTAGCCAGCAGTCGGTGTCCGTAAAGGATATGCGCAAGATGACGCACGTGAAGCCGGCCAAGCCCATTGAGCCGGAGATGTGCTTGGAGCACATCTGGACGGAGAACACATACGGCACGTAAGTTTGACCAGAACTGTTACCAGCTCGCATTTGAATACGTTTTCCGTTTGCAGGCAACGCGAATTCTGTGAGATGGCGACCCGCGCCTTCATCCACACGGATCTGGTGGGTCAAACGTATTTGTGCTATTTGCTACCACGTTCCTGCCGCCTGCAGCTGGTGCTGATCTATGGCTATGACACCAGCGAGCTGCAGCTGTCCACGATGGCCTCCACGCTGCCCGCCAAGGATGCGGTGGGTCTGCAGCGCTTGCATATGATTGCTGTGCTGGATCCGGGCGGCAATCTTATATTATACACGGGCACTGTGCTCATTTCCAAGGTGCACATAACGCCGCAGCTGACTACGACGGCGCCCAGTGTGCACAGTGCCACGCCCACGCCAGGAAGTGCGCCCGCTGCGCATACGCCCCTGCAGGCCATGCTGCCATCCCAGCTGAAACCAGCGAGCAGCTCCTTTGTGGAGGTGCGTCGCAGCAGCCTGTTGCCGACCAAAGCGGCAGCCGATCTGAACGCCTTCGATGAGGAACTGGAGCTGCATATGCTGTCGCCCATACAGCCGCAGGCCATGTCCTATACGCAACGGCAGGCGCATAACATATGCAAAGCGCTGCGCGATCCGGCCGGCAATCGATTGACCCTGGTCTATGCCACCGGGCGCATGTTGCGCATTGCCCTGCCGCTGCTCAACGATACGCGCCTCATTACACGCTGTGTGGCCGCCCTGCGGCAGGTGCTCAATCCGACACAGTTCCTGCACTTCATCATACGCTGGTACAGTGCACGCAATCCGCCCGGTTCGCGCGACTACAGCATCGAGCAGGAGTGGCAACTGTTCCGCAGCACACTGCTCGCCCTCATGGGCTGCATGGGCACGGCGACAGCCAACGATCTGAGTGCCGAGGTGGATGAGTCCTATGCACGCTGTGCCACGCCGCCAATGCAAACGCACCACATGGGCTGTGGCGCGGCACAGGATGAGCCACAGAAGCGACGCAAATACAACGACTGCGAAAACTATACCGACGATGATTGGGAATTTATGCTGCTGCAAACTGCGCTCTCCGCCTGCCCAACAGATCCGCCGCATGCGTACAGTGTGGACGTGACGGCGCCATTGTTTCGCATGCTGCCCGCCATATTCTATGGGCTGCACATGCTCTACGAGGATCTCAAAATGGATGCGGTCTTTCACAGTTCGCTCCTCTATCTGGCTTCGGTAAGTGTGTTATATAATAATTAAAAATAAAATACTATTATTTTTATTGTATTTATTTACTTGCAGTTTCTGCACCAACTGGCCATTGACATGCAGCTGGACAGCTATATATTTCACTATCATCTGGACTTTCCGGAGCTGACACACAAGACGACCAAGCTGACAATGCTGGGCAACGAGCATGGCGCCCTGATGCTATACCAGGAGCTGTTGCGCATGCCGGCGCCCAGTGTCCATGTGCAGCTGGAGCATGTGCTGCTGGGCCGGGAGGAAGTGCCGCCGCTTAGCTATTTGGAGTGCATCAATGAGCGTAGCCGGAATATGGTGCAGCTGGTCTCGCTGGTAATGCATGGCCACACCAAGCTGAAGCACTGGTGGCAGCTGCTCGAGATCTTCGGCGCCGTACAATCGAACTTTAAGAAGCGGCCCAAGCGCAGCATTTCGGTGGATGTGCCGCGGTGCCATCAGGTGTTGGAGCTGTTGCTATGCATGCAGCTGACACGTCGAGATATTGAACGTTTGCCGGCCGCAGTGCATCTGGTGCTAGCCGAGTCGCTGGAACAGGCGCGTCTAATGCCGCCCATGGGCAGCAGCATGGCCGCCTATGAGCTGATATTGCGACCCGAGCTGGCGGCGCATGCGCAGCTGCCATTTCTCGAAACGACTTTCGGTCAGCCGCATTGTGGGCGCGTCTACAAGGAGGATTCACTGTCGCCTCGCATCGCGCCGTGCAGCGGTGAATGGCCCATGGCCGAGCCGGAGGCCGAGCAGTTGCGACACGATGGCATGGACAATATGGACACAAAACTGTTGCGTCTCCGCTTTCCGGACGACATGCGTGTCGAGGAGGTGCGTCGTCTGCTCAACAGCGCCGATCCGGTGGCCATCGAGGTGCAACAATCGCCCGGCACCAGCGATCACGAGTTCATCGAGGAGCAGGAGAAACAGCTATTTGCGCTCTGTGCTCGGACCATGACCCTGCCGCTGGGCCGGGGCATGTTTACGCTGCGCACCCTGTTGCCCCGGCCGAGCGATAATATGCCCATGCCCAAGCTGTGCCTGGTCGGCCGGGAGCCGGTCAAGGGCACCACCATTGAGATGCAACAGATTGAGTTTCCCGCCAATATGCATATGTGGCCATCGTTTCATAACGGCGTCGCGACTGGCCTTAAAATCTCACCGCAAGCATTGGAAATTGATTCCACATGGATTGTCTACAACAAGCCAAAGACCCAGGCGAACAATGCACTGGAGCATGCCGGATTTCTGATGGCTCTCGGCCTTAATGGCCATCTCAAGTCGCTGTCCTTTATGAGCGTCTACAAGTATTTGGTCAAGTGCGATGAGATGACCAGCGTCGGCCTGCTGCTGGGCATCTCGGCGGCGCATCGCGGCAGCATGGACACCAAGACAACAAAATTGCTGAGCGTGCATCTGGAGGCTCTGCTGCCGGCGACTGCCATGGAGCTGGACATACCGCAGAGCACACAGGTGGCCGCTCTGATGGGCATCGGTTTGCTATATCAGGGCTCGGCTAAGCGGCACATTGCCGAGGTGTTGCTCCAGGAGATTGGACGTCCGCCCGGTCCCGAAATGGAGAATAGCGTTGAGCGTGAATCGTATGCAATGACTGCCGGCTTGGCACTCGGCCTGGTCACCCTGGGCCAGGGTGAATCTCCGGCCGGGCTACGTGATCTTCAGCTGCCCGATACGCTGCATTATTATATGGTTGGCGGCATCAAGCGGCCCATTGGCGGCTCACAGAAGGAGAAGTATCGCCTGGCCTCGTTCCAGGTGCGCGAGGGCGATAGCGTCAACATTGATGTGACCGCACCGGGCGCCACATTGGCGCTGGGTCTCATGTTCTTCGACTCGGGCAATACGGCAATTGCCGAGTGGATGCAGCCACCGGATTCACGCTATCTGCTGGACATGGTGCGTCCAGATTTTCTCCTCTTGCGCACCATTGCACGCGGCCTAATCCTGTGGCAGCAGGTTCAGCCGGACAACGACTGGTTCCAAGCGCAATTTCCCCAAACCCTGCGCACACACCTGCGTCTGCCCACGCGCGAAGATGAGCCGCCCGAGGACAGCGATGTCGACTATGAGGCCATCACGTAAGTTGCCCAGGCCAAGCCGATTCCATATGTATATTTATATTCCACCTAATTTGCAGACAAGCGTATTGCAACATTTTGGCGGGCGCCGCCTTCTGCATTGGCCTGAAATATGCGGGCACCGAGAATCCGGTCGCATTTACCACACTGCGCGCCGTTATCAAGGAATTCCTCGGCTTTCCGGGCACACCCATGGGCGAGTGTGCCGGCCGCACAACCATCGAGAGCTGTTTGATGGTGCTGCTTATATCCATTTCGCTGGTGTTTGCCGGTTCCGGCAATTGCGAAATTCTGCGCATCATACGCTATCTAAGATCACGCGTTGGACCGCAATATCCGCACATAACATACGGCTCCCACATGGCCATACATATGTCGCTGGGTCTGCTCTTTCTGGGCGCCGGCCGTTTTACCATTGCCAAGACGCCAGAGTCCATAGCGGCGCTCGTCTGCGCCTTCTTCCCCAAGTTTCCCATACACAGCAACGACAATCGGTGAGTGCTTGACTATATTTGCAGGATGTGGCTAATCCAGCGACTCCTTAGATACCATTTGCAGGCGCTTCGTCATCTCTATGTGCTGGCCGTGGAGCCTCGCCTGTTTTTGCCGCGCGATATCGACACCCATCAGCTGTGCCTGTGCAACATTTCGGTGCTGGAGGTGGGCTCCACCGAGCTGCGCCGCCTGCCCATTGCGCCGTGTATACTGCCCGAGCTGAGCACACTTCAGCAGGTGATTGTGGATGATGAGAACTATTGGCCCGTGTGCTTTGAACGTTCACGCAACTGGCATCAGCTGGAAAAGGCATTGGAGTTAAGTGCGCCCATTGACATTAAGAAGCGCACCGGTCGTCTGTCCCATCTGGAGGATCCGGATCGTTTGAAGAGCATGCTAGCCCAAACATTGACCATGGAGCAGAGCATTTGCTGGCAAGTGGATGTCAATGATCTGCAACAGTTCGCCAGCGAGCGTCTGGTCAAGCCATTTCTCAGCCGCTTTCTGAACACCAAGGGCATAGAGCTGAGCTATACAGAGCTGAGTAAGCGCCATCAATTGATGCTGCTCTTCTACAATGCGGTGGTCAAGGATCGCATGCATCTGCTGCCCGTTTACTTAACGCTCTACGATGTGAGTGTGCGCCTTCCCCCTTTTTTTTATATTTTTCGTCTCACCTTTCGATTTGCTTGCAGCATGTCACCAAGCAGGTGGCCAACAACAATGATATATGGCAGGTAAAGCTTATCGAAGCCTATTTGGGCAAAAGTCCCAGCGAGCATACGCTCTTCTCCGTGGAGCTCATACAGATGATGCAGGAGATTGCCAAGCTGCAGCTGGAGCAATGGACGCGTGAGCTATGTATACCGTTGCGTGAATTTGTTACCCAAAAGCGTCTGGAGCCGGGCTATGTAACCAGCATCTGTGCACAGGATCTGCAGCGTGTCTTCTGTGTCGTTAATTATTTCAATCTGCTGCCGGACATGTTGAGCAGTGTCGATCTGAGCAGCGGCCCCATCAACTACCTGCGCATAATAATCGAGTTCAACAAGCTGCAGCTGGGTCCGCAAACTATATACGGTGTGCTCAAAATATTCCAAGCTTTGTCCATAGAAAGTGTCGAGGAACAACAGGACGAGGTTGCCTTTTAAAAAATCAAATCTGTGCGCCTACATTTCTTGTTATCGCACAGCGGCTTTGGCAATTTGTTATCGAATTCCCAAAGCCACAACTAGCTATCGATTATGTTTTTAAAGCTGACCTCAGCTAACGCTCGTGTTTTGCAGCACTTGCGGTACTTACTGAGCCTTGCAGCACTGAGATTTACAATTTAATTTGTTTCCTGCGCCTTGCAACGCTGAGATTTACAATTTTTATTGCTTCCAATAAGAAATATAATTATTATAAAAAAATATATGTAGTTAATATTTACATACACTTACATATTTGTACATACAAAAAGAATCTTACAAAATTGTACCCCTTTATTTGTACCCTGAACCCGTTGAATATAGTTTTGTGAAATTGTCTGTAACAGGCAGCTAAAAGCAGCTCCGACTCCCATAAAGTATAATGTATTCTTAGCAAATTCTCTCTCTGCCATGTCCGTCTGTCAGTCTGTCTAAATGCGTCGATCTCATAGCAAGGGCTTGTTTGTTTCCGATCATCGATAGCTTGTCCAGTTCCCAAGAAATCGATTAAAAATCGATATCGAAGTCCTGTTTTTGAGCAAATCTGTTAGCTTGTAAGAGCTAGAGTCATCCAATTTGATAGATCAGATATACATATATGTATTTGATTTTTTTGGGAAATTGCCAAATTCCAATACTCTGTGGCTTTATAGGTTGTGCTCCATAAAATTTATGATTTATAAAATGAATAAATTCATTTTTAAGTAACCAATAAAATAGGGGAGAAAAAAAAAGTATATTTGTTGGCTAAAGCATTAGCTTGTTTCTGGGAGATTTAGGTTCAGGGTATCTTCTAGTCGGACACTCCCGACCAGAGCACTCTCACTTGCTTTCAGACAATGCGCTGATGCTCGCCAGCGCTGGGCTCGACAGCCTTGCGACGACAACAGCGCTGATATAAATAAATGCCCAGCAGAGGCAGCGGCGTCATGATGGCCACCGACACGGGCACCACTGTGGTCAGATCCGCCTGCGGCTGTGGCAGGGTGGTGCGCAAAAAGAATATGGCAATGCCCGTATTCTGTATGCCCGTCTCGATGGCAATGGTCAGGGCATCGACAGCGTTTTGGTGCAACAGCTTGGACGCCAGCCAGGCGACCGCATAGCCCAATCCGGGCAGAGCCAGGCCGGCAACGGCAATCTGTTATTGGGCGGTAGGTTAGATGATGGACTGGTATATATGGATATAAAAGAGCAGCTCACCTGCCACGAGAACAGCTGGAATAGATAAAAGTTGGTGACGATCGCAAAGATAATGATGAAGAGTATTAGGCACGCGGAGATCGGCTTCAGGAGGCGTACCAGCACTTGCGCCAAGCGTGGCAGCCAACGTTGTATGGCCAAACCGATGAGCAGGGGCACAATCAGGCTGGCGCAGTAGCTGGCGATCTTGCCGTACGGCACCTCCATGCCCGCCCGCTCGAAGATCAGCTGACCCAGCGTAAATATCCACAACGGCAGGGTGGCAAAGGCGGCCACATTGCTAACCGTTGTCATTAGCACGGACAGATTAATGTTGCCGCCGAGCACCGCTGACCAGGTGTTGGAGGCGCCACCGCTCGGTGCAATGCCCGTAAAGAACAGGCCCAGCTGCATGGCCGGTGAGCCGGGAAAGATGAACACGCCCAGCGCATAGCTGAGCAGCGGCATGCCCAGCACCTGGGTGACAAAGCCGATGCACGGTCCAACCGGACGCGTTATGATGCCCTGCAGCACATCCACATTGAGCGCAGCGCCAAAGTTAATGTACAGCAGCGACATCAGCAGTATTATGGAGCCCACGAAGACATGATCGATGACGCGTTCCGGTCGCACCACCTTCACCAGCAACGAGCTCGCATTGCTGCCGGCATTCTGTGGCGGCGAGCTGGTATTGCTGGCCGCATCGTACAGCCGCACCGTGATCTTTGCCTCGCCCAGAAAGTGGGCATCCACGCGAATGCGTCCTTGCCAGCCATTGTGCGACACCAGCTCCATGGGTATGCTGGCATTCTCGGACGCCACGCTGGCCAGCTGCTCGGCGGCGCTCTGCAGACGGAAACTGTAGCGGCCCGTCTGTTGCAGTGCATCAGCTATGTCGGACAGTGTTAGCTGCACCTCGCCGCTGCGCTCCATTTCCAGCTGCAGCAGCTCGGGCTCGAAGCGCGCCTGCCAACTGGCGCTGGGCACTGTCTGTTGACACAGCATCAGTGCCACAACCAGGAGCCAGTTCGTCATATTCATTTCGCCCGAAAATCTTCCAATATTTCTAATTGCGCAATCAACAATCTAACCGATTAATAAAAAACTTACAGCAAAAAACAAAACGTATCTAAGTGCAGCAGCCTACTCTGTTGGGTGCATGCCAAATAGAGCGAAGCCTCAGACACAGACACAGACTCACAGCAACAATGCACGCACACATTGGCAAAAACGAGTTACATTCGTACGGGTCGTCAAATAATATTGCTGCATGTGTGCATGTCGTGTATGTGTGTGTGTGGTTGCATGTAACTGTGTGTATATGTGTTAATTGTGATCTTAACAGCTGTTTTGATCAGTTGCTTTCTTCACACACTATTAACATTAGCTGTTAGCTGGCAGCACAAAACACGCACACATAGGCAAAAACGAGTTAGATTCGTACAGGTTGTCAATTAACATAGCTGCATGTGTGCATGTCGTGTATGCATGTGTGTGTTTGCATGTAACTGTGTGTACATGTGTTAATTGTGATCTTAACAGCTGTTTTGCCCAGTTGCTTTCTTCTCACTCTTAACATTATCTGTTTGGCTTTGAGGAGGTTCAATGTTAAAGCCAGTATTGTAAAAATACCAAATTTAGTTTAACTTTAATTGTAATCAATGCTTTTTTGTAATATGTTTTTGTTTTAAAGCTCTTGTTATAGCTGAAAACATAAATATTTAAAATATACTACATCATAACATGAAAATTTGATTTGCCAGTTTATTTTCGTTTTTCAAAACTAACCTCAAAATCGAAAATATGCTTTTCTTTCTGTTTGGTTTAATTTCAATTAAAAACTACCACGTTGGTTTGTAAGCTGCGATTCTCTAATGAAAATTACAAAAACTTAGAAGGCTTTTATATACAAATACAACTTTCCGATGATACAATTATTTGAGGTCCCATTCTACACAAAGGGTTCAGACGGAACAAGTCTTGCTTCTGTACACTAAATTTGTATTATTACAAATAACCAAAAAAAGGATTTATATGAGATAAACATTTTCAGGAAATAGAAAGTTTGCCAATCTAATTCGCCGTAGGAAATGAACGAACGTTGTTTTTGAAGTCTTGCCTAAAAAGAATTTTGAATGAAGGTAAGTTCCTTATGCTAGCCCGAACAGGCTTATCAAATATTTTGCAAGCTCTTGTTCCGCTTCAATTTAGTACAAAATCCTACATTGAAAATCATCTTAATATACGTTTGCATTCTAACCTAGAAATGGGAGACAGCAGATTTCTTATATACATATATGATAAACTATGTCGATTTACGGCAATTGAGAAATCTTACGAAATAGCATTGAATGTGAATGTGAGTAAATTTCAAGTTTTGATTTTATTGAAGCTTACGATAAATTGCAAAAATACGTTCTTATATGTATATAGTTACGTATATAAAAACGTGATCGCACAAAGATTTTAGGGGCTTGTAGTTGTGTATTGTGTGGGGTATTTTTAGTATCTGTAGTGATCGGGCTTGAAGGGTCCCGTCTGCGGCACGCCCAGGTATTCGGCCTGTTTGTCGGACAGCTTGGTGAGCTTGACGCCCAGCTTATCCAAATGGAGACTGGCCACCTCCTCGTCGAGCAGCTTGGGCAGCACATGCACACCGACAGCATACTGGGACGATTTGGTCCACAGCTCAATCTGGGCCAGCACCTGGTTGGTAAACGAGTTGGACATGACAAAACTGGGATGGCCATGGGCACAGCCCAAATTGACCAGACGACCCTCGGCGAGCAGAATAATGTGCTTGCCATTGGGCATCGTATAGCGATCCACCTGCGGCTTAACATTCACCTTCTCCTTGGCATTGTTGTTCAGCCAGTCGACATCGATCTCGCAATCGAAGTGGCCAATGTTGCACACAATGGCATCGTCGGGCATGTTGAGCAGATGCGTTGAGTTGATTATGTCACGGCAGCCGGTGGTGGTCACATAGATGGAAGCCTCCTTGCTGGCCTCCTCCATGGTGGTCACCTCATAGCCCTCCATGGCCGCCTGCAGCGCATTAATCGGATCAATTTCGGTGATAATAACACGACCGCCAAAGCCCTTCAGGGCCTGGGCACAACCCTTGCCCACATCACCATAGCCAGCCACACAGCAGACCTTGCCGGCGATCATAACATCTGTGGCACGCTTGATGCCATCAATCAGCGACTCCCGGCAGCCATACAAATTATCGAATTTGCTCTAAACAGATGATAATCGAGATGTAAAACCGATTGCTGCATGGACACTTGGCGACTCACCTTGGTCACGGAATCGTTGACATTGATGGCCGGCACGCCCAGGCGACCGTCCTTGAACATCTTGTACAGATTGTGGACACCGGTCGTTGTCTCCTCGCTGAGACCCTTGATGCCCTTCAAATAATCGGGGAAACGTTCGTGCACCAAATTGGTCAGATCACCGCCATCATCCAGGATCATATTGAGAGGCTGGCCATCGGGAAAGACCAAAGTCTGTTCAATGCACCACATGTACTCCTCATCGGTTTCACCCTTCCAAGCATAGACGGGCACTCCAGTGGCCGCAATGGCTGCCGCAGCATTATCCTGTGTGCTGAATATGTTGCAGCTAGACCACTGGACCTGTGGGGGCACAAAATCAGGACAGTACATTTAAAACATTGGATAAGCTATTCCCACAGGAGCAATGCAGTGGTTTAGTCTGGGTCAGGATACTCTTGCTAAGGGAGCATCGTTTAATTCGTTTCTATGCAACGAGATAAGTAGTCCGATCCGTCTTACAGATATTCATAAAAGGATCGAAAGCCTTGTACTTAAATAACTTCAAGTGGAAAGGACATGATCAAGAATATATACATACGTATACATATAAATATATTTACTTAATGGGATCGGATATGCCTCTCTCTTAATGCGCTTTACATTTCGTGATGAAATTCATTTAGATTAGGAGGTAAACAAGTTAACATATCAATGGGTTCTTGCGATGGCCCCACTGACCCCCAGAGATTACATTTTTGTTTGTTATCGGTGCGCCTTGAACTCACGCGCGACCCCCAAGCGTGAAAAAATAGAATTTTCGGCGCGTTTTTGTTTTTTTTGATTGTTTTTGTTTTTGTTAGCACGAAAGATAAGGACGCGCACATGGTGACAGCTGTTAAGGGAATTGCTTACCTGGGCGCCAAGCTCGACCAGCGTCTCGATGAGCACCGCCGTCTGGACGGTCATGTGCAGGCAGCCGGTGATGCGAGCGCCCTTCAGGATCTTCGATGGGCCGTACTTCTTGCGGCACGCCATCAGGCCGGGCATCTCGTTCTCCGCAATGATGATCGCCTTGCGTCCCCATTCGGCGAGACTGATATCGGCTGTCACCGGGAGAGATAAGATACGGTTGACAGAAAATATAAACAACGGGCACGGCAACAATGTGCTTTAACCTCTGGAAACATGTGCGCATGCATATGTGTGTGCGTACCTGCCTTTTGCCGGCATTACTAGGCAGATATGTGGCGCACAGATGATGCGCAGATTTTGATTTTATTTTTAACTCACCAACTTTGTACGTAGGCTTGGACATCTTGCTAGGATTCTGATTAATGCAGAGAGACACACACACGACCGAATTGACGACGCGCGCAACGTTAAGTGGCGAAAATAGAACAGTTAAGATCGTATGAAATAAATCGACTTATCGATTCGAGCACTGCATCGATATATTCATTGAGTTGCTCAATTTACGATATTGCATTCTTCCTTGAGTATCGATTGCGGTCTAAGCGAAATACCAAGTATCGTTCTAACAAAATGGTATATTGTGCAATACCTATCGGCGCATTACAAGCAAAGCGATTGTTTTATAAAGCAATGTACACATATTTTAATGCGTATAATATATCTTTATAAAATATTCTAAACGTTTAATCTGAGCGCGCTCTTAACGATAGTTTTCTAGGTTTACAGCACTGCTGTTGGTAAGCGCAAATTGTCACACGCAGAGATATCGGCGCCATTTTATTTCTCGTTACTCGCTACTCGCTTAAAGATTATCTGCTACTCGTTGCACCTGGCACACACGCGTTTTCCAAATCGTGCTTTTTTTCGCCCTCAGTTTATTTTTTAGTGTGCGAATTAAATATTTAATTGGTTAAACAACTAATTCACATAATGTATGTGCTAAACAACTGGCAAATGAGTGAATGCTAGTGCTTTGTGCGCTAACAAATTGAATTCAATACGTGCGTGGTGTTTTTTTTTTTTGGCCGAATGCAAAGTACGACGGCGACGCACAGTTCGACCGCAGCGCGACGTTGATGTCAGTTTGTGTGTGTGTGTGCAATAAAAAAACTACGAATTGCGAAAGAGCAAAAAGGCAAGAGACAAAAAATAATTCTACGTTCAGCAATCAAACAGGCAGCTTGCGGGGAGAAGTGCCAAAACTGTAAAACGGACAAAAGCGGCGCGCGCGGCGTGCGATGCGCTAAAAAAAAAAAGCAATAACAGCCATTCATTACCAGGGGAGGGGTAAGTGTGGGCAAGCGGCTGCGTGGCTCTAATAGCGACTCATTTATATACATACATATGTACTTATACATATATATTTTGTGGCGTTAAATGAGTTCACTAAATAATTTATAAAGTGTAGGACAAAAAAAAATCGGAACTCGTTATAAATAGTTCAAGCTAGAAAATGCTCGTCCGCAGTGCAAGGCCAACCATTTTTAGTGTTAAATAAAATCAGCGAAAAAGTCTGCGATCGTGGCGCCAAAGTGCAAACTGGTGTTGGTCCAGAAGCAGAAACAGCTAAATTTGAGAACAAGCAGCGGCATCATCAGTAGAGCGCGCCGCGTGTGTTGGAATCTCGTCGTGACACACACACACACACACACATACACAGACACGCATTTGACACACACACAGACTCACGCGTGGAATTGCAACAGTGTGGCCGTTTTCATTTTCATTTCTACTTTTTTTTTCTATAGTTTTGCTTGCATGCGTGTGTGCATGTGTCCTGCACACAGTGTTGCATTTTGTGCGTGTACGGGGGGGCCGGCTAAAATCCAATGATGTCCGCATTTGAGGATGGCCCACAGCAACAACAACTACTACTACAACAGGAACAGCAACAACAACAACAACAAACACAAACCCCGCAGCCGCGCACGCCACTGAGACTCGCAAATGAGGCCGCCAACAACAGCAGTAGCAGCAGCAGCAGTAGTAGCAGCAGTAAAAACAACAATAATGTAAGTACAGCTGCAGCTGTTATTGCATTGCCATGCCTAATCTCGACTCCTCCCCCCTCTTTAGTCCATCATGGGCAAAGTAAAGTTGCGGGTATCCAGCATACTTCCGGATTCACTAAGCAAATGGTTTTCACCAACTGCTGACCCAAATGCCGCCGCCGCCGCAGTCGCTGGGGAACAGTCGTCATCGTCGTCATCGCCGCAGCTGCCGCTGTCGCAGCATAATGGGAGCGCGTTGACAACTCAAATCAAACAAAAACACAGCCGTCGTCGCATACAACTCGAGGCAGATGATGCGCCCGATATTGCCGTCGATGACGGCACAAATGCTCAGGATCTCAACGAAGAGGAGGTTCAGCTGGCCGATAACATAGCCGAACACGATCTGGCCGGCGAGGATGAGCAGACGCGTCGCAGCGAATATAATGTTAGTTTATTGCGCAAACGTCAACTGGTCGCTAACGAAGACGACGACGACGATGATGACGAGGACGCCGAAGAGGAGGACGACGACGAAGCCGACGACGGTGCACAGCAACTCAACTATCGATCGCAACAGCCAAATCGCAGTGTTAATTTCCGCAGCAGTGCGGCACAGCCACTGCAAAAGCGCAAGCGCATGGAGGTAGGCCCAGCAGATCATATGGTCACACTTATTTCTATTTATTATCGATAACGACAGGCTACTCGAATCAAAAGCTGCCAAATTCATGTCTAAACACGCAAGAATTATTAGAAAAAGACAACAAAGAACAATTACATAACCTTGCCAATTACCAATAACTTTTGCTGTTGAAAGGATCTTTGGATCTTATATTGATAATGGAGTTATCTAGAAAAACTTCAATATTATTTGGTTTTTTTGTAATTCATCATTTATATATTGTTATCGACAAGTTGTCAAATTGCCAATAGATAGTTGTTAAATGTTATAATTGACCTGGAACTAATTAATTGAAAATTGTATCTCCTACAGCCAATTGAAAGCACGTTCAGTCCTCAATTTAATGCACAGCGTCGTCGCCCGCAGCTGCACGCCTCAACGCCAGCTGCCAGCGATGCACTGCGCAGCCAAGCGCCACCGAATCGTTTCTCAACGCACTTGAACCTCTACGGACATCAGCGTCAGCGCGAGCCCGCCTACAATTTCATGTCCGCCGGCAACAACAGCAGCAGTGAGGCAGCTGTTGCCACCAGCGGGGATTTGCCAATGAGGTAAGTTTGTGTTGTAAATCCCAAATAGAAGTGGAACCAATATCCAATTTCCATTTAATCTTCATTCATTTCTGATCTCCTGAGCAGCTCGCGACGCTCATTGAATATTGCGCCAATGACTGAACGCCGCGAAATGGCGCTGCCCAGCTATAAGCGGCAATCGCTGCTGGGTCATCGCGGCCTAATGCCCAACTGGCGCAGCTATCAGACTATTAACGAGGTGCCCAATGAGGAGCAGCAGCAGCAGCAGCAACAACAACAACAACAACAAACAATGCGCCAGGAGACAAACAACAACAATAACAACAACAACAATATAATACAGACTAAGCGCAGCGGCGGCACAGATTCCCAATCGGAGTGCGAGAGCAATGAGAGCCATGCGGCTGGAGGGTCAGGCTTTGGTTGTGGACGCATGCACAACTTTAACAACAACAACAACAACATCAATAGCAATAGCAACCAATTATTTTATGGCAATTTGCAGAGCCGGAAATCGGTGTTCAATACAAATGCGAATGCAACATCGCTGCTGCAACACCACAATTCGACACTATCGCTCAACTCGCTGAATCATCGCCGCCGCTTCAACGCCTCCATATATGGCAGCACCTCAGCGTTGAGCGATAGTCGTCTGTTGAGCAGCAGCATGTCGGGCAATTCACCATTTTATCAGGGACCCACCGCCTTTGGCGGCAGTTCGGCCAACAATCGTTATTTTAGTCAAGGCAATTTGCCAATCAATTCGGGCGGCAGCTCGCCGGCGCCATCGAATAGCGATAGCGTTTGCAGCAACAGTAATCCTGTTCGCCCCAATATCTGTCACAGCAGCTACGGCATGAAGCCCATCGAGATGCGACCACGTGGGAATCTGTGTGCCGGCGCTGGTGATGGTAGCGCCAATGTGCCTGGCTTATCGCTGACAGCGCAACGTATACTCAATCTATTGGAGAATCATACGACGCCGCTTATGGATGCCAAGAAAATGGGTAGCACATTGCGTGAACATCAATTGCAGCGCAGCTCAAGACACCTGACCGCCGGCTCCAAGCCCTATTCCTATCCCAATCATACTTTGGCATTTGGCTATAACACCGGCGGCAACAGCAGCAACAATAGCAATAACAATCGAAATAGCGATCCGGATAATAGCTCCAAATTACTGGTGCCCACCATGCTGCAGTTGCTCGAACGTCGACGTTTGCATCGTGTGGCGCCCAGCACACGTGCCCTAGTTGATGCCAAGCAATTGGAGGAGCAACAGATGTTGCAGCAACAGCATCAACAGTCCGCCAATTTGGCAGCTAACTCCAATACCACGGTGACGGCCACAGGCACGGCCACGGGCAGCCAGAGTCATACGAATAAGATGCGTTCACGTTTATCCCATCAGTTGCGCAAAGATGCGCGCATTGTGGATGAGCAGCAGATGCCTCCAGCGCCTCTCGATTTGCCCAATATACGTTTTCCAATGATGGCCAGCGAGCCGACATTTGATTTGGTTATTGCGCCGCCGCCGATGTCAACTTCAGCAACAACTGCCCAGCTGCCCAAGCTGAACAACAACAGCAACAACAACAGCAACAACAACAGCAACAACAACAGCAACAACAGCAACAGCAGCAACAGCAACAACAACAGCAGCAACAGCAGCATTCGCCGTCGCGGCCATTCAAGCACACGTTATCAGTTTGCAACACCGCAGCCACTCAATTGCGCCGATCCTGCCGGGACATCTGCGTCGCCACAGAAACGAATGAAGCATAATTTTATATTTGATCCGCCCGTTGCAGTGGATGAGGCGACCAAGTGTTTGCCCAACTCGTTGCAGTTCAATGGTGCCACATGCAACAGCAACTTGAAGAGCACCGGCAGCGTGATTGATGTACTGCTGCCGCCCAAGCGCACAGAAGCTCCAGTAGCAGCTCCAGCAGCAGTAACAGCAGCTCCGTTAGCAACGGGAGGATTTGGTGATCAGTTTAAGAAATCCGCCAGTGAATGGGAGTGCGAGGCGTGCATGTTGCGCAACAAGCAGGAGCTGAACAAATGCGTCGCCTGCGAGACGCCCAAGCCAAAACCTAAAGGAGCAGCTAATGCTGCTGCCTCTGGCCCAACTGCGCCGGCCATTAACTATCCAGCTGAGGACGAGACGGCGCGCCTTAAAACCACAAGCCTTGGCACACAGTTGAGCATGTCCAGCATTGCCCAAAACAGCGGCAGCAACAGCAGCAGCTTTGGCAGCAACAGCAACAGTTTTCCTAGCGGCTTTGGTGATGCCTTCAAGCCTCCGGCAAATATGTGGGAATGCGGCTGTTGTATGATCATGAACCCGGCCAGCCTTAATGAATGCCTTGCCTGCCAGTCTCCCAATCCCAAGAGCAGCAACAGCAACAGCAATAGCAGCACCAACAACACCAACAACAACAACAGCAGCAGCAACAGCTTTAAATTTGGTTTTGAAGCCGCCGCCGCCGCCGGTACAGCTGTTGTGCAGCCTAAGGCGGACGCCGGCTTCCAGCAGCTGATCGCGGCACAAAAGTCGAGCAGCTGGAATTGTGAGGCATGCATGGCACAAAATGATACCAGCCGCAACAAATGCATATGCTGTGAGCAACTGAAGCCCGGCGCCACTGTCGAGGAAGCTTCAACCGCACCGGCTGTGCCCAAGTTTATGTTTGGCTTCCCAGCAAAGGCCGCTACAACAGCAGCAACAGCAGCAGGAACGACAACAACAACAACTGTTGCTCCAGTCACGCAGTTCAAATTTGGGTTCGCGCCCGCTGCAGCAGTAGATGCTGGCAAGGATGTGGCCGATAGCAACAAAACTCTAACAACAACAACAACAGCAGCAGCAGCAACAACATTCAGTAGTTCAACAACAACAGCAACAGCAGCGACGAATGTCTTCAAAATTGGCACAGGAACAGCTGGCAAAACGGTGGACTTCAAGCTTGGCGACAATGCAGCACAGCAGCAACAGTTGTCGTTGGCAGCGGACAAGCCAGCGCCGGCTAGCAGCAGCAAGGCGCCGGCAACATCAAGCAGCGGCCAGGACTTGTTTGCAACAACAGTGACTCCAACATTTGCATTTGGCGGCAACACAGCAGCAGCAGCAGCAGCAACGACAACAACACCAGGTGCCGCAGCAAAGCCCGCGGAGAGCAAATTGTTTAACTTTGGCAGCTTTGCGTCCAACACAGCCGTGTCCAGCAGCACCAGCAGCACCAACACCACCAGCAGCAGCAGCAGCAGCAGCGGCGGCAGCATCAGCTTCAAGCCACCAGCAAATTTATTCAATTTCGGCGGCAGCAGCAACAACGTTAGCAGCAGCAGCAGCAGCGGCACGCTGCCAGCAGCAACGGGGACAAAAACAACAGCTTCGTTTTTATATAGCCCACAGACTGCAGCTGCAGCAGCAACAACAGTGGCGCCAGCAACTAGCTTTGCGCCAGCAACTAGCTTTGCGCCAACAGCAACAGTTGCGCCAGCAACTAGCTTTGCGCCAGCTGCCACAGCAACAACGTTTGTCTTTGGCAGCCAATCAGCTATGTCAACAGCAGCAGCAGCAGCAGCAGCTAAAACTGCCGTCAGCAGCAGCAGCAGCAACAGCAACAATTTCTTCTTTGGCGCGCCAGCAACATCAACAACAGCAGCTAGCACCAATGCTGGCAATGCCGGCATCTTCGGCTCCTCCATAACAACACCCAAAAGCAGCATCAGCAGCAGCAGCAGCAGCTTCCAAGTGCCCGCCAGCAGCAACACGGCGATGTTCACCTTTGGCAGCAGCAGCAACATCAATGCTAGCAGCAGCGGCAGCTTTACCAGCCCATCTTTTAGCTTTGGACCGAAGCCCACAGCATCGGCAACAGCAATTGGCGATCTGGCGCCCGGCCTCGCAACGAGCAGCAGCAGCAACATTGGCAGCAACACATCAACAACAACACTGACCAACTTTGGTTGGCCGACAGCAGCAGTAACAGCAACAACATCAAAAGAAGCAACTTCATTTGCAACAACAGCAGCTGCAGCAGCAGCAACAGCAGCAGCTACTCCTTTTGCCAATAATCCTGCAGCAAGCGTTGCAACTTCCTCCACAACTTTGTCCATTTTTGGCAGCAGCCGAGGCAGCAACCTGTTCGGCAGCAACAATACGGCAACAAAAACAACAAATGCAATGCAGCCGCTGGCGGTCAGCTCGCCATTTGGCATGGCAGCAACAACAACAACAACAACAGCAGCAGCTGCAGCTGGCGCCGCCTCCGCACAGCCCAATACCGGCGGCAATGGCACAATTTCCGCCGTATTTGGCAATGTGAATAGTCCGTTTGGTACAAATGCAGCGCCCGGTGCCGGCGGCGTCGCCTCGCCGCTGACAAACATATTCAACAGCAGCAGCAACAACAAGGGAACACCAACAGCAGCAGCAGCAGCAGCAGCAGCAGCAGCAACAACAACAACAACTGTTGCAGCAGCAACACCTAAACCGGCATTTAATTTTGTCAGCGCCAACGCACCAATAGCTGCGGTAAGTGTTGTATAACAACGTATTTTGAACAGTTCCATTAACAACATTCAATCTCTACACAGCCCGCCGGCGGCGTCTTCAACTTTGGCGCAACGCCCTCGAATGCCGCTGCCAGTGGCAGCAGCATCAGCAGCAGCAGCAGCAGCAGCGCGTTGCCAAAGCCAGCCTTCAATTTCACGGCAACTGCTCCACAGACGACGGCATTTAATTTCTCGGCGAACTCAACAACAGCTGGCGGCAATGCGGGCAACAGCGACGTAAGTTTAACACCAAGCATATTATATTTTTCAGCCAGGCAACACTCGTAGTTTAATATCTGGTTTCAAGGAAACGTACATTTAAAAATGAGAACAATTATTGCAATTATTGTTGTTGCTGTTAGCGGCTGTTTTTTCTATTACTGTGCATGCATTTTCGGCAGTGTTGTTTATTGTCGTTAACTGTGCGTGTTGTTGTGTTTGTTATCGTTTATCGATGACACATGCATATATTAGTAGCAAAAAAAAAAAACATAAAAAAAAACAAAAAAAATATTATTTTCGTTTTGTACTTATACTTTTTCTTGTCTTTATTTTTTATTTCTCTTCTTCCATTGCTCTGTACTGTTGGAAAAAAAAAAACAAATATATATATATTCCATTGTAATACTCCCAAACCGCTACATCAAAAAAAAAAAAAAAAAAAAAATTATAATATAAAAAAAAACTATTCCTTTGGGCACGGGCACGATTATGCGATAACTACCTCCTACTCTTACTACTCATATTACTTCTACCGATAATTAAAACAACTGCTGTGCTGCCAAATACTACCAAATACTACTACCTACTATCGACTACCAACACTATCAAAATATACTACTATTACCACCTACCACCTACCACCTACCACCTACTACTACTACTACTACTACTACTATTTAAAATGGTGTGGCCAACGAAGTTCTTTCCAAGAACGGAACGACTTTTCCAATTTGGGGCCACTGCGCCGTCAACTGATGCTGGTGGCACATCATCATCCATGATGCCAGCAGCAAATCAATTGTTCAATTTTACCGCCTCAGCGCAGCAAATGCAGGTAAACTTTAAATGGACAGTACCTCGATTTAGATATCTATATGTGTATCTATATAAATATTTGATATGTATTTATATATTTGTTATTAATAGTAGTAGTTAGTTTGGCACTTTCGTATCGTTCATTTTCTATTACATGTCATTTTTCTACATTATCAAGCATGCTTTACTGCCCACTGTGCTTGTCAAACTGCACATTGATTAAATATAATTCCAATTATATATGAATATAAATATGTATGTATATATAAATTATTGTTTGTATTGCTCAGTTTTGCATGCTCGGCCGCGAAATGTTTGACAAGCACTGACAATAAAGCTTTTCAATTAACAAGAAACAAAACACAACCTCCACTCCACCCACCCACCTCCTCCCGACCGACCACCCCCCCACACATCGCCCCCCACATACACATTACATGATCACATTCACAATTATTCCATTTCAAGCTTTATTTACTTTGGCCGCCCAATCATAGCACATAATTTTACATACACATGCATACCTAAATACACAAAGAAAATTGCCAAAAAAAAAAAAAACAAAGTGTTGGAAAATCAACAAAAGATGTGCAAAATGCTGAAAGCTGGCAAATTTTCTTAACATTTTCATTTGCGCCCACAAAATTAGCGAACACAAACAAAACATTCGAATTGTTTAAATTACAACACTTTTAAAAACAAAAACCCAAAAATATCTTTTCCAGTCATCGCCAAACGCCGCTCCGTTCCAATTTAATGCCGGTGCGCCTGCGCCAGCCAATATATTCGCGTAAGTAGAGTAACAGAGACGGCAATATAGCCGTGTGCGCTTGCTACAGATCAGAGTGAGCAGAGAATGTGTGCAAGGAGGAAAGAGAGTGTTTTTGTTTAATTTGGCCTAATGTTAAATTGAAACAGGCACACACCCCCACACACACACACACACACACGCAAACAAACTTACTTACACAAATAATAACAAAATGCATCATTAACCGTTACAAGTTTGGCATTGCATACGTTTTATTTATAAGGCACTTTTATGTTGAAACATATTCTCGTTGAATGCACATTATACATTTGTACATGTCATTGTGCCATATGTGTGTTTCTCATCTTAAATACCTCTGTGTGCGTGTGTGTTTTATGTGTGTTTATTATCTTAGTGTGTGTGTGAGTAGCATAAGCTCTCGTTTACTCGATTGGCTGTGCTCTGAATGTACTCTCTTTCTCTTTCTCTCTCTCTCTCTCTCTCTCTCACTCACTCACTCACTCACTCACTCACTTGGTGTTTTCAGGCGCGCTTGTTCGCTGCACCAGAAACACCCTGTTCTAATTAATCGCTAATTCATCCTCCTCCTAAAACATTCACAGTTTCAATCCACCAAACGCTGGCAGCGCCATGCAGAATCCACGCCGCAAGATACGCGGACCGACGCGTCGCCTGCCGCCGCGGTAGAAATGGAAAGTGGCGCCGCCGCTGACGCCGCCGCCAACAATGACAGAACCGGACAACAATGGACAACACTGGGACACGGACTGGGACGTGGATGCGAATTGGGGGCGGCGGAACAGCAGCTGAGGCACAACGACAGCCACACAACGACGACAATTCGTGACAGCGGGCAGCAGCAGCATCAGCAGCAGCAGCAGCGGGAAGGAGAAAGAGAAACACACAGGACGGCGACGAGGACAAGGACGACACTGAGCTGCCCCTCCGAACAGCAAACACCAACGGCGACGGCCATGTTACAGCGCCGCAGCAGCCGGCTGCACGAACGCCACCAGCAAATAAAAAATGAGCTGCAACAATTGCAGCAGCAGCAGCGACGGCGACGGCAGCAGCAACAGAAGCAACAAAAACAACGACTCAACAAATATCGCTTTGTGCGCAGTCCGACCGCAGCCGCAGCCGCAGCAGCAGCTTCAGCAGCAACAACAACAACAACGGCGGCAGCTTTGGCGGCTAGGGTTGCCAGACAGTACAAATTAAGCTTGCTGAGCAAAAGGCAAACGCGCAAAAGCAGCGTCAATTCCAGCGCCAGCAACAACAGCAACGAACTGGAAGGCGGCTGCGCAGCCAGCATCGGCAGCAGCCACAGCGACACAGTCACAGCCGCCGCGTCCCACATGCTGCACAGTCGCTATAAGCTGGTGCGACGGCGCAGCGCTGCCGACTGAAAGGCCAAGCGGCGTACGAAAGCACATGAAGAAGGAACAACAACACAACGAGAGTTAACTGAACGGGTTGGCAGGACGCCAGCCCGTGACGGAACAGACTGGAACAGTGCAACACTACAACAACAACAACAACAACAACAACAACAACAAAAACAAGAACTACAAGAACTACTAAACGGATTGACGGAAAACAACTTTTTGGAAATCATCTTTATATAATATACATACATATATAAGTTTTGTTTTTCAAATGCGCGCTCTGGCAAAAATCGAAGAATTGAAGGAAACTGAATAAGAAGCAGACGCAGACGCAGACGCAAAAGCACATTGTCTGCAGCAGCAGCAGCAGCAGCAGCAGCAGCAGCAGCAGCAACAAATCTGATGCGCGCAAGTCTTATAAATTTTAGTTATCTAGTTTCATTTATTTTTTTTTTTCTTAAATTAACTTAAATTAATTTTTGTTGATTTGTCAAATTTTAGAACCCAAATTATACATATATATTATATATAATAAAAAACTATATAAAGCCAGTCGGGGAAACATTTATACGTACACGCTATGGAGAGATTGTACACGCAGCCGTTAATTTCAAACACCAACCGCAACAATAACAACAACTAAAGAAAACAACAACAAAAGCAAACATTTGTAAATTTGAACTGTATTTTTTTTTTGATATGGTGAACTTTAGCGCTTTTATAAATATAAACAAAAATATTATACATACATATTTATAAAACTTTAAACGATAATTATGTAATAATTATTTTGTGAAATTGTAAAGAACATGTTAAAGAGACGAAAAAGAAAAAGAAAAATAGCGCAAAAAATGAAAGTATATACATACATTATTAAATGGAATCATTTGTTTAGACAATTTTTAAGTGCAACTTGCCCCACAACTTTTTGGTTGGCGCTGCGTAGCGGTTATCTAGAGAAGAAAGCAACTATTTAAAAAAAAAAGAAAAGAAAAAACTCATTACGTATATGTATGTCATTGTTTATGTTATTCAGTTAAGATTCGATTCGATTCGATTCGATTCGTACTTCCGTTTCCGTTTCTCAAAAAGCAGGAATCGCGAGCCGAGCAGGAATAACAGCAAAAACAACAATCACTACCCAAACAAGATCGGCAAGCTATATATATATATATATATATGCATATATAGCTAAAGAAACGACACAGAAAAAACTACATTTATATAATGTGCGTGTTTTTTTATAAACAAATAACATAAGATGAAAAACAAAACTGGAACACGAAGTCTTAGTGTTAAGCGGCTCGAAAAGAACGTAAATAAACAGTTGACAAATTGAAATCATAATGTAAATAAGTAAATATTAATGGTATGATAATTAAAAACGTGACAAAAATATTAACTCTCAACTCTTTGAATTTTGTGACAAACTGTTATGCTATAAGCGCGCACGTTTAATTCAAATCCCAACGGACTGTTCGCAATTAACAGTGTTGGCTAAAATTTTAAATGCGAGTGCTGCCAATCATTAGAAACTAATTATGCTCATCGTTATAAAGTTTTCAAAATATATATGTAGAAAAACACTGTTACATGTAACGGGCGAATCTTCAACAAAACGGTTAAATATTAACAGGCGGTTGGCAGTTGAACTTTGCCAGACAGTGCTGCCAATGCACGTACAGCTAGTGATGTGATAACGCTTTCGATTGACGTCGACTATTCATATATTCATATATAAAGTTTATTTCATTTTTCAAATTCGGACATGTAAACAACATTTTAACATTTTTCAAAAACAAAACGATTGCTAGTCTAGGCTGGCAAAAAAATTAATGTGACCGAATATATGGGTACTTTGCATCAGTTTTGTCGTTTCCTTATTTTGTGCTTAACGAAGTACGGTCACTCTCAACTGTAAAATTGGTGTAAAATTTAAAACACCGCCCTAATATACGAATATAGAGAACAGACGCCTCTGAACGATGACTGCCAGCTGAAAATTATTAAGTTCTTGGACCTGAGGAGCCGACTGGCACTTTCGATTGGAACTCGAGCCGTTGCAGAGCTCTGTGGGCTCAATTATGGCATAAATGCGTATTCATTTATCATTTTGGACAATATTTAACGTGAATTGGTACAAATGGACGTATTTTCGAGTTACGATTATCTTATATAAGCAAAAAAAAAAAAAAGGCACAAAAAATTGCAAATTTCTTCATTCAAAGACATCGACAACGGGTCCTTTTTTTTTTAATTTATGACGGGTTTTGGTAAAGCTTGCATAGATACGTTATCTTCGATGTATTGTATTGATATCTCATTGAAGTAATGTGCAATCTGTCTGCTACGTAAATTATAAGGCTTATGTTATATTAGTCTTCTTCATTCATCTCATTACTTTTTCAAATTTTGAACTTAATTTTCCTTGTTTTATTCCCTGCAATTTTCAAAAGTGCATAGGTAACAGTGTTAAAAAATGCAGAAAAGGATTACTCATCGATATATTTACTCTTGAATATCATATAAATTTATCGCATATTCGCGACTTCAATATCGATAGATATCGCTGCGATATCAACATCCCCAGTTAACAGAAAAACGCACGACAAACATAAATTCGTGGAAATTACGCACGGGTGTTTTTTCGTAGCTCAATAGTACTATTTGTTTATTTTTTTCGGTTCTAACTTAAATGAAGCACACATGCATATGCAAATGATTTAGTGTAATTTGTGTATAAGTTAAAGGCAATTGCAAATGTTAGATATTAAGATGGATATCAAATGCAATCAGCGCAGCAGCAGAAGCAGCGGCAATAGCAACAACGACAACAACAAAAAGGCTGACTGACTACACCCAAAAACGCAACAAGAAAAAGGCAGCATATAAAGGAAATAGTTGGAGGCGAGGAATAACAAAACGACAGGAAAAATGAAGTAAAAGCGACAGCAGCGAACGGAACGGCACTTCAGTTGCAGTTGTAGTGGAGTACATACGCACGGTCACACACACCAGGAGACATATACACGTACATACATACATATACAAACAAAAGCAGCACACAAAGAGACATTTGCATGCATATGTGTGGGTGTAGTAGCAGCAGCAGCAGCCCAGCTCCAGTGTACAAACTTCGGGTTCATTCGGCAATCGTCGTTCGTTCGTTTTGTTCGCACGCTCGGTTTATCGTGTTGGAGTAACAGCATTCGCCTACGCAGCAGCAGCAGCCGCCGCAGCAGCAGCAACGACAGGCAAAGGAAGCGGTTTAAGAATGCATGGGCATGCACAAAGTACGAAGCACGAAACACGACAAATGCGAGAAACACAAGAGAAATGCAAATTTAACAGAAATTGAAATAAGTGCAACGGGTTCCCAATTCAACAGCGCATTGTAATTCAAAACGCAGTCGCAAATTTATGCCAAACTGATCAAAAGCGGGTGCGCGCGCGATAGAGAGAGGGAGCGCAAGATTTTTCGTGCAGAGTGAGAGACATAGGCCCCGAAGAGATACTAGAGAGAGAGAGAGAGATCAAGCGCCGTTAAATCGGATCACGTCCATTTTAGCCACAGCCGCAGTTCCTTTGTTATTGGATTTGTTATATACCCAACTGCTGCTCCTGCCTCCTGCTTGGGACGTTGACGTCGTAATATGGATTGTGGTGCTCTTGCCGCGCAGCAGCAGCAACTATTACAACAACACCAGCAGCAACAGCTACAACAGCAGCAGCAACAACAACAACAACAACATCATCTGCAGCAGCACCAGCACCCACGACAACAAAATACGCTAAATTGCCTGGAAGCAACAGCAACAACAAATGTAAGTTTACACACACACACGTGCATATATACATATATGCATATATGTTCGCTTACATGTATTTCTCTTTTACTTCCACTTCACATTCGCCCCCACACACAAACCGATGCGCTGCGTTATGCTGCCTGCGTCGCAGCTGCCGTCAGCGTCGCAGTCAGCTGCATTAGCTCTTCTTACAGTTTATTGGTTTTCTTATTAGATATTTTTCATATGAGTAACTTTGACTGCGACGCTAGCATCGCAGTCGCTGCTGCAGCAATTGTCTTTGGCTGCGTGTGGGCTGACAGGGGGCGTGGCTGCTAGCCATGTGCATAAATAATTTAAGATTGTGATTGAATGTGTATGTGTGTGTGTGTGCCTGTGGAGAGGTGGGCAGCTTGTACTCTTTTGAAGGCAGGTACAAAGTGCATGCAGCATTATTTTCTGTCTTGGCCAAGTTCGCGAAACCCAAAAAAAAAAAAAAATTAAACAAAAACAAGGCAACTGGAAAAACGAATGACTCAAAGACTATTTAACCAGCTGATGATTAATCTCTGCATAGCTACAGCTGCTGCTGCTGCGGCTAAAGAAAAAAGCAATGAAAAACACGTAAGAGCGCACTAGTAGAAGTCGACTGATAAATACCCTGTAGTAAGTAGCACACTCGAAAAAACTAAACTGCTTTAGTTTTAGTCTTAACTGGAATTTACGGAAATATAATATAATTATTATAATGTTAAAAAACAGTTTTAATTCAAATCTGATTAAAACGAATTCTCTCTCCTTAAAATAGTTTTATTATTTGTGTATGTTCTGAGGACCTAAATCAATAATCTTATGAAAGTAGGAAGTATTTTGCTAAATCCCATCAATACTGCTAAATCCCATTTATACTGAATAACAACTTAACTATCTATTATGTAGGTTGTCTAAGTTTAACCAATTCTTGAATACTCCCCATACATAGTACATTATACCCCCCTTAGTTCATATAATAAATATAGGATATATAACTCACAACACAGTCGAGAAGTACCGATGCTTTAATTGCCGATTTGTACATGGTACGAACTTTTGCCCATTACTTTCACCGTGCATAAATTCTAAAGCAAAGATGTTCAAAATAAAAACAACAATGAACGAGAGAAGTTCAAAATAAAATTGTTTGTACAAAGGCCATAACAAAAAGAGAAAAGAAAGAAAAGAACATACAAAGCCAAAAGCCGTTGGCGTTGACGTATGTTCGGCATGAGCGCTGCACAACAACAACAACAACAGCAGCAGCAGCAGAAAGAAGAAGCAGAAGGAGCCGCAGATCAACAACGCACTCTGTTGCTTTTGCGTTCTTTGTTTTTGCCGCAGCGGTTAAATCTTTCTTTTGCCTTTTACCCCCCGCTGCCGCTAGCTACCTTCTTTCTCGCAAGTTTTGTTTTGCAGAGCTACGTGACTGCAATAAAATTTAACTGCAATTACGTGTCGCATGCTTTGTGTGCCGAAAATGGCCAAAAGAAAAGCAAAAGAAATGTCCAAGAGGCGAACGAGTAACATTGAATGCCTCAAGGATACGCGCAGCATGCGATAACAGAACGCACAGTCGTAGCTAACGGCACATTTTGACCAGGTCCTGTTTTGTGTTTGTGTTTTTGCGTGAGTAATTGCCAGTGCTGCCAGTCAGTTTCAATTGTTTGCTGGTTTGTTTGAAGGTTGTGTGGAGAGAGTGCGACATTTGGTTAATTTATGGGCGCTCATAAGTTTTTAGGTGTCGAAAATAAACGCCAGTATAATTTTTGATAGCTTTAGATTGCTTCGGTTTATTTATTTATTATTTTATTAACACTTCTTTACAACCCATAGCAAAAATAAAATTATCTAGACTAAAAATTAAATTATTTTGATAGATCTGCAAAGTTTTGAAAGTTCTATGTTAAAAAGTTGTTAAGAAGCTGAAAATAATAATAACAAATTATTTTGTTCCCATTAAAAATACAGGGTATAATATATGAGAGTTCTAACATCTCGATGACCACTGTATTTATATATAAACCCCATTTTCTCTTATATAATGAATTCCTTATTGAACTAGAAATATTGTGCTGATGTGTGTAGTTCATTATTGTTTTTTAAAAGCAGTCAAGAAAACGTGTGACGTCACACGCGTTGTCACAAATTTTGTCGCTATGCGCCATGCGTTACCTTCGGCGCTGCCGCCATGCGTGAGAGAGCGAGCGAACGGGCGAGTGAGCGAGGTTTATAGTGAGCGCGGCGTCGCCGTTGCTCGCATTTATCTTTCGACCGATGCGCGCATGAGACGGGCGACAGCAGCGCTGCGGATAAACGAAAACGGACAGCAAAAAATAAAAATTGTAAATTGTAACGAGCGCGCGCCCGGTAATTAAAGGCGACAACTCAGTAAAAGTTAATTTTTTTTTTTAAATTTATTGTGTCGCACACACTTTTCGGTCCTTTTGTTTTTGAAATACATTTTAGCTGTCGCTTCGTGCTCGTTGTTTTTGCTTTTTTTTTTATGTGTATGTTTGTGTTCGGCGTTTATTAAGTTCCTTGTGCTGCAGAAACAACAACAACAATAGCAAAAGCAATTAGCTCCAGCTGCTTTTGTTTATACAGCACAACTACAAACGCGAGTGTGAAACGCGGTAAATAAAGCAATAATTAAAAGTGCCTTTTTTAATTAAAGAGCAGAATACAAACAACAACTACAGCAACAACAACAACAACAACAACAGCGTCGCGGCTGGCAATCGAAATCGAATTGACGTTAACATTGACGCGGTAAGAGCAACTCACACACACACACAGAACACAAAACACTCATCCATTTATTCCTGCATACAACCCTGTTGACTTGCCTGCAAAAGCTCAAGTTAAGCAAAGGGAGAGAAAGAAACAGAGAGCGAGCCCAGCAGAGAGTTGTTTGTTTTTGTTTTTGTTTTTTTGGCAGTTAATGTTAATGTGTTTCGCTTTTGTATTGTATGTGTGCGTGTGTGCGGGGGCGGTTGCACATCGACTTTAGTTTATTTGCTTTTATGTTCGAATCAATGCGATGCGGCGGGGAATATTGTGGGCAAGTGATAGGGAGCATTAGTAGGGGGTTTGCCCAGCCATATGCCTTATGGTTTTATTATTGTTTACTTCGTTTCATTTTGTGCCTTATCTTCATCGCCGCACTCTTTACTACAAACCGCAGACTCCCACACATACACGTGCTTTGTGTGTGTGTGTAGTTTCATTCAACTTTTCTGCATACGGCAGCGAAATTTGTTCGTGTTCGGATCTGGCATCGCCGCTACGTCTGGTCTCTTGTTTTTGCCGGTTTCTTAATTCTAATTTTTTTTGTTTTAACTTTATTTTTTGCAAAGTCATATGGTCTTGGTATGTGCGTCATCCTGCTACCCGCATCCGCAGCTCCTGCAGCAGCACCCGCATAACATACTCACACACACACACAGACACACACAAGCTCTCTCTCTTCCTCTCTCTAGCGATTGTTGTTATTGGTGGTGTGGCCGTTTAATTGCTTCTGCACGTTCGTCAAATATTTGCTCAACTCTTTTTAATTACATTGCCCACTACACACACACACACACACACACACACGCGCACACACAGAGGTTCAGGCGTTTACCGTTTTACCCTTTCACACAAGCGATTTAGAAGAAAACGTGTAAGTGTGAGTAGCGGAACGTGAAGTACGCATCACAGAGCACAGTGTGACATTTGATTATGATTTGCAAAGTATATCATTAATCTTAAAGAAATAAATAATAGTAAATTGTAGATTATTTTAAGATTTCTGGTTGCCAATTTACCTTATTGTCGGTTTTTGTATTACATTTTCTGCTAGAAAAGTTCTATAAAAAGACCTGAATTCAACACAAAAGATCTAAACATTAATATTTGGGGGAAGAAAGAATTCAGAATAATAAATAACAATTACCAAAAAACTCCACTTGAACTTTAACTCAATTTGTGCGTTGTGTCTATGTTGTACTTTTTCGGGGGATTTTTATTGTGATGCACTATTAATTTTCCACGCCTCTTCAATAGCATACACAACTCTACATATGTATGTATGTACATACACATATAAATTTTCATATGTAAATATAGCCTTGTGGCGAAGTTAATTCATACTGTTTGCCCTGAACCGAAATCAACATACATACATATTTTCCATAATATTTTTAGACTTATAATGAATGCACTGTTTCGATTCTGTGCGTAGACAAGGCAAACACATTTGTTCGATTCGATGTGCGTTTGAAATCATAATTTGTCTCGCACTTATATCAAATACATGTGCTTATGTGTTGCAACTTTTTACTTCCCATTTTTAAGTAGTTCATTTCATAAGCTTTTCGGCATGAAATCGACAGCACCAGCACCAGCCGGTTCGCCCCCACAAGGTTATGCCTTGGCCCACTGTGCGGCGGAGGTTGCCAAAGCCAGAAGCGAATTCGCTCAGTTGAGCGCATTTTAAATTGCCCGGCAATACGCGCAGCAGCCGCAGTCGCGTCGCGGTCCCTGTCGACGCAGCAACAGCACCCATATGACTTTTGCACATGGCTGCGCCGCGGCGTCGGGATGCCGCTGCGTGTTGCTGTTGTTGTTTCAGTGCTTTACTTTTCATGATTCTTATTACACGCTTTGCTGCTTATGGCAGACTTTGCTTTGCCATGCTTTACTTTGCCGGCAGCGACGCTGGCTGCGCTCATCTTTAAAATATGTATATGTATTAATGCGGCTACTGCGGACGCGACATCTCTGCTGCTGTTCATTTTAATTTTTGTTTCTGTTGCTGCCGCTGCCGTTGTCGCTGTTGTTGTAAATATTTTATTATCGCTTGTTTCCGTTTAGTAACCAAAATGGGCAAATGTGTGTGCGCACGCACACGCATATATGTACGCATACGCGTACATATTTAAAAATTCTTTTGTCGCCATATTCATTTCGAAATTATGTACTTGGCTTGTTGCTTCACACGACGCTTCGTCGCGCATCGCCCATCGGTCTACCCCTCCCCAAACAGCCTTGTCAATTTAGCTACATATGTACATATGTGTGTTTGTCTATCTATCGAGCTACATAAGCACACATATACGCACAAACATACATTCATACATGTTTCATTCCATTGCTTGCTATTCCGTTTTTAAATTCACCCCCTCCCCCGTCTCCCCCCACTTTTTCTGTCACATGGCTGACCCTGTGCATTTCTTGTAATTTTATTTGTATTGGTGGGAGGAGGGCAAAAACACAAAATAGACCGAATGGTGACTTCTTGTATTTTGCTTTTACTCTCTCGCTCTCTCTTTGTCTCTCATTACAAAATTAGCGTAATAATATTTGTATTTGTAATTTATTTTTAGCTGCGGTTTTTTGGTTGCCGCATATTGTAAATTATATTTAAACACGATTAGCTGTTGTTGCTTGTCGCCTCGCATCGGATCAGATCAGAGCGGTGCGGTGCGGTGCGGAATGAAACGGCTGTTACCAATGTGGGCGTGCAGTGACCCAATTTCTCTAATAGATTGCATTTTGCCACAGCTCTCTTACAGACGCACACATATACACAGTCTAGCATCCACATCCACACACACACACACACACACACACGCACGCACATGTATGTATGTTGCTGATGTTGTTTTTGGGATTATTTAGCGCATTGAACTCTCTGCGCAGTTTTGCCTGGTCTCTGGCTGCTCTGGCTATTTAATCTACTGCTGCGCTGCTGCAGATCTGGCGACCATTGCAAACATTTTGCGCTTGGCATTTTCTGCCCGCCAAATGTTACATAAAATAAAAGAAGAAGAAAAAAAAACAAAAAAACGAAAACGAACAAAAAAATGGCAAAATTGTCGCAATGGGCTTCGCCACGTCCATTTCTTGGTTCTGTTGCAATTTCGTTTCATTCCTGTTGCTCTTTGCATTCCCCCCATTTCCATATCCATTCCCACTTGCTGTCGCATTTCTGTTCCCAGGGCCGCCTTTTGCTAATTAAGTGCAGCACTTGACTTCGTCAAAAGCTCGCCATAAACATCAACAAATTGAGCACACACACGCATAGCATCTGTGTGTATGTGATTATACTGTTGTATTGTGTAGCATGTATAATTTATATGGCATTTTAGCACATTTGGTGTTCCGCATTCCACGCCTAATTGCTCTCTATGCGATCCAAAAAACAAAAACTGTTTGTGAATTTTATTTTGAAGCAAATCTTGCCCAAATATTCATGCAAAATATGTACAGAGATCTCTTTCGGAAATTGAGACCTTTTTTGTTTTCTATTCCATTAATATCGAAGATATTAACTACTAATACAAATTTCCAGCAACAGGCGTGAAAAATGGGCGGGAATACAAAAAAAAGTGTCGTTAGCATTAATTCATCAGAAAATCGTAAAGTAAATCTGAAATTTTCAGAATTTTCTTCTCATATATTAAATAAATAAAAGTTGTTTAAAGTAAAGCACTTGGTACGGCCGCAGCCCTGGTAAAAGCTGTGAAATAATACTCTATAAATTCCACTTAATTTTTAACAGTTGTTTTTTGTGATTTTGATACTATGATTGGGTGTCAGGATACATTCGTATGCTATATTTATATTTATATGCTTATCTGAAGTTTTTTCTTTTGTTTTCCGTCGAATCGATTTTCTTATGCCTCGTTTCTACTTGTAGAGTTCCCAGCTGGAACTGCTGACTCAGACGACATTTCAGTAGCTCATTTGCGTCATTTTTTTTTTTTTTTTTTTTTTGTATGTAACAGCAACCACCCCCCTCCTCTCCTTCCCAGAGACTTGGCACAAACGAAATTCTGCCCCTGTTTCGCTCGCCGCATGCAACGTCTAACAGCAACAACAGCAACAACGACAACAACAACAACAACAACAACAACAACAAAAAGCGACTTGTAATTTGATTGAGCTGCAATAAAAATTTGTCAGCCTGGCAATAAAGAATGGGGGGCACCCCGTGGCAGGGGAGGGCGACGGTTTTCTATTGGAGCATGTAATCATATGTTTTTATTTCATAATATATAATTTTTTCGAACTTCTTTTCTCCTCATTCTTTGATATGATTTATTGTGTACCGGGTGGGGAAGGGGAGGGATGTGTTTGGAATGCTTATAACAAATGTTCTGCCTGCTCCACATACTCCGCCTCCACCTGCCTCCCTCCCCCCCCCCCCCCTGACTGAAATCAACAAGTGATTGATGACGCCCAAAAACCTCAAGAACTTTAAAGTGAGAGCTGCATATGCATCGCTATATCTATATAGTATATATATATGCATATATGTGTGTGTGTGTGTGTGTATTTGTCTAAGTCGACCGACTAACCCCTAAGCCGGAGCACGTTGTGGTATCAAATTACACATACTGCATTTGCCGGGTGGCTACCTACAACTACTTGAGTGTGCGGGTGAAAAGGGGACTGACTACACTGACAGAAATTACGATTTAGAACCAGTGAACTCACTTTTCTGATAATCAAAGCAATTATTTTTTTATTAATAAATATACAAATATTATTTTTTTAATGTTTATATGAAAGAAAGAGAATCCTTCCAAAGCGAGGGACCATTGCAATACACTTTTAAAGTGTCATAAACAATTTATAAATGAAACTTTATATACGCATATTGAATACTTTATTTTCATAAAGATTTTAAATAAAAGTTGATCGGATGGTAAACAAAAATTTTCTTGCAACTGTTCTTAACTCTTTGTTATTGTGTACTTTTATCAAATTAAGTAATTGTAGTAAAAGTTTCAGCTGAGCAGATCGTACGGTTTGAGCTGTGCGTCAATCCTCAATCAGTCAATCAGCAAAAACAGTTGTTGTGCTAGTATTTCGCAGAGTGTACAGTAATGAGTGGACTGTACCCACGCACACACACACACACACACACACACACACACACACACACACGCTCACGCAGACGCACTCACACAAAGGGGCAGCTTAGAACGCATCTGTTCGGCCACTCGTGACGTTGATGACGATGACGAAGAGAAGGATGACGCTTATCTTGATCTCATAATCAGCAGCGGCGTAGGACAGAGAGTGAGAGGGAGAGAGGGAGAGGCACAAAAGGGGGAATCAAATGCGCGTCATTTTACCATTTTGGGCGTGGAAGAGACGAGACGAGACGCTGCCCGCCGCTCGCTGCTCGCTGCTGGCTTTGTCTGAGCCAAGTGGCAGGTGCAACACGCAGCCGTTGCCCCCTGTGTTTTTTTTTTTTTTGTAGACACTCCTTAAGATACTCGTTAGTCATTATGCATTTTAACCCTAAAAAGCACCTTGCCCCGATTTGTTGCCTGGACACGCGTCACAGTGCAACAGGAACTGACAAAACAGCCCCTAAAAAAGACAGAGAAGTGAAACGAATAAAGAACTCAACGTTTGATGAAACCAAAGATTGTGCTGCAGATTTCTTTTACATTTCTTGGTAAAATATCTGTATATATACATATATATTCTCTCTCTTTTTCATTTTGTATAGTTGCTTCCAAAAGCAGCGACAGATGGTTTTTTTTTTTGTTTTCCTTAAGGGTCGTTCCGATGGTCGCGTGTTGCTTTTTTAATTCGTTTTCTTGTTTGTCCATTCACTTTTTGGGCCGTTTGAGCACGCTTCAAGTAGGGGATTTGCCGAAATGAAATAAAACAAGAAATACGAAATAAAAATCAATCTGCATTCGAAACTCGTGCAGCTGTCGTAGCACTCAACGGATCAATTTTACCAGAGTGAATACGAAATGTACTTGAAGTATGCATAAGACATTATACAATATAGAAAATTAAGTTTATTTTTTATTTTTACTTAAGAGCACTATTTGCTCTACCAACACCTTCCTGCTTAGCTGTGGGCTCTAATAACGTTACTGACAAAATTATCCGGGAAAAGGAGCATAGCTGGCCGGACGGGCAAACGAAACACCTCCATCGCGTCGGTGATGCTATTAGAAAATTGTGTATTCTAATTAGGCTTTTAGCATTTAATTTTCATAATTTGCTGTCATAAATAATTAGGAGAATAGTTATCTGTGCGCAGCCGAAGGCTATTACCACCTAGACATTTAACTGATATTCCATCTATTTCTACACTCAGCCCATGGTCAATAGGAGCCATATGATATAGTATTTCAATCTTGGTACGATATCGTTCAAATGCTGCGAGTACAAATATATCTTAAAAGACAAGTTCTTAAGCCAAACTCTGTTCTCGAGAGACGTTACATATGACGGTTATATGATATAGTGCCCCGACTCGGCTGTTGATACGGCTCAAAAATATGTATCTGAGATCGGAGATAGCTACTTAAATGATGCAATACACATTTCGTAATCAAATTATAAGGCTCTAGTAAGTAATGAACATGTTCTAAGATCTGTTACTCGAGATCCCTAACTCATGTTCGCAGTTCTAACTTAGATTCAGCTCAATCTCCCATGAGAAGTTACAAATCTATCATTTTCTAAAACTTTTTCATTTTTTTTAATACAAATGATGAAAACTTTTGGATTTAAGTGCGGAATTTCCATAACTTTTCCGGGACTAACAGCGCAGCTCCTACAAATTCGACCTTTTTTTTTTGTGTCATGCTTCTCCTCTTGATTGCCTTTGAAGATGATCCTTTTGCATCTTTGGAAATCAAATCTTAAATTTCGAATTGAAAATCTTCAAATTTCCTTTTCAATGTTTCTATCTTAATTCGAAATAGTTTTGGTAATCGAAGCTGAAAAAATTCTAGATGGATTATTTGCAATCTGATATATTTGAAATGAAATTGATATTTTATAAATATTCAGCTGCCGCCTGCTGATGGCATTGAATTGCTCGAATGTGTAGAAGGTTTCCTTTCAGTTTAAAAGTATGTGTATTTTATGTTTTTTCTATTTGGTTTCACAACTTGATGTTGCCCTTGTTGTTGTTGTTGTTGTTGTTGTTGGTGATTAGGAAACGGCGTACTTGGCCTGTTTGACAATTAAGCTGCTTAACGAACCAGCATACCCCGCTCACATATCATTTCGAAGTTCGAAATTTGAATAGAGTCGTTTTACGAGCGACAAATTTGCAAAAACAACAGAAATCAGCATGGGATTCGCTTAATAAGGTAATGTGCCACCGCGACACGACCATCAAGTGCTAAACTTAATGCATTCATTTAGTTCTCTAATACCCTAACTTGGCGGGCGAATCGATGGTTAGTCACGCGTTGTGCAACGTATTGAAGTTAACAACTTTGCGTCCATCTGAATTCAACTTGAATATATAGAGTTTAATGATTGGATATACATATATGTTATATACTATTCTTTACGGATTTGTACATATAATTACTTTAATTACGAAAATATATTACTGCTCTTAAAAATTTGATTCATTCGCAAAAGTTCCACACATTTTCCACTCTCGCGCGTGAATTGACTTCTCTAAGAAAGTCGAAAACTTTGCTACTCTCATTTATTTTAACTCTAGCCATATATATTAGATAACATAAGTGTCATCTGTTTGCAAGGGTATTTGGGCGTCGGCTTTTCAGGAAACCATATGCTTAGCGTGTTTTCCTTTTCAATTTTTATAACTATTTTTTGTTGGTCAGGCGCTTTGCACGCACTTGGGCCACAGTTTGGCTTTATTGTTGCTGTTGCTGTTGCTGTTATTTATATTAATTGTCTACGGAAGTTGCTGTAAATGTCCGCAAACATGAAAATATTTTATATATATGTATATATATGCTTTTATGCTTTATAAGCAGAGGAAGCGGACAGTTGGGGAGACAGCCCCTCCTCTGCCTCGCCAGCTCAGCTCCCTCCCTCTTCCTCCCGCTTCCTCCCGCAATGTGCCCAGTATTTAATGCACATGACGTCAGTTGGCTTGTTAATTAAAGTGCTGCTGCTGCTGCTGTTGTTGTTGTTGTTGTTGCCTAGTTAATGACAGCATTTACTTAGTTAAGCTTTAGTATGATTATTCTATATGCTTGGCATAGTTAAGTAAAAGTAATTACGGCTACAATTACAATTTGTGCAACATGCTTTCAATTAGCCAAATGTAAAAAAAGCACCTGCTAAACTCAACCAAACCCCTCCCCCCATTAAAGCCCAGCCCCACCACAGTTTTGACGGTCACTCGGCCACTTGGCCACTTGGGGCTGCTGACCAATGCATGACCAATGCGATGATCAGCGAACATGCAACATGCTCCAACAATTGTCGAGGTCATGTTGGAGAAGCCTATCCCACCTATTCCCGTTGTAAATGGGTCAGTTTCTATGTTAACTGCGAAGTGAGTTCATAAATTCCCGCCCTTTAACCAGCCGCAGTTTAGGCCCATTATGTGGCTGACATTGCCAGAAAAGTGTTAGTGTGTGTGTGTGTTTTCTTCTTCTTCTTATTTGAGGAGCAGTTTCCAGTATGAGCTTGTGCTAGTCGAAGGTTAGAGTTTCTATTGTGAATTGGTATTGAGAAAAACTTCCCAAACAACTATTGGCCTGCATATACTAGAGCTTAGGCAGAATGTGACCAATCCATTATCGACTCGACTATAGCTATAATTAGAGTCAAAACATTGAACCAAGATCACGCCCGAAGGTGAGCAGCTGCAACAGCAAATGGAGCAAACAGTATGCGATCGCCGTTGGTCAAGAATTGTTTTTCCAGTGATCACAAATAGTTGAATGATAATAGTTGGGTATTTGCAACAACTGGTAGAAGCAGAATAACAATCGATCGCAGTCAAGATTTAGTTGAGTTCAAAGTTCTTTCTGGCTTTCTCTTGTTGATCTTAGTCAAGATCTAAAGTGTGGACACGGGCGGGGAAATACCAGACAAGTAGAATGTGCCCAAGTGCATTAGCATTGTTTTTGTTGTTGTTCGAGTTGGCACTTAGTTGCGAGCGAGTCGCTTGAGTATCTAAGCCCACAAATGGATGTACTCGCATTGGTACCTTAACAGCAACAACAACAACAACAGCAACAACAACAGCAACTGGCATAGACATCATATAAACTATGCAAATAGCAGGTCGTAAACTAACAAGAGATCACAGTACAACTGCGCCGCGACCTCAATGTGTGTGGCGCTCGATGCCGCTGCTGATGGAGTTTAGCTTGTTTTTGTACCCTGTAAACCATTGAATGGCCCAACAGGGTGTTATTATACATGCGTATAAATAGCGGCCAAGTGCAGTCGAGCCTAGGCTTGGCAAATTTGAGATGCAGTCGTGGATATACCTTATTTGCACTCTATTTTAAATTTTCAAAAGAAATTTATTAATGATAACATTAAAAGAGCGAGGCACGTTTGGCAGCCTCCTTTCGATATACTCCATGCTGATCAACATTTGTGAACTCAGCAACAATTGGAGCTACTAGAGTCTAGTCTAAGGTATGCAACCAATATATCCTAATCTATAGGAAAACTTTCCTGACTTCTCGCCAAATGGAATAAGCAAAAACAATTTGCAAATGCATTTTCTAGAGGTTAAGGGGCGAGAGTTTATAAAAGCTATTGATTTGCCGACTTCTTCAATTATGATTAAGTTAACTTGAAAGCTACTGTTCAGCTTGTTACAGGGTATGCACTCGTCTAATACTTTCGTCAAAGGCATTTCTTTTGTACTTATTGTTGTTGTATTTGTGTTTGTCAATGCAACTCAATTAGAATAACCGCTGTTGTTGTTGTTGTTGCTGTTGTTGTTGTTGTTGTAACAGAAGCTGTCATTGAACTTTAAGCAAACGCATGGAGAGCAGGGTCGCAGCGGGGTCGTCGCAGCCGGAGTTAGGGTTGGGTCTGCCTACAGAAAATTAAAATTGGTAATGGCAATAGTCAAAAGCAATGCCACCAAAGCACACACACGCACACATGCACTACACACTCACACACACACATGTACTACACACACATGCAGCACACACACACACACACACACACACGCACACGCACAGTTTATAGCACACTTGAACCCATAAATCAACGCAGTCGTCCAACCGATCCATTGTGGAGCGACCTCGTGCCCCATACCCTTACCCCCGCCCACTTCCCATATGTACGCTTATCCCCTCTCTCTATATATATACATATATATATATATTATATATGTATATTCTTTCCGTTTTGTGCGTCCCTGGATTTTATCAGCTTGTGTGCCTGCAGCTTCAGCTGCCCTTCGTGCTGCAATGCGCCACTTCGATGACTGATGGCACAGAACTAGACAGCAATTCGAAAAGAGAGAGAGAAAGAGAGGGAGAGAGATGGTCAGTCAGTCAGTCAGTCATGTCATGTCAGCAAGTGCCAATTACCGCTAAGCCTCCAAAAATCTTTGTGACTCACTCGACCGCCAAGCGACTCTCGTCGTTGGCTGTTGTCAGTTACCTGTTAAACATTTCCAAGCTCCAATCATGCCGTCAAGCGGTAAATCACAACAAACCTTCGTCTGTGTGTGTGTCAAATACATCACTTATCCAAACACTCGACCAAAGTGAAGTAAGTCCATAAAACTCTCAGAAGTATTGACTTTGTCTTTCAAGTTCTACAAGGCGAAAGATACATAAGTCAGGCTCTGCCAGAACATTATTTACAGAATGCGCTTTTTAAGTAGTCGCACTGCCAAGTTTTCTGAGGCAATAGTAGAAAACCCATTTCCATTCGTAAGACCTATGGTGAGGAGCTTTTTAGCTGGATGAGTAACTCAGCCCATTATCAGAGTTCTCATTCCTTTGAGAGAAGAAACTAACCCAAGCTTCATGGTTTTGGCTCAAGACGTTGTCTACAAATGCTCAACATAATATTATCTGCCCCTTTAACATCTCAATTTGAGTTCTTTGAAGATCTTCAAGTTCAAAAGAATTCTGTCGCGTAATAGGAGGAGAAACCATTTAAACCCATTTTAATTACTTAACCAATATAATACTTTTATTACATTCACGTTATTTCTTTGTAAGAGAAACAAACCCAAACAATATGCGAGACTTTATGGTATCTATCTATCTATCTTACGAATAGAATGGGAATATAATCCGATTTCATTCCAGGTCTTTTTCTAGTTGTCGAAAGCTTCTTTGTCTGGGATTTGAAGCTGGTTCTTCTCTAAATCGATAAATTTAATCGATTATAATTAATAATTATCAAAGTGTGTCTTTTATCATAGTTAGAATCTGATTCATAACTTGATTTGAGCTCTCTTTTCGTCAAGTCCGATGTGGAATTTAAAAGACGCTATCTTAGGAGTTAAATATACATATACATATATATTAAGAACACTATTTTCTCTACTAACACCTTCCTGCTTAGCTGTGGGCTCTAATAACGTTACTGACAAAATTATCCGGGAAAAGGAGCATAGCTGGCCGGACGGGCAAATAAAACACCTTCATCGTGTCGGTGATGCTATTAGAAAATTGTGTATTCTAATTAGGCTTTTAGCATTTAATTTTCATAATTTGCTGTCATAAATAATTAGAACGACACTCGCTTTTGTCGAGCAATAATAAATAATTAAATATAGATAGATAGATAACTATGGACAGGTTCCTAACCGCTTGACTCATCGCGATGCTCTGCCCAAAGAGCAACAAAAACAACAACAACAAAGTTTGTTTTTCTTGTGAGAAGTTTTCTTTTAGTGAATGGTTTGCTCTTGGAGTCGTCGGATAATATTCTTTCCTAGGAAAGTTACAGCTGTATAAATATTATTATAATTATGTTGTTGTTGTTGCAACGTGACGAAAGTCGTGTCGAGTCTAGCCAAATCTGTGTGTAGCTCCTTTTTCCTGCCAGTCGCCGACTTCCTCTCGCAGCTCTCTCTCTCTCTCTCTCTCTTTCTCTCTACCTCTCTGTTGCTCTCACTTAACTTCCCTCTAGCTCTCGCTCTGGCTAGCTGCCAGTCGTAGTCGTTAGTACGTGACTTATGTATAGGAGAATTACTTAACACTTGCCAACTCTGACAACGACAACAACTGCGGAGACTTAAGCGACAACTTTGGGCGATAAAAAGCGCTCAACTATCAGCGACTGCGACTGCAGCTGGAATAATGCCAATCACCAAGGGGCTGACTAGCAGAGGGGCGGCGGGTTGAGCTGCAGCGGCTCAGCTTTGATTATTATTGTTGTTCCTCTTGCCTTTGTTGTTGTTGCTGTTGTTGTTATTGGTTGCTGCCGCTCAAACGGAAATGTGTAACGTGTTTGCAGCTCGACTGAAGCTCGACTCGATGCAGCTGCGATTGAGCCGCGATCGAGACCTGGGCACGTACCAAAAAACTGTGCGCTGATTATGGCCAACAGTGTGGCGTGGCGGCTAGCTGCGGGGCAGCAAGGGGGCTGGGCCGGGGAACACTGTCCAACGGGCAATTCATTAGGCACATAAACCATATGCCGCCAGTCAGTTGTTTTTTCATCATTTCTTTATTTTTTTTTTGGCGTGCTTTGCAACGCCCTCACTTTCAATCCATTCCCTTTCTTATTTTATTAACAACTGTTTTTTTTTTTTGTTTAGCAACACCTTTCCTTGCATTTTGTAACACTTGCGAATCTGGCCTGAATTTCAAATATTTACAAACAAATAAATACGTATATCAGCTTACGAATTGCGTCCATCTGGCTGGCGAAACTTTCAGAAATAGAAGGCTGAACACTCTCAACTACTTTAAACCCATTTTCAAATTCGTCTTTAAAGTGCTTTTGATTCACTTTTAATCGTTTTTTAACTGCAGCGGGCATTTTTTTTGTGAGGTACTTAAAAAAAAAAAACTGTTAAAGCGCGCTTCTGCGCCACTTTATTCCAATTTAAATCCCATTTTGAAGCACAACTGTTGTCGAATCACTTCTAAAACCAATTTTTGGAACAACTCATTAAACGCTTTTCAGACAGTTTTTGATGCTTTGTCAATTCTTGAACCACATTTTCCATTTCCCTTCCCCTGAACCCATTAAAAATGGGTAAAAGGGGCATAATGTATTTGTGCAAATGTATATATATTCTTGATCAGCATCAATAGCCGAGTCGATCTAGACATGTCCGTCAATCTGTCCGTCCGTCTATCCGTATGTATGGATCTCAGAACCTATAAGACTTAGAGAAGTTGTTTGGGATCTTCCGACTCTCTTGTCATTTATATTTTAAGCCAATTTGAAAATATGAAATTATGTCACCAACTTTGAGGTCGAAACTGGGACTTAATCCGTTTATAATTGATGCAATCAAAAGGCGATCTAGCTTAAACCTGCTGAAAGTGGCTTATTGTTAAAAATATTTGAAAACTATTTTCAGTTTTGTTTAAAAATATATTTTTAGCTGCTTTTAAGCCATTCTCAAGCAAATTTAGGCTGTAAGCCTGAGTCAAAAAGGGCTTGAGCCGCATCCGAGTGCGCTTAAATCAACATATATGCTATTTAAGAATAATTTTGAACCCTTTGTAAGCTAATTTCAATTGGCAGCCGTTTCAAATTGGACTCAATTATAGTATATATATATTATAGTATATTTTATCTAGCTTCACATTCGTTGTTGATTTAGACTCGATTTGAATTATTTGTAATTGTGTTTCTTGTGTTCGATTCTTTGCAGATAAGTCAGGGGATAAGCCAGGGGATCATCGTTGGCAGCGCTGCCAGCGAAGGATCGGAGGCAATTGGTGCAGTCACCAGCGGGAGTCCACAGCACAAGTTGCTGGGCGTTGGGGATAATTCGAGCGGCGCTGGCGCCGTCAAACTGCGCAAGCACAGCGAACGAACGACGCCGGACGCCAAAACGCACGCCTCCTATCGCATCTCCATGGCCAATTTGGAGGATACACAAGAGTCCGAACTAGATCTGATTCTCGGCGAGCTGAGCTTGCTCGAGGCCCAGATCAGCTACGGTGAGGCGAGCTTTCTGCCCGGCGTGGCAGCTGCCGCCGGTGTCGGTGCCAATGTTGGTCCTAATATTGGCGGAGGTTTGGCTACGCCACCGCCACCGCCGCCACCTGGCCTGGCCTCCATATCGGCCGCCTCGTCGCGCACACATTCACGCACAAACAGCAGCATATCCGGCGATGTAAGCACCACATCCTCCTCGTCGGGCATCTCAGAGAATGGCAATGGCCCGAGCAGCATTGGCCTCAGTGCTGCTGCAGGCAACGGCAACGGCGTCGGCAGCGGTGGAGGCGGAGGCGGAGGCGGAGGAATTGGAGTCATGGGCATCACCGCTGGACACATGACCATGGGCATCACGCTGGGCGTTGTGACGCCACGTGAGCCGCGCACCGAATCGCCGGACAATGATTCGGCATTTAGTGACACCGTTTCGCTGCTCTCCAGCGAGTCGTCCGCCTCGTCCAACACCTCGCTGCAGCAGCAACAGCAGCAGCAACAGCTGCAACAACAGCTGCAGCAGCAACAACAGCAGCAACAGCAACTGCAGCAGCAACAGCAGCTGCTGCAACAGCAGAAAGTACATTTACAGCAACAGGTGCAGCAACATCATCAGCAGCCGCTGCAGTCCTCAACAAAGGCAGCCAAAATACAACTGGCGCTGCACAAGCTCGAGAGCGCCTCGGTAAGGCGTCTCTTTGTCAAGGCCTTCACATCCGATGGTGCGTCCAAGTCGCTGCTCGTGGATGAACGCATGGGCTGCGGCCATGTGACGCGCCTGCTGGCCGACAAGAATCATGTGCAGATGCAGCCCACGTGGGCGCTGGTCGAGCACTTGGGTGATCTGCAAATGGGTGAGTGGATAGCAAAGGCAAAGTATATGAGCAGTTCCACAAGAGTAGAGCTAAGCCAGCCACAGAAAAGAAAATATACGCAAGTGATAATCTTGTAACGCTTGTGATTGACGCGAGATAGAAAGGCAGACAGGCAGACAGACGAATGGATCAAATAATAAAGAAAATATACTGGATATGTATATACATATATATACTATTATATATGTATATATATATATACTATTATATATATATATATATATATATTATATATATATATATGTAAGCGACATGTCAAGTTTGGTGACTCTAGCTATTATAACTAACGAGATTTGCTCAAAAAACCGATTTTTATCGATTACTTGGAAACGTTGCAAGTTATCGATTATCGGAATTCGTACTGCGCGGGCACTAGAAGGAGCTAGATACCATTTTAGGTCTTTAACTCTTATAGGTTGGGTGATCCTTGCGTTCATACATACGGACAGACGGACGGACAGACGGACGGACAGACGGACGGACATGTCTAGATTGACTCGGCTATTGATGCCCATCAAGAATATATGTGCTTTATCGAATTGGAGATGCTCCCTTCTGCCTGTTACATACATTTGCACAAATACATTATACCCCTTTTAGCCATTTTTAATGGCCAAGATTGTAGAAGCTTTCTTGGATGCCTCCGTCCGCCTGTTGCAACTTTTTCAATGGGCATAGACTATATAAAAATATGTCACGTAATGTGTGAAACGTCGCGTTTAATTTTATCGCTTGCATCCAAAAAAAAAAAAAAAAAATAAATAAAGCAAACAAATTATATAAAGATATAATTATTAATTTGAAGCCAAGTGCATTTTTTTCGATTGAGAAAAAAGTTTACATCGCAGATGCAAATGAAAATCAATTTCCATTTTGCTTGTCACGTAAAACGTGTCTCCATTTCAAGACAAAATCTTGCTACTTGAAGCAGTTCGTCCGCGAGAGACCCATTTGGCTCCAGTCCGAGGCACGAACGAGGTCTAAAAGACGTTTGGGTCTAGTGCTAGGCGAGATCTGATAGAACTATAAGGAAGTAGGTCTCTAGAGAATGGAAGAATCTTATTCCACTGCAAAATACTTGTCCGTTTCCCGCTGAGATTAGCGGCTGTTGTGAACAGATGTCGAGTCTTGGCTCTGGAATTGCCCACATACATTTTGCTTGTGGCCAGGAAGAATTGGTTCAAGAATTCAAGTTTGTCATCTTTGTTGCAGAGCGTCTGTTTGAGGATCATGAGCTGCTGGTGGACAATCTGATGACATGGAATTCGGATGCCGGCAATCGTGTGCTGTTCCAGCAGCGTCCGGATAAGGTGGCGCTATTTGCCAAACCCGAGCTCTATTTGCCGGGGCCACAGATGGCGCCCGGCTCGCAGCATGATGATCAGACGCGTCACATGCTGCTGGAGGAGTTCTTTGAGACGCACGCCCAGCTGCAGCTGGACGGGCCGCTCTATATGAAGGCCGATCCGAAGAAGGCCTGGAAGCGTCATCATTTCGTGCTGCGCTCCTCCGGCCTCTACTATTTCCCCAAGGAGAAGACGAAGAACACACGCGATCTCGCCTGCCTGACGCTCTTCAGCGGCCACAATGTCTATACGGGCATGGGCTGGCGCAAGAAATACAAATCTCCGACAGATTATACATTTGGCTTCAAGTCCGCGGCGGACTCGTCGCTGGGCAAATCCTGTCGCTCGCTGAAAATGCTCTGTGCCGAGGATGGCGGCACCTTGGATCGCTGGCTGACCGCCATACGCATCTGTAAATATGGCAAACAGCTGTGGCACAATCACAAGCTGCTCATGGAGGAGCTGTGCTCGGGCGCTGGCACGGGCGGCAGCGGCAGCTTTGCAGCCTCGATGCGCAGCGAATCGATTAGCAGCATCTCGTCGGCGGTGCCATCGCAATGCGGCAGCGTCTCCTCGGCCATAAGCAGCATGTCGAACTCGAGCAGCGGCCGGATCTCGCGCGCCTCCAGCTCCAGTTCGAGTGGCTGCCTGTCGGATGAGAATAATGCCTTCGATTCGGAGTTCACCACCGGCACCATCAAGCGTAAACCCTCCATGAAGCCCAATCTGCCGCTGACCACAATGACGCGTCAGCTCAAGGAAGTGGGCGAAATAATCACCGGCCCCGTGGCGGTGGCAACAGCAGTCGCCACATCGGTCGCCGAATCGGCTGCCTCGCCGGAGCGCAGCGGCACACTGACGCGACGGCACAGTCGCCGCAAATCGCAGGAGAGCAACGGCAGCAGCGGCGGCACGCTCAAGCGTCGACCGGTCGTGGCGGTCAGTGCGGCGGTCAAGCGTGAGGTGATTTGCTCGGCGACAAACGATGGCGGCTCCTCGTCGTCCAGCAATTCAACGCCGACGCCCACACCCAGCATTTGTGCTAAGCCGCCGCCCGGTCTCAGCGATGCGGAGCTCATGTGCTCGTCCACATTGTCGCTGGACTCGCTGCCACCGCCGCCGCCGCCACCCGCTTTGCATGCCGACGAGCAGGATGTGTACGGATCACAGCTATCGCTGGCCTCACTGCCGCCGCCGCCGCCGCCCGAGGAGGTGCTGGCCTATGTGGAGCCCACATCGCCACTGACGCCAACGCCCATGTCCATGGGCATGGGCATGCCCATAGGCATGGGCTTGGGCATGGGCATGGGAATGGGCATGGGAATGGGCATGGGCATAGTCATGCCCAATAGCAATGGCACACTGCCGCCCGCGGTGCCCGCAAAGCCGATGAAGCCCGCTGTGAAGCAAACGCTAAAAGCGGCGCCACCCTACAAAGCGCCGCCCGACTATGTGGGACCCGCCGGCCTGGGCGGCGTCGCTGCAGGCGCTGCAGTCGTCCAGTTGCCGCCGCTGCCGGCGCCCGTGCAAAAGAAGGTCTCGTTTGCGGACTCGCCGGTGCTGCTGCGCCGCAAGATGTGCTCACCGGAGCCGCAGTTGCCGATGCGTGCGCCCAGCACAACGCTCAGCACAGGCTCCAACGGTAGCATTGGCGCCGGCACCGGCGTCAGCGTCGGTGGGATTCCCGGCTATCAGCCGCAGCCTATCTACTCGCCCGGGCCGCTGTTGCCGCCACGCACCGATCTGTCGCGGCTGTCCGGCTGCAGCCAGAACGGCAGCGATGTGGTGACATCGCCGAAGCGTCTGCAGGAATCGGCATCGAATCCGCCGCGCGATTTCCTCAAGGATCTGCAGCGTGTGATGCGCAAAAAGTGGCAGGTGGCACAGAAATGCAAACTGGAGCCGGCAACAACGCCGCACGAGGTGCTCGGCTTTCGCGATTTCAACAACGAGGATCTGCTTGCCGCCCACAATCTCAACTCGGGCGCCAATTCCTCGCACTACTATCGCGAGACGGCCAATGTCAGTCACTGGGTGCAGGAGCACTACGAATATGCGCACAACGAGTATGCGCTCTACGAGAATGTCCATGCCCAGAGCAATGGGGCGGGAGGCACCAGCACCAGCACCAGCAACACCACCAACAGCAATAGCAACAGCAACAGCAGCAACAACAATGCCACAACCACAGTGGATGCAGCTGGTCCGCCGCCAGTGCCGCCGCCAGCGGCTGTGGCAGATGCAACAGCGGCGCTGCGCAAAAAGCGTCCACCGCCGCCGCCGCCCAAACGAAGCGATTCCACGCATCTGACGCATCGTGTCTAGATACAGCGAGATCCTCGCTCCAGCAGAGTTGTCGCCAGTGCAGTGAGTAGACACCCCATTCCATTCCATTCCATTCCATTCAGTCCAAGGCCTAGCTCACTCTCTTTCTTTCTCTTGCTCTCTGCAGGTGCCACGGTCTCGCTCTCTCTCTCTCTCTCTCTCATTCATTTCGGATCTCCTGGCTTCAACGATCCTGCAACAACAACAACAATTTCTACGTGTCTAAACTTAAGTGCAAAAACAAATTCCTAACTAAGAGCGAAAAAAAAGCGAAACACAACCCTAAATACTAGTACATAAGTCTGGGGGCGTCAACACGCCCACTTCTCAAGTATTATATATTCAGTTCAGCTTCTTTAGCCTATTTTTGATGTGTGCGGCCAAAGTTTTTCTCTCTAAACTTGCATAATACTGACTGTACGATTGCACGTACAGCGCTGTGCATTTGAATAGGTGCACTGCTTAAATATGTGTTCAAACTTTAAAAGAAAGTTTCGGTTTTTATGAGCAGAAGGTAACATTTTTGGTTTGTTATCAATTTAGTTAAGAATATATGGGCCCAATGCTTATCCTTAGTTAATGAGCTTTACTTTTATAAATTTGATATAATTTTATTTTACTATTTTTATTATTCATTTTTCATTATTATTTGTCTGATTATTATTTTAATCATTATTTTTTATATGTTTTAATTTCATTTTCTATTGTTGGATCACATTTGACACAAATCTTTTTGAATTAAAGAAAAAATAGTAAATAGTTGTTAATCTAATTAAAATGTTCAAAATTGAACGCAAACTTAATATTTAAATAAAATATTTCTACAATTTGCCCAATAGAAAACTTTTTTTTTAGGAAATTCAGTTATTTTATTATTTTATTTGTTTACTTTGTTGCAATATTTGCGGTTTTCAAAATTGATTGCTTCAATTCGAATGTATTATTGGCTGCAACTTTTGTTGTCTATTTTGCAAATGTTTTAACGAAGAAACGTAAATTTTCATAGCACATATTTATTTAGTACTTAAGCTAAAAGAAATGCTCATTAAGTTTTGATAAGTTTCCAATTTGGGTGTATTCGCAGCTAAAATCCAAATCCAAATCCATCCCGTCTGTCCTATTGTACCTATTATACAAAAACGTGTAGTATTTCCCTTTTGGCAGTGTAACTATTCGAGTGAACTGCGCTGTAGAAATACTTAAATGCAAATGGAAAGAAAACCGCAATTTAGTTCAGTTGAGGAATTTGAGATCCAATATGTTTATATAATATATTTATATACATACTGGAGATTCCTTAGAGATAACAACTATTTATTTGAGACAAGGGCATGTACACACACACACACACACACACACACACACACACACACACACTATAACAAAATATAAATATGTATATTTGTTGATTATGTTCAATAATCGTTTAGTTAATATTATAACGAAACAGCTGCCGCACACATTTCGAATAGTTTACAATAAATTGCAAAATCAAATTAAGAAATTTCAAAACAAAATATGTTTAAGCTTGCTAGATTGTAAAAAAAAAAAAGAAAACGAGCCACAATGTTTTGTTCTGTACTATATAAACAATATATATGTATGCCTATATAGAAATACAATTTTTTTTTTTCATTTGCATTTGCATTAACTTGTTTATATATATATATATATATATTTTTTGATTGTTAACAATTTTTTTTGATTTAATTTTTTGATGCCGTGCATTAAATGCGCCTGGGAAACACCATGGAATAAAATGAAAAAAAAAAAGAAAAAAAAAACTATGTTGCAAGCAAGCCTTATACAACTATTAATCAATTAATGCATCATATACATAATTATATATACAAATAAGTTGATATACGACTATACATACTAAGTGCATATGCATATAAATATATAAGTCTTATATATACATATATATATAGATAAAAACATACATAGAGAATGTCATTAAAAATTGCTTTCGCTTTGCATATTATCGCTGCCTATATGTTTTGGAATTGTACTTACTGCAAATCTGGACAGAGACCGCAGCCAATAACTAAATCTAATAACTGTTTATTCTTTGTTTAGTTTAGTTTTTTTTTTTTTTTATTTGTAAATTTCTTTTCGATTTGTATTGGTATTTAGCAGGCGTTCCTAATGGTTCTTCATGTCCAGCAATCAACTAGAACAGAACAGAACCAAAATCAAATTGTAACGAGTAGCTGTAACAAGTAACGAGTAACGAGTAGCGAGTAACGAGTAACGAGTAACTGTAATTTGTAACTGGTTTGCCATGTTTTGCATTTTGTTGTATAATTTTAGCGCAAAATCTAACCATCACTCTCTCCCCCGTCCCCCTTCACACAGATATAATCAGCACAATGGAACGCAAAGCCAAGTTAATAATGTTGCTGATAATACCTATATATGGGCATATCTATATATACAATATGAATATGTTATGTCAGCCATCTAGCTTTTGTAATTTAACTTTGTTATGTTTAAGTACAACAAATGATGAAAGTGCAGTCAAATCGAAATATATACATACTATTATAGTTCACTGTGAGTAGCCTTGCAGAACTCTTGCAGAACAATGTCCTTGGCAAAATTGTTCAAATTGCAAAGAGTTTTACCAATAGAAAAAACTATGGTATACTTCGTTTGCTTTAAAAATATATTTGATGTCAAAATTCCATCGTAACTGACAGAAAAACCCTTCGAGATCGGGCTTAAATGCGAATGTAATTGTTTCTAATTCAGTTAATAGAAATATAGCGATGTGATTCGTTCGATGCGCAATATATATAATGTTTGAAAGAATATTGAATGATTGTAACGATTAACAAGAATATAGCTAAGCTGGAGCATATATGGCCTAGAACTCGGCTCGTATTCAGCATGCTAGGACCAAGGCGAGGCTATTTAAACAGTTGTTCGTTCAGATATGACTAAATAAATTGATGGCACAATTAAAAGCAAAAAACAGAAGATGATCGAAAAAGTCTGTCCTATAATGAATGGATTTGATGACTGCCCGACTGCCAGCATACTTTAATAGGAATATAGTACTATGTTCTCAGCTCGCAAATTGTATTATTATTATTATCATGATTAGAATGCTAAATTGTATTATTTGCATTTTGTTTTTGCTCTGGCATATAAAATGAAGATGAAATTTGGGAAGAGCATATATATGCAATAGAATTTTACATTGACTTTTCTATATGTAAAAGTGTAAGTGTATGTGCATGTGTATGTGTATGTGTTTGCTTATTTAACTAAAATTTAAACTAATGGAAAAATGCCAATTTTTAAAGCTTGCATCAAAACAAATACTGAATTTATATAAAATACATGAAGCTATTTTTTAGATACTATTATTATATAGGTACACTGAAAACAAAATTAAGTAAAAAAATAATAATAAAAAAAAAGTATATATACATATATAAATATATATATATAAATGCTATGCTTGATAAGAAATGTGCCATAGGCGCTGGCGTGAAAAAAAGAAAAGAAATGAAAACAAAAAATAAAAAAAAAAAAAGGACTTGCAAAATGCTAAATCAATGTACTAAAACTTAATTCAATTAGCATAAGTTATATAAATAAAATCGAAAACAAAAAAACAGCAATTTTTATAGCATAATATCGAAGAAGAAAAACAAAAGGAGAATGGAAAAACGTACTAAAAAAAAATTGGAAAATACTTTAAGTATGTGCTAACTAAGCGGATTTTTATAAAATATACAGAAACAAAATATTTATTTCAAATTTTTGCATTGTTTTTTTTTTTTTCGTTTTTGTTTTTTATTATTGTTTTTATACTTCTTTTTTTTTTTGATAAATGTAAACCTCAAGTAAATCAAACAAATGGAATAAAATAAGCGATACTACAAAATAAACTAAAATAAAGTTTAAAGCAAAAATAAGCAAAAAGCAGCCACAGACAAACAAAGAAGAGACTTTAACAAACAAAAACAACTTCATTATGAATATATAACTCGTAACTAATATTATAAAAGAAAAGAAACAAAAAAATCATAAATATCTATGCATAACTACAAATTTACAAAAACAAAAACAAATACAAACTACAACTACTACAACTAATTAAAATAAACAGCAGTAAAGAATAATACAAATAAAAAAATAAAAAAAAAATGGGAGTGGTAGAAGAAGAGTATATAAATGTAAACAAATGAAAAATAAATGAAATTTTTTGCAGGTCTATTATATAGTGAACAATGTTGCCATTTGATACGATTTTTTCCAACAAGACATTTAATATATATACATACATATATACCTTATATTCCGATTCAAATGGAATTTTTGTAATTTTGATAAAAACATTAAAAACCACATGAAAATAAAACAAAAAAAAACACACACACACAAACAAACTAAACAACAACAATACACATAAACAAAACAAAGAAAAGCATTGCGAGGAAAATGTGTTAAAAAAAATGCAACAATGAGAAATAAATGCAACAAAATGCCTAAAATCCAACAAACAAAAAAACGAAAACAAACAAATTTAGAAACATTTGTGTTTTATTTATTCACCCTCCAGAGCTGACAACTTGATTTTATATGCGCTCCTCTGGCCAAAGGTGGTGCAACAATGTACCAGGCCACAAAACGAAGCAGGCGCAAGGTCGAGATCCCACGTATCCATGCTTGAATAGGTGCTGTCGCCTCTTCTATCCCCCGAGTCTGCAGCACCGAGTCGTCGTCTTTCCACCATAGAAAAAGTCCTGCAGATATCCAGGCATAGGCGGACCCGTCTCCGGTCTCACAAAGTAGAGGGTATGCACATGCCCACCTGCATAGCTATGCATATATATTTGTATGTATATATACATGCTTGTACGTTCATATGGATACATACGTATATGTTTATACGTTTTCATGTAAATATCTATGTATGTGCGTATGTATGTATGTACATTATGCGCATGTTATCCGACACCAAACGCATACCAAATGAACTTTACTTCTTAGGTAACTCATCCCGCAGTGCTGCAAATTAAATAAAATGTATGATGCCCTACTACTCGATTCTCAGAAATTCAAGTAAGTGCTACAGATGTTAATGCTTTGATCGTAGGTGGTGTGTGTTGGCAGACTTATAAACGTGCTTGTTTGTATGTATGAATCTTAGTATGTATGTATGTATGTTTGTAGGCATATATGTATGTATGAATGTATGTATGCATGCATTCATGCATTTCTGTATGTATGTATGTACGTATGCATGTACGTATACATGTCTGTTTGTATGTATCCATGTAGGTGTATGTGTTTGTTATCTTGTACAACACTCTGAGTACACGTTTACTTTTTTGTTTTAGGTAGCTGTGCTGTAAGTTAGACAAAACATGAGACGCCCTACTATGCGATTCTCAAAAATTCAAGTAAGTCCTGCAGATTTTCATGCTTTGATCGTAAGTGTTGTGTTAAAAAAGTGTGTTGGCAGACTTATAAACGTGCTTGTTTGTATGTATGCATGTGCATGTATGCATGTACGTATGTATGTGTATGTTTATAAACATGCATGTATTTATGCTTGCATGTATGCATGCAGGTATGCATGTATGCATATATGCACATAAGTAAGTGTGTATGTTATACAAAACTCTGACCAAGTTAACTTTACTTTTAAGGTAGATCTACCCGCTGTGCTGCAAATTAAACAAAACATAAGACCCCCTACTATGCGATTCTCAGGCATTCAAGTAAGTGCTAGGTTTTCTATTAACTGGACTATAAAGATACCTTACCTACATAGACTTTAGAACATATAATTAACTATAGTAATGTGGAGCAATTGTACAAGAGTATTCAAGTCTCGCAGCAATCCAAAATTAGTCAAAATCAAAGGCACAACGCAGCAATCAACGAGCACGCCAAGAAAAAAGGGGTCCAGACGAACAGATCAGTAAATCATGTTAATGCTTCAGCGATGCAGGAGACCAGGGCTGAGGAGTGCGGGGAACGGGCCGGGAAGTTAACCAGCACTCACCCGAAGCCAACGAAGCGCAGCTCAACCCACCTCACTAAAAGAAAAAGGTCAATTGATTGGGTGTGAGGTAGCATATGCAATCGTAGCCGGGAGAAGTGAACCGAATGCGACGATTGAATTGTTTCATGTGCGATTCATGCAACGCACGAGGTGCCACCAATCATTTGGGCGGTTGGACAGGATGTGCCAGGATGTTTCCCGGCGGCGCTACAATTCGTTTTCACTTTGATGGCAATGGCACAAAATCTCAGTTTGGTGAATACAAAATTCGAATAAGTCAAGCTAAATGTTACCTAACGCTGTTAATGTTAGTTCTTACAGTGTAACTTTTACTAACAGTTGCTCAACAGCGTTAGGAATGTTAATGCCAAACTGTAAAGCATAAGAGTCATGATATGAATCGCATATGTCAGGCTCAGAATCAAAAGAAGTTGTGAATAATGCTCGGGTATTGAGAAATATTAAGTAGAGCTCTCTTTATGTTAAGGTTAACAGCGAGGCTTCAATTAACAGTCACTTAACATTCAGTTCAATTGCTAACATCAGCAGAATAACATTATGTTCAAGTGGCGTAACACCAATTACGTAAAAAATTGTTGAAATTTTTGAAGATATTCTATTTAAAAAAAAATTATTAAATAATAATTTAAATAATTATTGAAAATATAAATATATAAACTATAACGCCTAGTAAAGTCTGTCCTGCCCAAATTGTGTCCACTGTGCGATGTGAAGGACGACGACGCGGAGTTGACGATGCTGGAGAAAAAGATAGCATACACGCATACTTCCGCCCACACACACACACACACACACACACACACACACGCACACGCCCTTGAAGCCTTGCAAATTTACGCATTTTAATTTCCACGTACTGACCAACCGACCAGGCGCAAGGCGACAGCAGGCACGAAGCCTGCCGAGCAGGACAAACATCATTCGCAGCAGTGGGAAGAAGAAGAAGAAGATGCGGAAGGCGCACAGGAGCCAACGACGCGACAAGGATAACAGCCGAACGCGAACGAGGCGCACAGCAGCCATCAAGGACAAAGGCGACGGCGACGGCGACTCCATAATTTTGAATTTCTTTCTCTAGGTGGACACGACCAAGCGCAAGCGACCAGTATGAGTACGATGGGGACCTTGGCTGGCGAAGGAAGGAAGGGGGGGGGGGGGAGGGGAGAGGAGGTTGTGTGGTCTGGTGGGGCAGACGGGACGATTCCAGCTGGGCAAAAGAAAAGGGTTGGCAACGTTGCGTTGTGTTTGCTTTTTATTTAGCTTGGCATTTTATTTATGCTGCGTGGTCGTTTCGTTGCCAATCGCAACGTTTTCGTTGCCGTTTTGTACCCTGCCACAGCGGGCATATTAGCTGCCGCTCAAGTGTTAGTTACCCAAAGAATTGCTTCAAATCGCATACTTTTGCACTCTACTCGGAGTATCTATTTCGAGAGAAATTGTCATTTATGTGGGACAGCTCGTTTTCCCTTTCACTTTGATGGCAATGGCACAAAATCTCAGTTTTGTGAATGCAAAATTAATAATATTAATTAATTAATTAATAATAAGTCGAGCTAAATGTTAACTAACACTGTTAATGTTAGGTCTAACAGTGTAACTTTTACTGACAGTTGCTTAACAGCGTTAGGAATGTTAATACCAAACTGTAAAGCATAAGGGATATGCTGTGAAACACATATGATATCATGCTCGAAGGAAAAAGATAAACGTGATTTATTATTATTTCTATATTATTTATAGATTTTTACACTTTTATACTCCACTCGGAGTATATTTATTGAGGAAAAATGAGGAACTAGCTAAGTTCTGTTTAATTTCTAAACTTTACTGATTTGGAAAATATCAAAATAATTAAAATAATTATTGAAATATGTTATATAAAGATTATCTTATTAAATAACAGCTAAGTCTTTCAGTTTTAAAGGTCTTGAAAGATTGCGTAGGTCCATCTTTCCATGTTTCTGTCGGAATCGGACTACTATATTTTATAGCTGTCCATACTTTTTTGTTTTTTAAGATGTCTTTACCAAGCTCGGCATTTATAAGTGTGGCCAAACCTTCTCAACATCGGACCACTATATTATAAAGCTGTCATAGGAACAATCGGTCGAAAAGTGGTTTCTTGTCTAGCAAAATGTTTTCTTTTCCAAGATATTTGCATCAAACTCAGCATTTACGAGCTGAGGCAAATGTCTGCAAGGGTATTGAGGCTTCGGTGTGCCAAAGATTAATATATTTAAAGCTTGCTTTAAACTGGAACTTAGTCTGCATCTGAGCCAAAGCATATTTGTTCAAGCATTAAAAGATCTAGAAGACCAAGGTCCTTAAGTCTGGTTCAGGTCGAGAAAGGCTTTCGTTAGGCTTGCTATAGGTAGAGTATTTCAACTTCGGCGTGTGATCAAGCACATTTTGGCTCGTTTTGTCGTTGTTGTTGTTGCTTTTGTTGTGCTTTTTAAATTGGCAAGCGCCAGCGGGCAGCTCAGCAGCCATCAAAACGCAGCAGCACCCCTCCCATTAGCCATTAGCCAGCAGCCCAGCAGCCACCACCGGACGCTGCGTGGAGGGGGAGGGGGGGGGTTGGGAGACGACCTGGAGCTTAACCCGTTCGTGCGTTGCGTAGGCGGCGTCGTGCGTGCGTTGTCCAGTGGTTGGTGGATTGCTGGCCGGGTGGGTCTGCTGGGCAGCTGGTGGGCTTAATTTAAGCGGGTTTTATTTTTTCTCAATTTTGCGTTTATTTTTTTTTTTGTCCACGTTTTTTCATGCTTTTCGTTGCGTGTTTTTTATTTGATTTTGCTGCGTACATAGAAATATATGTACATATGTATATAGGGGGTGCTTTTCTGGACTGGACTGTGCGTGTGCGAGTGTGTGTGTGTGCGTGTGTGTGTGTGTGTGTGTGAGAATCTCGTTATGCTGTCTGTTGTTTGAAATGACCGCTGCTGCAGCGACGTCGCGCCGCAGTCTGCGCTCAATTTGCTGTAACTCTTTTTTAGGCCTTTCCATTTTCCTTCCCCACTTCCTTTCATTTTTTTTTTTTGCTTATATTGTTGTTGTTTCTTTACTTTGCGTTTTGTTTTTTTTTTGCTTTTATATTTTTTGTTATATAGAATTTGTTATATAATGTATTTTAATGTATATATTTTTTGTTCTTTGCCTAGGCTAAACAATTTTAATTGAATTTTTAACAAAAATACAAAACCATTTATTTGGCTTTTGTGCTGTGGGTGGGGAGGGGTAAGGGCAAGGGTATTTGCGTGTGTCCAGCACCAAGTTACATCAAGTTACATTTTTAATGAGTAACAAAAATCGTTGCCTACTTTTGAGCGCCAATAAAAACAATTTCTCTTATTTCCAATCTGTGTTGAAGAACATTCAGCGAATTGCTTATATACTTATTATAAATTAGCAAAAAGCAGATGATGAAAATATTTAGAACAACAATTAAAGATAATCATATGATTGCCGAAGAAACTTGGTTAAGTGTCTGGTCCAAATGGCAGGTCTATGGTGTGAAGTCTTTGTAGTCTGCGAAAATGCCTACTGTTGTCCCGCTGACTTATGGCCAGGTGATTTTCGTGCTGCTCTGGACGTTTGACATGGTTATTGCTGAATCTAGCAATCTTCTCCAGCACTGTGGGAAACCAATAAAAATGAATGCGTACAAATTGAAAGCTGTCAATTTATCAAAATAAATTATTATTATCTTTTAAGTTAGCCAGGCCCTTGCTAGCCAAAACGCTTCGTAAGCTGTCTGCTGCCTCCCCCCCCCTCCCTCCCCTGCGGTATATGCTAACATCCGATTGGGAAAGCGAGCTCGACGTGCCCAGAGTCGGGCAGGTAATAAGCAGCCTGTATGTGCGACTTATCACTCGACTTGTAAATCGGCCCAATCGACTTGCCAGACGTCTTCTACGGGGACGCAGAACGGGAGGAGTCGGAGTGCGGAGAAGAGATTGCGGTGGTTTCATTCAATCGATCTCCCAGATTGGTTTATATAACCAACCTATCTTTATTTATCCTCTTGATTGATTACATATTACAATAATTATTGTGAATTGGAGTAAATCAAAGGCGAAAAACTTGACATTAAATTTGAATTATAAAGGAAGCCTGGAAAAGATCACAAAATATATGGAAGAAATTGAGTGAAATACAGCTAATTGGATGCAATTGGTAATGTATTAGTAAAAGGTATTTGGATATATCCAAGATACATATCATATATAATATACATACATACATACATATATACATCAAAAGGATTTTTTAGAACAATTAAAAAGTTAAATGTTTTGAGGAATAAAATATGAAAAAAATAAGGAACAATAATAATAATAACGATTAAGAAGCTGCCTCTTAAGCACTTTAATTCCCATTTCATTCACAATAAATCCTCATTTCTAGTCTTTATAATATCGAAAAACATATTAGATTCAAATTGCGTAGAATGAGTCGTAAGTACAGGCATGTATACAAATGGAATGGAACGGAATGAACAAAATTGGAACATAACTTCAATAACAAATAAAATGAAACGGGAAAAAGATAACAGTAATATCGAATGAGTAACAAGACCAGACATAGAATTGGAACGAAACGGAATGAAGAGGTTCAGAACAGAACTTCAATAGCAATGGGAATAAAACGAGAAAAAGAGAACGGTAATATTAAATGAGTAGCAAGACCAGACATAGAGGTGGAACGGAACGGAACGGAGCGGAACGGAATGAAGACGTTGAGAACAGAAATTTAATAACTTCGATAACGAGAAAAATAACGAATTATTAGTAAGTACAGGCATAGAAATGGAACGGAACGGAATGAAGACAATTGGAACATGGTTTCAATAACAACGGAAATGAAACGAGAAAAGGAGGACAGTAATATCGACCAAGCATAGAATTGGAACGGAACGGAATGAAGATAATTGAAACATAACTTCAATAATGAAGGGAATGAAACGAGAAAAAGAGAACAGTAATATCGAATGAGTAACAAGACCAGACATAGAATTGGAACGGAACGGAATGAAGAGGTTCAGAACAGAACTTCAATAGCAATGGGAATAAAACGAGAAAAAGAGAACAGTAATATTGAATGAGCAGCAATTACAGATATAGAAAAATTCAATAACTTCGATAACGAGAAAAAGAAACGGCATAGAAATGGAACGGAACGGAATGAAGACAGTTGGAACACGGTTTCAATAACAACGGAAATGAAACGAGAAAAGGAGGACAGTAATTGGAACGGAACGGAATGAAGGTAATTGAAACATAACTTCGATAATGAAGGGAATGAAACGAGAAAAAGAGAACAGTAAATGAAAAATGTGGCAACCTTTTGAATACAACAACGTAATCCATATAAAAAACGGGACCAGGTCCGACACTGAGAATGATCAGGTTATGCAAAATCCAAAAAAGGGGCAAAAAGTGTGGCCAAAGCTTAATCACATATAAGAAAGAGAATGAGATAGAAAAAAAGTGGACATTGTCATGGCAAATGATGCAGATTTAATTGGCAAAAGTAAGAGGGCAGCATCATCAATAAAAAAAAAAACGATGTCCAAAATCAAATTGAAAATGCGAATAGAAATGTCAAAGGGCATGGGAAATGGGAAATGGGAAATGGGAAAAGAAATGTCTTTGATATTTAATATGTTTAAATATGCGAATCCTTTGAGGCGAGCCGGGCTAAATACAACAAAACAAAAAAGAAGCCTCATCAAATAAAATGAAAAACTGAAACAAAAAACCAATACACGCATGCATGTGTGTGCGTGTGTCTGTGTGTGTGTGTGTGCGGGTGTGTGTTTGTATCTTAGATATATGCTGATATAGTAGTCGCAAGGGGGAGGGCAAGGATGTGGTAAGGGGGTGCAAGTGAAATTCATTCAAACGAAACGAAATGAAACGAATTCAATTGAGATGACGACGAGGACAAAGATGAAAACGAAGACGCAGACGAAGCCGGAATAATGCCAATGAAGAGTAAAAAGTAGATCGATAGATAGCAGCCACTACACACACACTCACACACACACACACACAGACACAGACATAGACACATGACCAGCATGTGTGACCAGTAGGCAGCTGGGCATGGGGAGTGGGGAGGGGGGGAGGGGTTTGGCCTGAAAAGAGAGAGAGAGGGAGAGAAAGAGAGATCGTAATGCAAACTGTCAGAATGCGTAACTCAATTTACAATTTTGCTTTTACTTTTGCCTCGCTCTTCTGCACCTCCCCCCTCCCCCCCCCCTCCTTCCCACACCCTATTCAACTGCTTCTTCTTTGCCTTTTTTTTTGGCACAAAAGAAAATGCGCGTGCCTGTGTGCGTGTTAGGGTGAGCCAACTGTATGCTGAATTAAAAGAAAATGGAAAATGCTAAAAAACGAACGGCTGGACACGAGCCAGCAGCCGAGGGTTGGGCTTTCTCTGCCGCCTCCGCCGCTTGGTCCAAGCTGCTGCCCATGATAAAGTCAGCCCAATGTGCGTGTCGTGTGCCAGCAGTGCGACTAGGTGGGGGGTAAGTTGAAATGGTAGTGAGAGTGTGGCAGGGGAGGGGGGGGGGGCTGCAACAGCGTAGGCTGGTCAACGGTTTTTTTGTTTCGCACGAATCCTTTCGCCCAAACAACACCCCCCAACCAACCGCCTCCCCCGACCACCTGAAGCCTACATGGAAAAAATGCGGCAGAGAAATGCTGAGAATGTTCGACTAGATGATATTCCGTGAAATAGCCTCAGAGTAATATAGCAAGTATGTGTTTTACAGAAGCAATACGTATCAGACAATGCTATACTAAGGTATATTTTATTATATTACCCAACACTCTAACATACCATATAATTTTTAAGCACTCGCATAGCTTACCTATACACCATGGATGAGTTAATAAGCCCAAAATATACACTACCTTAGCGTATCATTTGAATGAAAATCTTTTCAAATCAAACTTCAAAACGCTTTTCCTACACTGCAAATTTCGTGCTACACAACACTATAATATGCTAATCTACAGTTTCCCATGTACAACCATTAATATGTGCTCATGGATCATGGATCTATATCATCATCATCTATACAAATCAGGACTCCAAATACCAAATCACATCAGTTCATTCCATGCCATTCCATTCCATGTCAACTATACATTGTCATATAATACCATGCCATTCCATCCAATGAATTCCCTCTCTATTCATACCATATCCATATCATTCCCTGCCACTCCATAGGCTCAAAGTTCTGCAAAAGATCACAACATTTTTTACCCATATGAAGTTATCAAAGAAGACAGATACAAGTTCCCAAATGGATTTTGTTTACTTGTTGAGCAAAGAAATCATTTTTATGCCTAAGGTAAATGATAGCCTATAAAACAAATTTGTTAATGCCGGAAATCATGGTTTTTGAATTGGTTTCGTGTTTGCGGACAATTGTGGGAGACTCAACTAAATCATCTATTTAAGCTATTTAAGCTAAACTCACTTCAGATACATATTTTCTGGCGTGTTCTCTGCTAAGTTGTTCAATTCGTTTTTGGAATTCTCACATTTACAGGGTATAAAAGGCGAACAAAAATTGTAACAAAAGCGGATGCTGCGTGGGCCTTAGAAGGGGTGAAAGTTGACGGTCAGGGGTGGAAGGGGGCGGGCGGTTGGTTGTTAGGTAAGCAAAAGAATGGGTTGGCAAAAAAAAAAAAACAAGAAAACCAAATGGAAAATGCTACACACACACACACCCACACACACACACATGCACGCTCGTTTGGACAATTGGCCATGGCTTCAATTTTTTTTTTTTTTTTTTGCCCAGCTTCCCAGCTCCGCCCGTCCGACATTAATTCCTCTGTTTGCGAAGCGTGCAGAAAAGCTGACCAGCACAAAAAAAAAGGAAGCAGTAGCAGAAAAAGAAGAAGAAGAAGAAGGAGCAAGAGCAAACGCACGAAATAACATAGAAAATCTTCGGCACAATGCACATAAAAAAAGGAAATAAAAAAAATAAAAAACAAGCGGGCAAAAATCTTTGGAGAAAGCTTGGTAAAAAAAAAAAAGGGTTACGAAATTACGTCGACGCAGACGCCGACAGCGGCGTTAGCGTTGATGCTGGCAGCGACATTGGCGTCGACGTCGACGTCGACGTTCAAGTAAAGAAATGTAAAGAAAATTACAAAATCACCCCCTTTGGCCAGGCTTACATGCTTACAGTTATTACCGCGATAAGGTGAGGGTGTCCATATAGGCCAGACCAAAGGGCTGCTGCGGAAAGGGGGTGCGTGGTGCGGGGTGCGGGGAGAGGCGCACACTGAGGACAGTTGCCTCAGTCGGTGGGTCTGGTCGTGGGCTTATCAGAGTTCCGGAAATGAGTTGTGTAACTTGCAAGTTTATGTAGCTGCAGATTGTTGTTGTCTCAGTGGCGATATGAATGAAAACTATTCAGACAAATAGATTACGGTTCACTTTTCACTTAGGAGCATCGCAGGCTGTGCAAATCGATGAAAGTAGCCTTGATCGAAATGCAGCGAAAATAGTCGGATAAATTGATTTTCAAATACAACTTTCCAATCGTTGTGTATCGGTTGCCCAAAATGGATATTCCCTATAATGCTCGATTATCAATTTTGTTCTCATTAGTTTCTCTCTTTAAATATTCGTAATCGATTGGTCGGGGTCGCAACTCTAATAGCCATATCCTTACTATATACCAACTTTTCTTTCTCCAAAGTACTTTCCAGTTTTAATTATTTAATGTGAATCACAGGGCTACAATTTTGATTATGCCTCAGGGTATAGTTTTGTATTATATGTATACACATATAAAGTCTGCGAGCAGAGTTGATTTCCCAGGTTCTTATCTTATTTTAAGTTGTTCTGAAATTCAATCTCGACTCATTATCACAGAAATACTTAAAGCATACTTTTTGGAGTAGAAACAAATAGAATTGTTTTTTAGGCGAAAGCTACATTTATTCGAATATCCGATTCGTCCTTGAACATGATTTCAGATTTGTAATATATTATAACAAAAATGTATTTTGAGAACTCTTCAGCTTTAGAGCCAATTTCCATATGTATATATCTATATTTGTGAATTCCCAGTAGCACATTTTAATTGGCTCGGAAAATTCTATTTTAAAAAGCGTTTAAATTTAACGGAAAGAAAGTTTTCTTACAAACAGGAGTTTTTAATTACAGAAAGTGCTTGTTCAGTCACTCGGACTGTATGGTATATGGACAATCTACTGATACTATAAGGTATGAAATTTAAGGTATTTTTCTAAATTCATAGCATATTAAATAATAATCAAAAAGAAAGCAACTTTCACTGCTGTGGAAATACATATGTTATAGCTCAGCGCAGCTGTCGCAGCAGCAGCAACAACTTCAACAACAAAGGAGAAGTAGAAGGAGAAGGAGAAAGACGAAGATTTTGCTGTTTGGGCACATTAATAAACAGCTAGCAAAAGTGCTGCCCATGCCCAAACACAACACACACACGCACACGAACACATATGCACATTGAGAGAGAGAGAGAGAGGGAGAGCCGCACATGTTCATGCATATGCATATACATTATAAAATGTGGTACAGAGAACAACAACAGCAAACGGCCCTCCTCCACACGCATACACACAGCAGCAAGCACACACACACACACACACACACACGGGCTGGTCAAGCAAATACAGCAAATCAAACGCAGTCATCACACGACCATTCAAACCCACCCGCCCCCCCTCAGACCGTTCCCACTTGTTCACACACTTTGCCTTTTACTTTTGCGCGCCAAAGTATGCTACAAAAAATTAGATGCTGACCAAAGCGCTGCGCTGCGCCGTGCCGTGCCGCGCTGTCAACGTCGACAGCAGCGACAGCGTCGGCAGCAAAATGAAAAATTACATAAAAACCAAATTTATATATACACTCTCACACACACACACACACACACACGCACATGCATGTGCATATGCACAGGAAAATACGTCAAAAAAAATGTAAAAGAAATTGAGAGAAAAAAAAGAAAAATCTTCCCTTAACTTTTCATTTCAATGTTGTGTAGTTGACAGTCAGACGCAATGTCCAACCCCCCCCCCCCCCCCCCCACCACCGCCATACAACCCTGCAACGCCCCCTTTCTGTTCTGTCAATTGTTGTTGCTGTTTTAAGTAGGAAATTGTGTCCGAGCTGCTCGCTTGCTCTCGCTTATCAAATGAATTTCTTTTGTAAACTTGCTGGCCGTCAAGGAGCAGCGCAGAAGGACACGACACGACGGGACTGGCAGAAAAACAGACAGCACAGGACACTAACAGACAACCCTTTTAGCAACGCCCGATAGTCAGGTGGGTCGGGGGCCGCGGGCTCGTATTGGACTAATGCTAATGTCGCATATACGCTTGCCATTCGCTTTGTTTTCAATGTGTGTGGTTGTTGTTGTTCTTGTTGTTGTTGCTGTTGTTTTTACGTGATTTTGCATGAGCTGGTTTTCGTTGTTTTTCCTCCTTTTTTGTTGTTGTTGTTGTATTTTTTGCTTGTTTTTCGTAGCGAGTGGCCGATTTAAAAGGCATCAGTTTAACCCACATTTTTTGGCAGCGACTGTGGGAACTAAGTCAGTGTGTCTGCCTGCCAAAAACCAAAAACTATGCACATACTAATACAGGCACACACACTCACACACACACACACACACACACACATGTGTGTAGCTACTATAAACTTAACATGCAGCTTTGGGCGCTCGGCTGCCAGTTTTTAGTTCTCAGCTCTTACAAATTTTGCTGGGCGCTCAAAAGTATGCTACGCCAAATGCGACGGACCGTGCAAATGCCACGCAATCAAAAACTTTCGCTCTCACGCTCTCCCACTCTCCACACACACACACACACACACACACGCGCGCTCTCCCACTCTGCTGCTGCGGCTGCTGTCCATTGCCCATTTACATGTATCTGTGTATCTGCGTATGTGTGTGCTGTAAGTGTAAACAGAGCGCAGGCATTTGGTTTTTGCGGTCGCAGAACTTGAAAACTAGTTTGCATAAAACAACAACAAGCGTGTGTCCGTGCCTCTGTGTGTGTGTGTGTGTGTGTGTTTGTGTGCAGCAACTGGTACAGAGATAGGGTTAGTTTTCGGCCAGCCTTATGTACAGGCCACTAGCTGATAGCCCCAAACATTGCCTTGATTATAAATTTCAACTTAATTACATAAACAGAATTTAATCCTTTCTAACTGTGTCGCATTTTATATATGAATATTTATATATACATTGGTGTGTGTGTGTGTGTGTGTGTTTGGGTATGTATGCTTACGCGCATTGCGTATCAGAATCAGTGCATGATTATGTGTGTGTGTGCGTTAATTTATGGGCAGCATAACTATCACAAAACAAGCACCAAAAATTTGTGCACAGTGGGCACAAGTGATTGAAAAAGTTAACTAGAAAAAGCAAAGCTTTTTTATGGATTTATGCATAACATTAAAAATAATAATAATGCTATCAAAAATAAATATAATATAATAATATTACAGTTTAAATAACTAACAATAATTAAATCTAAAAAAAGTTAAACAAGGAAAATCTTTCCGTTTTCATGTAATGAACACATTTTTTAAAAAATTTCCCTTATTAACCTGAAATTGTGAAATTTGTTGATTCATTCAATTATGTTTCCAAACTCAACATATGCAAATCGAAAGTTTAACTTCCAGCTATATTTTGTTGCAATTTAATAAGGCGCTCAATTTAAATTTTTGTTCAATATTTTATCACAGCTTGCACCACGGTGCAACGGGACAAACGAAGGACAACTGAGGACGAAACTTGTTCATGATGAATATTCTAAACTTGTGCATTAGTTTTGGGCTACCCCTAACCCAAAACACACACATACACAGGCACACACACACACACACACACACACACACACACACACACACACACACACACACACACGCATAGTTTAGAGCTGTGTGAAGTGTAGCATAGAAACAGGCGTCAAGAACGCGTGCCTCCCCTTGCCCTTGCCCTTGCTCCTGCTCATGCCTTGGGCTGTATGCTATATATTATTTTTGCTGCCCAGGCTGATCAGCACAACACACACCTGACTCACACACAGTCGGACATGGTAAGTGAGAGTATGCGTGAGAAAGCGAGAGAGAGAGAGTGAGAGAGTGAGAGAGAGCGATTGAGAGAGAGCGATTGAGAGAGAGCGAGGCGAATGTTAAACCAATTTCCACACAACAATTTTAAATTTCCGACTTGGTCCAATACACACACAAAACTTAGATTTGCGAATGCCAATTTGAGGGCCTTCAGCCCGAAGCATGTTCGAGCCACACACACACACACACACACACACACACACACATACGCACTCACACAGCTACACCTAGCGTTAACTTACAATGAAAACCATTCCCATTCCCATTGCCATTGCCATTGCCATTGCCATTGCCATTGCCAGCGTCGCCTGCTGCCTGCCACGCCTCCGTCAGCTTGTAAATTGCGCAAGTTGTGGCGCAGGCTGAACGCGTATGTATGAGTGCACGTATGTGTGTGTGTGTGTGTGACTGGGCGCACTATTTTACATACGTAATGCCAACTTCATGGGGCTTTGGTAAAGCTCATAAGCGCCGCTGGCTACAGCATCGAAATTAGCGTTTGGACCTTAGACCTGGCCATTGGGGAGTTGCGCAAGTCAAAAGTGGGCGCAGGGGCGCATAGGGGTGTGCTCTACACACATACATATGCAAGCGTGCGTGCGTGTGTGTAGCATGAGAGCGACCTGACATATGTACTTAAACACTTGTATGTAGCTCTACTTAGCTCGACAGACTCATGAGCCCGGCTGTGCACTTGCTTAGGAAAAGGCTTTGAGTTCTCGAGCCCCCATAAACAACAGTGAGCTCTAAAAGTCCATTGGCACTGGTTCAAATGTTGAATTTGCCTATCCATTTGGGCGTGGTCAAATCAGAGTCCGAAACTGTATAGAGTTTTTACAACAACATTTCGTTCGCAGAATTTTGTATTCTTTTTATTTGATATAACCCAGAAATCAATGTATTTTTTTATAATAATATTTATATCTCTATATATAGAACTCTTTGTCCTGCCGACTGACTGACTGGCTCACTGACTGATTGACTGATTGACTGATTGGTGATCAACGCACCAAACCGTAAGAGCTATAAAGCTGAAATTTTCACTGTAGTTACCTCATGTGATCGAGGTGCACTATATGACGGTATTTTGGGAATTTTACATTTTACCATCCGATCGGTTTCAAAGTCATGTTCAAATATATTTGTGAAGAGAAGATTCTCACCACTAGACTAAAATTAACCTAAGATATAAAGTTCAACATATTACAATCAGATTTACATTTTCCATGGGCGGGAATTTAATGAAATAGATGAAAAAGTTATGTCAAAAAAGTTAAGCACAAAACTTGCCACGGGCAAAGTCGGTGAACACCAGGTATATGTATGTACATATGTATGTATGTATGTATGAATGTTTGTATGTATGTATGCATGTATGTATGTATGTGTATATATATATGTATGTATGTCTGTATGTCTGTATGTCTGTATGTCTGTATGTCTGTATGTATGTATGTATGTGTGTGTGTGTGTGCATGCATGTATGTATGTATGTATGTATGTATGTATGTATGTATGTATGTATATATGTATAGATGTATGTATGTATGTATATTATGTATGGATTAATATATGTACATAAATGTATATATAAAATTTGTATGTTCATATGCAAGACCAAGATTACCTCTAGCTGCGCTACAAAATTCAAAAAATATCGTATGCCCTACTACTCGATTCTCATAAATTCAAGTAAGTCCCATGCGTTTCACTCTAAGAAGTAGGCGGCTTCAACTATGGAGGAGATGACGGCCTTAACATTCGAGGAGATGGCAGCTTGAGCAAAAGAGGAGACGGCGACTTCCACTATTGAGGAGACGGTGGCTTGAATATTTAAGGAGGCGACGATAGCTATAGCTTTGTCTAAGAAGGCGGCATCAATTTTAAATGTGAAAATTGATAGAAAAGGTACGTATTATAAACTTAACTATATCTTATTATATTCGTATGTATGCATGTTTGCCTGTATGTATTTGAATACACACTTGTACGTATGTATTTTAAAATGTGTATATGTCGAGCTGAGCTGAAAACGAACATGAAGCGTATTCATGGACACTGCTCTTCTAAGCGATTCTCATTTATTCAAATAAGGCTTAGCGAGCATCTGTACTTTTCTTTTCTCTCAGTGACGTGTTTATATAGAAGATCGTCTCCCGTGAATTGACAGGTGAGTACGTAATTACAAATATATATATTTATCTCTATTCATAAAACTGTTTGCCCTCGCTGACTGACTGAGTAATAGACTGATACAGCCCTATCCGTAAGAGCTAGAAAGCTGAACTTTTCACTCTTATTACCTTATGTGATGCAGGGTTGGGAAATTCCATCCGCAAGTGCGGAAAAATCGCGAAAAGCGTTTATATGAAACTCTTTTGTTTACCATCCGATCGGCGTCAAACTCATTTTCAAAAAAAAATGTTCAATTTCATTTTCACACGTTTCGGAAAATCCTTTATGAAAAATCATTTGAGACGTGTTCCACATTTTCTGCAAGATCCAAGATCCTCTGTGGAAAATGCGACTCAAAGATTTGTCGGGGAAAGTTTTAAGTTTTGTCCGATTGGCTTCAAAGTTTTTTTCGAAGCCCTTCATAAGAACTTAATGAATGCATGTTTCACCGATTTCGAAAATTTTACCTGCAACTGTGGTAAATTGGCGGAAAACGGTTATATGAAACTCGAAAACTATCAGTGCTCCTTCTGCTTTGTTTTTTATCATTATAACTATCTGAATTCCTTTAAATTTATACTCGCCTCACATACAGAGCATTTCTTAAACATTAAACGTTATTTAAGTTAGGATTTTGGCTCGAACTTGGTGGAAAGTCGTCTCAAATATTGAATGATGGTAATTCAGTTGCCGAATAATACACGACTTTAGTTCGAATTTTAACGTATAGGCAATGGGAAAATCAGGCTGAAGTCTGAAGTCTTGCTGCTTGCCACAGTCGAAGCAGAATTTGTCAGCAGCTGACACACACACACACACACACACACACACACACGTAACTCATGGGGAGCACAGCTGAGATACCAAGTTATGTGACTGCGGCTCCAGGATGTGGCCATGGCTGTGTGTGTGTGTGTGTGTGTGTGTGTGTGTGTGTGGTAATGCGTGCGTTCGACCGTGCGGCGCGTTCGTTGAGCCGTTGCGTCAGGACACACAAAGACGCATGAATTTTTTACTGGACTCGAAGCGAAGGCAGCCAGCAGCAGCAGCATCAGGACAGCTACAGCTACTGGCAGCTTCCTGTTTTCGAGTTGGTTTTTAGTCTCAATACCCTGTAAATATGTATGGATATAGCGGCATGCCAAGCAAACAGAGCAGCGAAGCACAAAAACTATTCTCGGCAGTTGCAGCTCTGTAGAACGTGCATCAAGGCTCTGACGGGCCTTTCCACAGATCTTGACACTCGCATATGATCATTTCCAAAACAATTTTGTTTTATTTGAATTTATCGTCAAGGTGAACATACTCAAATAAGTCTATTTTAACGTATTGGCAGCTGAGTTAAGTAAAATTGAAGGCAGATTTTACAACAAATATCAAAATATCAAATATCCTCTAATTTTCTCCGATTTTTGCGATTGTATAGATGCGGAGATAAACAGTTTTCTTTTTTACTGTCACCTTACGTGTGCTTATATATGAAAACCCAACAGTTTTTCCTTTCGTTTGAGAAAATTTCCGTATATCTTTTTTTTATTAATTTTTTTTTGCAGTTCTTTATTTTGAAGACTTACATACGCTCCTGGAGCTTGAAAAAAAAGGAGCTTGATTAAGGAATAACTGCCAGTCGAGCACTTTTCTATTTTCAGTTTTTATTTTTTATTTTTTGCAACTTTTTCACTGGACGCCAAGACTTACGTGCGATTACTTTGGATAGCGCGAGAGTGTGTGTGTGCTTGAGTGTGTGTGCTTGAGTGTGTGCTGTTGCCTTGCTACCCCCATTTGACTTTACATGCGTCAAGACGTGTGCGACCCCCCTGCTCCTATTAACCCCCTTTGCCCCCCGCCACTTTACGCCGCTGGCCAAAAGCTGAAAGCGAAATGCGTTTCTCTGTCTGTCGCGCTGTCTATTTGTTTATTTGACAACATTTTAGAGCACATGTGTGTGTGCGTGTGTGTGTGCATGTGTGTGTGCATGTGTGTGTGTGTTTGTGTGTGTGTGTTTGTGTGTGTGTGTTTGTGTGTGTGTGTTTGTTATTTATGCGCCAAGTGTGAGCGCCATGCCAATATCTCATTCAGTTCCATTTGCTGTAGTTGGTCTGCAATTGAAATTAGGCTTAAGCATTGCCATAGCCTCAGTTGCCGCTGCTGGCCAACAGATGGCGCTGGCGCAATTAAGATGCCGCTTAACCGCTATTCTGTTGGGCCTTTTGTTGCCAACTGTACTCGGCCTGTGCTGGCCGCGTCGCATTAGCGAAATGACATTGAAATATTACAAAAATTTAAAAACCATTATAAACAGACAAGAATGCCTCACCCCCCCCTCGCCCCACCCCCACCTCTCGCAACCATTCAATTTACCCCCTTTACACACTCTCTGTATAGTATATATAAATATCTTATGTAGAGACTACCTATGGGGCGGGGGCTCGGCGGGCAGGGGGCAGGGGGCAGCTCGAAAAATTCTTAACACCGAAAATTGCGCGCGAATAAAATAAAAAGAGGAAAATAAAGGGAAAAAAAGAAGAAATTTCTATATATATAAATAAAGAGGAAAATCAACAGCAGCCAAGTAAAAAGAAGAAGAAAAAAAAAACATCCACTTTTGCCCGTTTTTGTTTTGTCCTTGTCGTGTCGTAGTCGCCGTCGCCGTCGCCGTCGTTGTCGACGCCTTGCTCCTGGTCCTGTCCTGGTCCAACTGGACCGCTCTGGGCGGCCGGGGGGACGGGTAAGGGGGCGACGTTGCGTACTACCAATTTGCTAGTGACCATAATCAACCCCTTTTTTCTTTCTTGATTTTGTTTTTTTTTGTTGCCCAAACGATTTTTGTTGTTGGTATGCAAAAAAGTGCGTAAGGCGCTGGCTTAGAGGAGGTGGCAGTGGGAGTGGGAGTGGTTGTGGGAGGGGGGCTAAGAAGCAAGGCACAAGTAAATGGAGTAACGAGTGCGAAGTACAGCTGTACAAATCAAACAAGCAGAGGCGTCCCAGCAGAGGGGGGTGGATTGACAAGAGTTGTGAGTGGGCGGGCGATCTAGTGCGGCAGATAAATATCGAAATGATGCCACTGGCAAAGAAAAAGAATGCCCACGGATTTCCACATATATTCTCGCCCTTGAAGCCCAGGCAATACTGATTGATAAAACCTGAAAAGTCCTATATATGCTATGTAAGCTCTGCAAGAAAGTAAAAACAAACTTCAGGATAAGCCAAGAAAGAAGTATATAAAACATGATTAGCTCGTCTATTGTAGAAGGTTGTATTAGATCGAAAGCGATCTCCGCCTAACAAAGGTCACAGATCAGATTAACTTCTTCAGCTGCCAGGCTCCTGACTGACCCCATCTCAGAGAGGCCCCTCCAAAGGAAACAGCCCTGCGGCCTTCCTGCGAGGTGAATCATTTAAATACCTTATTGTATTGGGCTATGTCCTCAATTCCCTTCATTGTAAATATCCCTTATTGTAACCTTATTTCACAGTCCTTCGCATAGTCGAGTTGTGTTGGTCTTGATTGATTCCAGAGCATAACACATGGAATCTTTTAAAGTAAATTGTAGGCTTAGCTTATCTGTATTTCCAGCCAGAATATTTGATCGGAACGCAGACAGCAGCACACTTCTTTCGAGCTGATCGCATATAAGAAACTCCATGTATTACGCTTTGATCTTCGTTCAAATCACGGCTCATTTTAACCAACTCAAACAACAGGAAGCAGTTCGGTAAGTATTCACATCGAAGAAAAAATGTAAAAAAAAAAACAGTAAAAATAATACGTTATGAAAATGGAAACAATGTATAGCTAAGGTTTCACAGGGTTTATTGGGTGCGAAAAATTAAAAAGGGTTTTTTAGAATACCTATTTTATATTTTTATACCCTGAACCCATTAAAAATGGGTAAAGAGGGTATAATGTATTTATGCAAATGTATGTAACAGGCAGAAGGAAGCATCTCCGACCCCATAGAGTGTATATATTCTTGATCAGCCGAGTCGATCTAGCCATGTCCGTCTGTCTGTCTGTCCGTTCGTCCGTCTGTCCGTATGTATGAACGCAAGGATCTCAGAACCTATAAGAGCTAGAGACTTGAAATTTTAGCTGTAGTTCCTCCTAGTCCCCGCGCAGATCGAGTTTGTTTCCGAAACTCGATTACTTGCCCCGTTTCCAAGTAATCGATAAAAATCGATATCGAAATCCTGTTTTTTGAGCAATTTCGGCAAATAATATGAGCTAGAGTCACCAAACTTGACATGTAGCTTTTAGAATAGTAAATATCTATCAAGTATCTTTCATTTTATACCTATCGCCTGTCGAAAGAAGAGGGTTCAGGGTATCCCCTAGTCGGGAGCTTTCGACTAGAACCTCTTACTTGTTATTTATTTGTATACCCTTGTAGGGGGTATTATAATTTTGTCATCACAAGTGTAACGAATAGAAGGAGACACCTCCGACCCCATAAAGTATGTATATTTCTGAGTCAATAATCGAATTGATAAAGTTCGTCGGTCGGTCCGTCCGTCCGGAACCATCCATCCATCCGTCCGGTCGTCCGTCTTTGAAACTTTGCATAGGTCCGTCTTTCTGTTGCAGGCAGCTCATACATATATCTGCCGGATCGGACTATTATCATAGGAACGATCTGTCGAATAGTAGGTTCTAGTATGAACAACTTTTTTGCTATTCGAGAAATCTTGACAAAACTCAGCATTTAAAGGGTTCACAATATTCCTCATACATATGCATCAAGCTTATCAACATCGGACCACTATATCATATGCCATAGGAACGATCTGTCGAAAAGTAGGTTCTTGTATGGCAAAATGTTCACTTTCCCAAGATATAGATAAACTATTCAGACACATCTAAGTTATCCCTACTTTCTCGTCTTTTATTATTTGATTTTATATTTTATTTAATAAGAATCATTAAATACATTATAGCACAGCTATTAAGAGCTTATAGCCAACTAGCTTTAACCCCTTTCCCGCACCCATCCAAGGCCTACCAACCCCCCCCCCCCCCCTTGTAATGGCCGCCAACTACGCGCATGGCATGCATCAAAGACTCGTAACTACGTTCCATGCATATTCAAATTTTTGGCGAGGAATCACAGCAACGAAAATCAAGCGCACGCACTTAAGAGCCCGGCCAGAAAATACAATACAAAAAAAAAACAAAAAGGACGCCCCAATCAGAGCACTTGTCCCCAACCCCGAGTCAACTGGCCAGGCCGCTCCGCCGGACCTTTTCCAGGCCATAAAACGCGACGACAAAATGAAAAAAAAAAACAAAAAAAAAAGACAGTGAAAAGAGAGGAAAAATTAAAATACGCACAAAGTTTTGACAGCTGAATTGGCATAATGATGGGGTTAGTGACGCCGCCGGGGGGTGGGCTCTGTGCGGCCCGTTATACGGGCTGGGGGTTGGGGATTGGGGGTTGGGGTGGTTTTGGGGGTTGGGGTTTCGGCCATTGTCACTGCCTGGCTTGGCCGCTCCGCAGCACTTGCTTCCCTCTTCGGTTTTTTCCTTCTTTTTTCTTTCGTTCTTGGTCGCCTTCATCGTTAATTTTATCTACGCAAATGCAAAATAATTACTTTACTTTTTCTTTGGTTTTTCCGCTTACCCCCCCCCCCCATCCCCTCCACACCCCAACCCCTTTGGCGTATAACCCTTTTCGGAGCAACGGCTGTCGAAATTTATGTACTTTTGCCTTCGTCTTGCTATTTCTTTTTTATACCGCTTCGTTTTTTTCATTTTTTGTATTGAAAAGCATTTTAAAATTCAGCGCCAGCTGTCCTGCTCTATACATATATTTGGGAGAGTATATATACATACATATATACATATATATATACCTATATCTATATCTATATATTTTGCATTTTCTTTTTTAATTAAAGAAAAGGGTTAAAAAGTTTGGCAGCGCCGCGCGACGCAACGTTTCGCTGCTGAAAAACGGGGTTAAAATCAAAATTTTTGCCCCGCGTTTTTCAGTTTCTATTTAGTTTTCATTTATTTTTAAATGGAAATTTTTAATAACAAAGCAAAAGATAGGGTTGCATTCGGCCTCATTACCCGTCCATGAGCCATGCTCTCTCTGTTCCCGTTCCCGTTCCCGGCCTCGTCCTCGTCCTTGTGTCTTGGGGTTAGTCGGAAAATGGCAAACAAAAAAAAAACACATTAATGTAATTTTTTACATGGCGTAAGGAGCGGGAGCGGAAGCTGGCAATGGTGAGTCCCAACTGTCCGCACTCTCCACAGTCCACTTTCGTTAGTTTTTTAATACCCTGTATTAAGGCCTAAAATGTTTTTAATGCAGCTTCTAACGGACGGAAGTAGGCAGCTCCGTCAACCTTATCAATCAAGAGTCGCATCTGAACTCAGAAACTTTGAGAGCTAGGAACAGCTAACTTGGTATGTATGTGCTCCACAGAGATCAAATGCAGCTCAGCTTGAAAATCTCCATTGCCTTCACACTCCCCAAACTAGATGCAAAGGTAGGTTAAACGTAATTACTTTTTCATAATCCAAACAACTTTACTGGGTATTGTCTAGTCGCGCACTTTCTGCCAATACCTTCACAGTTTCGTTTCCCATTTGTTTTCCCTTCGGCATGTGTTTATCTTCACGTCTCAGCTGTCCCATTTCGATTTGGGGACTTTTCCCTTTGACTTGGCAAATGGAAATTGTATAAATCTTTCATTACATTAATTTCACTTTGATGCAAATAGTTGCGACAATTGCGATTGAAAAGTGAGCATTGCGGCATTTTCAATTGCAGATAGTTCACTCTGCCGAGGCTAGATATTATCAGCCTAAGTAATTACACGTAATTCAGCTGGTTTTTCCAACACGAATCGCCAATCGCCAGTCAAGTGAAAATTCTTTGGGAGAAAAAGGGTTCACACAGCAGCAGAAAGTGGCTGCTTCTTGCGAGTCCTTCGGCAATTCATGTTAATCAATGTGATAGCTGTTCGCCCATTAATTGTCCTGATTCCTTTTTTTTAAAGGACAAAAGCCGTAGAGCCGGAGACGGTGAGGATAAGCGAGCGTCGATCTCAGGACCTTTCAGGAATAAACTCAAATTCGGTATATGGCTTTTTTTTACAAAAAAATGTTCTTTGAAATCACTTAAAATGCAATACAAATATCTCTAAAGAACTTTAAATCGTTAAAAGTTAAATTATTCGCAATTCCGATCGCAGTATAAAATAGTTTATCGGCATCACAATGCCCGTCCGAGCTTCTTTAAGAGCTTCATTCCTCGCATGAATGCCAATTCAGATCCTGACCTTCTTCAAAGATCGAGCCAAAAATATTAACCTACAAACCGCAAATATCGATATATTCCAAGGTCACAGTTTGAAAGCAACTGCTTGGGCCTGAAAGTCTAGGAGTCATCAAGACTTTATATCTAGAAGTATCATCAATTTAGCTTGAGAAAACTCCATGTAGACTTTATTTCTTAACTTAACTTGTTATATATTTTTCAAAATTATAATGAAATAATTCAATTTATAATTAACAATTGCCCGTTCTACTGAAAATATTGAAAGCTGTAGATATTTTCATATAGAAACTGCGGGCTAGATTTGTTCTCCACCCTAAATTAACATTTATCAAACATGATAAGATTAATGTTAATTATTTGACTCCCTGTTTTTATACCCTGAACCCATTAAAAATGGGTAAAAAGGGTATAATGTATTTGTGCAAATGTATGTAACAGGCAGAAGGAAGCATCTCCGACCCCATAGAGTATATATATTCTTGATCAGCATCAATAGCCGAGTCGATCTAGCCATGCCCGTCTGTCTGTCCGTATGTATGAACGCAAGGATCTCAGAATCTATAAGAGCTAGAGACTTGAAATTTTAGCTGTAGGTCCTCCTGGTCCCCGCGCAGATCGAGTTTGTTTCCGATATTCGATAACTTGCCCCTTTTCCAAGTAATCGATAAAAACCGAATTCCTGTTTTATTTTTTGGCAATTTCGGTAAATAATAAGAGCTAAATTCACCAAACTTGACATGTAGCTTCAAGAATAGTACATATATGTATATCAGGTATCTTTCATTTTATACCTACCGCCTGTTGGAAGAAGAGGGTTCATGGTATCCCCTAGTCGGGAGCTCTCGACTAGAACCTCTTACTTGTTCAATTTGAATTTTGAAATAAATATTTAGAAGGCATTTGCTCCACTTCCCTCAAAAGAAGCTCACACTCTCTGCAGCCCGAATTGGCAACAGTTTGCATTATCCTCGCATTAGTTTCGACTCGCTCAGTTTGCCCAGCAACTAGTCTGCACCGCTCCACCCCACCCCCACCCCACCCCCACTGCCACTCCCACTGCCACAGCCACAGCCACAGCCACTTGCGCCCCTTTCGGGCTAACTAAACTGTTGGCCGAAGACGTCCACGCACAATTTAAACTCACATGCAGTCGCATTTATTTCTATTCAATTTGATAATAACCCAAGTGTGCGTGGCTCTCGCAGGAGTTGCGGTCCTGGCGGAGCTAGCTCCGGTTATGGCAGCAGCTGCTCGGGCGGCCACAGTGGAGCATTTAGAGTGGACGCAATGTATCAACGGCTGCTACGACTCCGCAGTCTCCGCCCAGCCCAGTTACGGCTCTGGCTGATGTCTTCTTCTTGTGCTTTTGCCCACGCACTTTCACTTTCGCTTTTACTTTCACTTTGCCCCACCCCTCCGTTCCCCTTGCAAGCAAAAGTGAAACTCATTTTCCCCTTTTTTTTTTTTCTTTTTTTTCTCGGCCAGCATATACATACGTATATATTTTTTCTCTTTAGCCCGAGCAACGCCTACGAAAGAAAAGTCCAAGTAAAAAGCAGCCCAAGTAGCGCAAAAAAAATACCCCCTTGAGTTTATAACTTAAAAATTCAAAGCACGAACAAAGTTCTAATTTAAACACCGAACAACAAAAAAAAAAAGAAAAAAGTGAAAAGAAGCAGAAACGGAAAAAAGCACGCGGCGAATACATGTCGAAAAAATTGGACATAAAGTGCACGGCAAGGCGAGGCGAGTAAATAAAACTAAAAAAAAAAAAAAGAGAAAATATTCGCCAAGGCAGCGGCAAAGGAAAGCCTCAGGACCAGGCCCAGGCCCAGGCCCAGGCCCAAGAGTCCTGCTCGTCCTTCCTCCTGCCACATCCCACATCCCCGCCTCTCGCTGCGGACAACGGTCCACACAAATCAAGTAAAGGGGTGGCAATCGCAAGTTCCTTGCGAATAAAAAAGTAAAAAAAACTGCGTAAAAGGCGGCAAGTAGCAAAAAAAAATATATATATATATATAAATAAAAGAAACACAAGAAACAAGTGTTGTCTTTAAAGTACCGAAGATTGTATACCCTTGTGGACCTATAGCAAATGCCTGATCCAATTCTATTCCTAGTGCTACATTGCTGTTAAGATCTTGCTAAGATTGGTAAAGATATCTTAAAGAAAACCAAACCATTTTTCTGACAAAACTGGAGCTCATCTGGCAGCTAATGCCCTTAGCTTAAGAATCTGCTGTGTAATCTGAGAGGCTAACAGCTTCCATTTTTTAAGTTACATTTTGATGGCATTTAGAGCTCAAATGCTTAAGCGATAGCAAAAGTGCACTCTTATTATAATTTAGCATATCTTCTTTGTGCGGCATTCGTAAACGTTTTGCTGTCTGCATATGTGCAACCTGTATGAATGAATGCTGACGGCGAACGGGAGCGAGAGATGAAGAGAGGGGGAGAGAGAGAGAGAGAGAGAGGGGGGGGGAGAGAGAGAGACAGAGAGAGAGAGGGGGGGAGAGAGAGAGAGAGAGAGAGAGAGCGAGATGAATGTCATCCAACCTTACCACGTTACGTCTCCCACCTTCTCCCCAAAGAAAGAATACTTTCATACCTTAGATAAGTGTCACTTTTCAAACTCCATTTAAACACTTTACGCATATGGGGCAGCTAAAACGTTGACGAAAGCCACACGAAAAATAAAAACATTTAAATCAGATACAGATAAACAAGATAAGCAGGCATATGTGAACTTGGGTCTATGTAGAAATCAGTAAAATTCATCTAATCTGCTGCAAGCAAAACGTTTACGAATGTCGCACAAAGCAGAACTGTTAAATCAATCTCTTTCGCTGTTGGCAACGTTTAAGGATGTCTGAATATCTGACAGTATCTGAGCTACCCACACTTCAAATTGAAATACCTGAGTATTAAATGAACTACTGAAAAGTAGAACTAGAAGTACTTTTTGTCAGTCTCAGTTCTACAACTTGAACGGGGTTAGCCACGACGGACAAATTTGACTCATTCCTTCTCTGTCTTCCTCAATCGCCTGCCCTCTCTCTCTCTGTCTCTCTCTCTCTATCCATTGATCAGAGTCAGCTTAAAGTATTTGATCTATTATAATAATCTTGAACGAGTTGGAAAGAGAAGAGTCTTCGACTGAGCAATTGACCAATGGGCGAGTGCCCACGCCTTTTATTAATTAATATACTTAGCGCTATATGTATACAAGTTTATGAGTTTTTGCCAGGGTTGAGTTTGCTGCTTAAGTTATTTACCGAGCATTATAAAGACGACTTGCTACTTCTTTATATACCCTGTAAGCAGAGCAAATGTTGAAGCATATGCCTAGCCTTGGGTATATAGCTACATTTGCTCTGCTTACAGGGTATATAAAGAAGTAGCAAGTAGCAGGTATATAAAGACTGCTTCCCTATATGTAGACATATATCTCTATCAGCTGGTAAGATCTAAGTCCTATTTCGCATGCAAACTCAGTTTATTTTTGACATATGAAAACTATTGAAAATCTCAAAGGTAAAGCCCGACTTTTGGCATACCCTTTTCTCTCGATATCAGCTCAGATAAGCCCCGTTTTTACTCAATTTACAATTTTCTATCGTTCGAAAAGTAAATGCGTATCTATGAGAGCTGGGTACAGGGTATCTGTCTGTCGGGCATTCTAAGTGCTGATTACTTTTTTCTTTAGCATCTTATTTTAAATGTATATAAATGTCGATATTCATTTACCGCGTGGCCAACCCTTGTGCGAATGCGAATGCGAATGCGGATGATGATGTGGATGTGGATGTGGATGCGGGCCAAGGGTCCCAGCTCATTATGTCCATCGTGGAAGCCCACTTATTTACTGGACATCGCCTTCTCGAGGGCAAAAAGCGGTGGCATCATTGCCCTTTGATACCCAGTTATCAAAGGGGTCAGTCGGGTCATCGTAACGGATATATAATCATATCACATGCAGATTTTATGATGGATTGGCCGACTCCGAAACAACTCCGAAACAACTCCGAAACAATTCCGAAACAACTCCGAAAATATTGAGGAACTATTTCCGACTGGGGTTTTGGAACAGCTTCAAATCATTTTCATATGTGATAGTTAGCATTTTTTCGGAATCACTTTTTCGTTCTACCTATTACCATATATATTTATACACCTATTTTATCGTTGAATATTTTATTGAAGTTCCCATTATGGAATTCAACTCGTGGCAGCTGTATAAAGAGCATTGCCAAGTCGAGCATTTTGCTTATAATAAGTTTTATTTTTTATTCATTTTTCTTTCTAAAGAAAGGGCAAAAACTTTTGCGCAACTTTATTTTTCTGTTTTTACCCCCAGTCGCTTGCTGTGTGGGCGGGGCTTCAAAGAGGGCGGCCACGCAATTATGTTTAATTGGACCTGCTGGGCCTGAGCTTTTGTTTTTTTTCGGACTTGAAAGCACTGCGCTATGGAATTATATAGAGTGCCGGAGTGCTTAGCGGAGGGAACAGAGCTAAACATTTTCCGAGTGGGCGTGCGAGTGTGAGTGTGTGGGCGTGGACCATCACTTAATGATGTCTAATCCTTGTTTTTGTGCTCTAAGTATTTAAATTAAATAAGTTATTAAAGTTTTGCAGCTACTTTCTAACTTTCGTTTAATTCGATAACATCAATTAATATTGATAGCTTCGTTAATCTAATATTGGTTTATCGAATGTAAAGAAAAGAAAGATAGTATTTGATCATTTCGATAACTTCGTTAATATACTATTGGCTTATCGAGAGTGTTTGATAATTTCGATATTATTGGCTCATCAAAAGTATTTGATATTTTCGATAACTTCGATAACTTTGTATTGGCTTATCACTAGTGTTTGATAATGTTTTGATAACTTCGTTAATCTAATATTGCCTACTCGATAGTGTTCGATCCGTTCGATATAATCGATCATTCAATATTGGCTTATCGATAGTGTTTAATAATTTCGATAACTTCGATAGCTTCGATAATTTCATATTGGCTTATCGATAGTGTTTGATAATATCGATAGCTTCAATAATTTCATATCGGCTTATCGATAGTGTTAGTAAGTAAGATAAGAACAACGGCTGTTTCCAACTATGCCTCGCTTTCAGTTTAGGTTTCAAGGCCTGGTTTTGTTTAATATAAGCTTTGTTCCTTTCTCTACATTTTATTTGTAAGGCATTGACCTACAACATAATTATATTATTATTTATCGAAATTAGTCACATTTTCCTATTTATATATAACGAATTTAAACCAGTTCGTTCTTTACAATAAAACATACAATAATATCCCTCAGCTACAGCTGTGACTGGCATAGGAAAAATCGTTTGAAAATTTATATATGTATATGAAAAATCCGTTGTGTGACAAAGCTTTGAAATATATCGAGTCTGCCCCAAGCGTTTTTCCAGCTGTGCCAATTAGGCATTGAATATATTGGCATGTACTTCGAGTAAGCCCACGTACTTTGTACTTCAGTCAAATACAAGTATTCGAAAATTCGTATATAGAAATAGATCTGAAATTGCAAGGAACAGTGTAGAATAGAGAATCGATGCCAAATTAATATTTTGATTTTGTTCAATTCTTCGTGCTTCTTAATTTATTATTATACATTTTTTACCTTAAACTTATTTTAGAGTTAAGACCAAAGGTTAAATGAATTCTAGCAAGGGCTGCCAGGACTTTAAGCTAGATGATAGTATCTACTTAAATGTAAGAAGCTTTAAGACTTACTTATTGTTAATTATTGTTTCGCTTAGGCATAAGATGATTGATTCTTATTGCCATTTGCGATCTTATTTAAATACAACTGAGGCTTTTTTTAAGGAATTTTATAAACTTATGTTATCTGGACAAGGCAGCTTAAGGCTATCTTGATAGACAAATACTTTTCGAATTAAGGGACAGCAGAGTTTTTTGGGGGCATTTAAATTAAACGGGAGGCAACAACAACAGCAGCAATAGCAATGACAATCAAAGTGCTGAATATTAGACAAAAGTTTCTGATGGCTCAAATAAAAGTACAACAACAGCAACAACAACCACAGCGGGAACACCGAACAACTGGCAACAACTCGGCGAAGCTGCCACATTTACGTCACTTAAGCTGCCCGTTTAGTGGCGGCTTACACACGCACACACACACACACACACACACACACACACACGCACAGCACACACACGCACACACACACGCACACATAGCTCACGCACACACTTGCAGCAACAACATAAATTAAGTTATTTTGATAATCAAAACTGAAAAGCGAATGTTGTTGTTAGACAAGAGCAGCGGGTGGCTGCGTGTTCTGGGGGGGGGGTTGTGGGCGGTGTGCGGCACAAGTTGGAGGCAACACGGAACATGGGCATTCATTTGTAGTTTATAGTTGTAGTTATAGTTGCCAGAGTAGGGGAGCAGGTGGGGGCTGGTTGTTTTCGTAAGGGTTGCTTCTGTCCATTGTTGTAGACGTTTTGCATTTTACAATAGGACACACACACACACGCCGCACACACGGACACACAATCCTCGAGTCCTGCTGCTAACCCCATCAACTACAGACCCCAAGCCAGCTTGCGGGCAGCGGCAGGCGGTGGCAGCATAGTTAGCACAATTGTGTTGCATACTTATTCGGGCATGCGTCAAAACGAGATGCCAAGTGCGTGCGCGTGCCCCTGTGTGTGTGCGTGTATGTGAGTGTGCGTGTGTGTTTGTCCAACAACTGCCCAGGCTGGCCAGCCCACAGCCTGAGACACACACACACACACGCACACACACGCACACACACGCACAAACTTAGAATTTTAAAGGCTCGCAGGCGACTGGAAAGTGCGCACCACCTTCGCACACACTCACACGCACACACACACACACACACACACACACACACTAACGCACACGCATATAGAAGCATACTAATTTACCTACGCCAGCAGTTTTTGGCACACACACATATGCAAACACACATATGCAAATTTTGCAATGCTTTATTTTGAGGGTTGGCCGCGTGTGTGTGTGTGTGTGTGTGTCGGTATGGGGTGTGGGGAAGCGGAAGGATAGGGGGGGGGAGGGGGGGGGCTTCTCTGCTACCAAACTTGCGCCGTCATTGTACACGTTCTCCTCCCGCCCCTCCGCCCGCGCTAGTCGCGTTCTCCTTCTCCTTCGAAGTCGTTAGGCTGCCTTTTGGCCATTGTTTGGACTTATGTTTCCCTCTCACTTTGCAAGCCATCAAGTTACAACCTCCCCCCCCCCCTCCCACCCCTGGCATCTGTAACTCCTTTCATAGCCGCCGGCCGCTAGGCCTTGTCCATTAAGAGCAGCACAAAAAAAAAGGGAAGGAGCAAAAGAAGCTGCCGCATGCTGCATACATTTTAATCTTTAATTTATGGCTTATTCAAAACTAATGACACTGAAAGTGTCCACAATGCCGCAGTCGCCGCTTTTGTTGCATTCGGGGCGTGGCAGTGGGCAGTCAAAGGATTCTGGCTGCCACACGAAAGGCTTAAACAATGCCAGCCATTGTTTCGAGGCGCCCAAACATGAGACATGAGACACTCGCCAAGGACATCGCATGTACTCAACGGACTGATAAATATCTATATGTGTATATATATCTAGATCTAGATATATATCTAGATTTGTATAGAAAGTTCTTTTCTTCGCCCGTGAGGAATTTAATTCAATTTACATAGATATTTGAGAATTGTATATCAAAAGTGGATCGAACGGAAAATCAAAGTTTTGCGCCCAATTTGCTCGCTGAGGCACGTATTCATTCAGAGAATTTTATAAATTAGCCGAAAATTCAGCTTCTGCTTGTAATCTTTGAACCGCATTTGCAATTTGCAGCAGGATATTTATAAATATATATTCTTTTGTGATGTTTAATCCCGCATGGGTCGCTAAAGATGAAACTCTTTCCTTTTTGTCAGCTTTTCCCATTTGCTCTATATCGATAAATATATCGCTTTTGCATGCCGCATGTCTCGCAGATTTTGAGAGCTGGAGATACAAGCTTTGAACACCTGCAAGCCTAAAAAGAAAACAAGAGTAGTCTAGTCAAGAGTGCCCGACTAGGAGATACCTAGGCTCCAAATTTTAAAACTCTAGCTCTTATCGGTTCATAGATCGACGCCTTAATACATACGCAAAGTCGGACAGATGAACAGAGAGACGAACATCGCTAGATCGAGTCGTCTGCTGATGTTGATCAAGGATATATATATATATGTTACTTTATGGGGTCGGAGATGCTTCCTTCTGCCTGTTACATACATATGCACAAAACCATTATACCCTTTCTAACAATTTTTAGTGAGTTCAGTAAATAATTCAATTTGTAACTTACAATTGCCCGTTCTACTGAAAATATTGAAAGCTGTAGATATTTTCATATAGAAGTCGCGGGCTAGATTTGTTCTCCACCCAAAATTGGCATCTACCGAATATGGTTAGACAAATGCAAATTGTTGGGTCCCCATTATTGTGCCTGAGACTCTCTCCCTCTCTCTCTCTCTCTCTCTGAAAAGCACAGATTGCAGCTGTGAATATGTATATATATAATCGGCAGTGGGTCGTATCTACGATACCTTAGAGTATAGATCTGTAATACATCCCAGCTTCCTCACAGTTTATTCTTTTTGTTATCTGAGAAGTGCTCAATCATAATTTGTAGTATATGTAAGCACGTCTATATAAACTCTATAGTATCTCTTCTATATCTCTTCGCTTGAAAGTTATAAAAATTGTATTTAAGAAACGAAACACAAGTTTGATTGAGACATTTTCGCAATAGAGAGAGCGCCAATAATTCGTTATCGTTCTAAGCCCAAGCTTAGATACATATTGTATCTCCATCTCCATCTCTATGTCTATCTCTATCTCTATATCTATCTGTATCTCCATCTCCATCTCCATCTCCATCTCCATCTCCATCTCCATCTCCATCTCCATCTCCATCTCTATATCTATATCTATATCTATATCTATCTCTATCTCTATCTCTATCTCTATCTCTATTTCTATCTCTATCTCTATCTCTATCTCTATCTCTATCTCTATCTCTATCTCCATCTCCATCTCCATCTCTATCTCTATCTCTATCTCCATCTCCATCTCTATCTCTATCTTTGTCTCTATTTGCTACTTTGTCCATGTGATCTATATATAAGTATATAAATTTATTCTATATTTTCTATGAAGCTCTCGAAATGCTCACTTGACCGCCGGGCACCAGCTACAGATGAATATTGGATGCGAGTAGTTGGCTGTCATTAGATATGCCTGGCAACCCTTAAAGCGCACACACACACACTCGTGCACACCTAGATGTGTGTGTGTGTGTGTGAGTGAGTCTCAAATTGTTTGCCATTTGTAAGCGTTGTATGTTTTAGGCCTGGCTCGTTTGCTGTTGTTTTAAAATTAAAATGAATGCCCGCAAGCAATAACTACGACAAGCCAAACCACCCAAAAAACCAACCCCACACCCAACCACTAGCCAGCCGCCCGCCGTCCAAGACAAGCCAACATCATTATGCGTGGCTGTGTGTCCATGTGTGTGTGTGTGTGTGTGTGTGTGTGTGCGTGCGTGTGTGTGCGAAATAATCTCGTAAATTACGCAAAAAAGGAAACACGCCGCCAGGAAGACACAGCCAGCAAGGACGAGAACCAGGAACGAGCCCACGAGCCGAAGTCCAAGTCGTGGCGAGCTGAGGTGGTGCGAGGCAAGTTGAGTCTATGGCCGGTGGTTGGCTGGCTGCTCGTTGCCAGACAACGCACCACGTGGACCATGGACCGCCACACATACATACATATATACATGTCCACGCACACACACTCCTCGACTTCTTGGCCCTGCCAGAAACTAGCAACCACCCGCAGCAGCCGGTGGGGCAAGAGGTGCTGCTCGAATAGCTCGTAATACACAGAGCTGCAGCAATTCCCCATAGACGTCTAAGTCGATTCACCTCAGGTTGACAATAGTTTTAAATTGCAAAACCAAAAAATATATATGTATATGTTGAATTCAGTTGTGGTTCAGCTTTCTGTTAAGAAACAGCTTCACTGTTAAATGTGACGCGCTTTACCTAACATTCTGCTGTTAACATCAAGTTTTTTACATAATTGCTAACATTATTGCGTTTACAGCCTTGGCTTATGTTTATAGCTATGCCAATTACTAATCTTCTTCTGTTATCAATTTGGCCTAATATTTTAGAACATTTTCAGTTAATTTATAATATTTTTAAACACTCAAGTGCTTAAATTATCACGATATTTGCTTGTATAGTCAAGACAATATATCGAATATATCATGATACTGTTACAATATCTGTGCATTACGTTTTCCACAAGAAAACAAACACTATTTATTTAAGTAGTTAGACGATCACATGTTAGCTCAATTTAACATGGAAAATGGCATGCTCTTCTTAACATCTGTTAGCATTTTAGAGGCGTCACTTCAACATTGATCGTTTATGTTAAGTTAATGGAATGCTACATTAATGTTAATTAAATGGAAAAATACTAATGTAGCTTTAACAATGTTAAATGCTTTTAACATAAGTAAATTAACATTTGCGCATATATCATCTGTACGTTCGTATGTTATGAAAGTTTGAAAATAATCCACAGTTATTTAACTGCTAAGAAACTTAAACGCACATAAATGGCTTGCTGTTAAAATTAAAAGAATTACTGAAATAACATTACTGCTACTCAAGAGTCTGTAAAAACCGAACATCTCTCAACATTCATAACATCATACATCAACTACATTAATTTACAATAACAATGTTAAAAAAATGTAAAATATATATTTTTGCAAGCCATTCTTCACAGCTTGCGAATGCTTAACATTGAATTGCAGACAGTTAGTTAACTAGTTTTATGATAAATAACATAAGCAATGTTAAATAAACTATAACATATGTGATCGTGCTTATGTTGTTAACATGTGAGAGCTTAAAAATGTTACCGCTACTGTTAATCAAACTGTAAATACTTTAATTTGCTACAAAATGCTATCGTGCAGCCCTCGCACACACACACACACACGCACACATATCTGTGTATGTATATATGTACACATGCAGCACATTGTAAAATCCGTTCCGTTCAGAGCTTGCCCCCCGTACACACACACACACACACACACACGCACGCACACACTCCGCCCCCTTGAAAATTGTAGACAGCGCCCAGGATCGTGTGTCCATTCACAACACTTGCGCCGCAACACAATGTGCCACCCATTCCTCACCCCCGCTCGCACCATCTCCATGCCTCTCCCCGTCCTCTACTCGATGCCAATGACGACGTCTGCGTTAGTCCTTTCGGCCACACACACGCACACACACACACACACACACACAGAGACAGGCACTCTGGTCCACTTATGATGAGTTTACATTTTCGAAAGCGAGACATGAAAATGAAAATTGGGCAAGGAAACTTGCCAAAGCCAGCTACAACAACAACAGCAACAACAACAACAAAGAAATTCTCCCTCTGCTCGCACGCATCTCTCATAGTTGGCGTGTGGGCGTGGCAGTAGGCGGCTGTCACACATTCAAAACAGCTCAACGCAACCTGTGTGTGTGTGTGTGTGTGTACGAGTCAGCGGCGGGGCGGGGCGGAGTTGGGGGGGAGGGGGGTAAGGGGAGCAGCAGCATACAGGAAGCCAAATGTGGCCCATCGTCGTCTATCGTCCAACAACAGTTGCCGCACGCTTTCCCCCGCCGCCACACACCGCCCCGCGTCCACAGTCAGCCGCGCTGGCCGTTACGTATGCATATTTTGTAAAGGGGCTGACGGAGAGTAAGGGGCAAGCAGGCTAAGGGCGCAACGGGGCAAGGGGGCAAGGGGTAGCTGAGGCTGTGGCTGTGACTGTGGCTGTGCGACTGTCAGCCAGACGACGCGCTGTACAAATGAGCTTGAGCAAGGACGCAAGATGTATGTGCTCCATGTGTGTGCGTCAGCCCGAAAGCCGTAGACGATGGACAGCCCGTGGAAGTGGAGGGGGGCAGCGCTGAGGTGCAGGGAAGGTGGAGAGCGAACGGACGACGGCGATGCTGCCACTGCCACTGCTGCTGCTGACTTTGAATGTCCATGTAGATATTTTGCAATTTTGAAATACATGCGCAGTTACACACACACGCACACACACACGCGCACGCACACAGAGAAAGCGAAATGCTTTTAACATTTTCTAAGATTCAAATTTCGTAAATTATCCCTTTGCGAGTTCCTGTGTTTGCTCTGTGTGTGTGTGTGTATGTGTGTGTGTGTGTGTGTGTATGCGTGTGTATGCGTGTGTGTGTAGACCTTGTTGTTGTGCTTGGCTTATCGATGGGCGGCTCATGTTGCGTCCATTGGCCAAAACTACACGCACGAGCCGCACATTTTGGCTTCTGCCTTGCCCGGCGACCGCCCTGTACTTAGTTTCGGTTAAGACGAGCGAACAGATTCCCGCCCCCCTCACTCACCCCCCTTCTCTTGCAGCCCCCACCATCACCCCAACCCCAATGCCAGGCCCAGCGTGCATAATTTCCGTTTGTCCTCTATATTTAAACAGGTAGCTCAAACTTCAAAAGCGGTTTTTCCTAAATGTTAAATTTGCCTTGCTCTACGTTTGGGCGTCGCGTTGCATGCCGCATGTTGCATGTTGCTAGCACAGCCCGCACACACATATTCAATTACAATTGAAAATCTATCAACGTCTCAAAACAAATCCAAAGAAACATTTCCCATGCAAATCCATTGAGCCATATTCGAGTTAACTGAGACAGGTCCTAGCTATTGTATGGCCAAGTACAAATAGATTTTTATCTATAGTTCATATAGATAATACATAATATGAAAAATAGTCCATCTGTAGGATAAACCATTAACGGAAGAAAATCGGTTAAGTTTTTCATAAAATATAATTAAAGAAACTTATTTCGGAATGAAATATGATGCAAAAGGAGAAGTTCTCAGATGGGGATTCGGAATAATCTTTAATGCCAATTTATATATATATCTATATATCTATAATTTTTGAATAAAACTCATATTTCAATAGGTTTTATTTGGAACATTTTGACAGACAACTTTATGCTTAGCTTTTTTAATTGGAAGTTTCCACAAGCTCTTCAATTCGGATTTAATTATAATTTAACTATTTTCTTAAACCTTTTCGGCTGTTTTTGAGAATCATTTCATATAATTTAAGATTATCTTTTTCTGAAAGATACTCAGTTCAGTCAAATCCTTGACTCAATGTTGATTAACATCAAATTTGAGCTAATAATAACTATATGCTAGACCTTAAGGATTGAGTTTGTATTCTTTTTGGTTTCGATTGCGATTAATTTCCAGATTTGGCCAAAAACTTTTTTCAATTCAGTTGCGATTATTTTGTGTTCTGTCGAGTGTCTTAGGTTTTTAGGATACTTTTTTTTTTTAGCGGTTCTTTGGTTCGAATAATATATTCGATAATAATCTGCTTTAATCATTTACAGCTTAATTTAACTAGTAACTTATTAGAATCGAATTTCAATTGAACAATTTCCTTGAGCTATTTGTCGTTTATTTGGTTGTTTTTGTTTTGGGTTTTAACATTTTTCCAATCTTTTTCCGGCTCCACCAACTGCTTCGATTAATTATCGATTAACCTGCGATTGTTATCAAATTGTTTGTTTGGTTTCTTTTGAATTCCGTTTTTGCCAACTTGTTGTTGTGATCGCCACGACGACAGCTTCCCCCCTGCTGACATTGTTACGTAGCTGCTATTGTATTGGCCAACGTCTAAGCGTGTGTGAGTGTGCGTGTGTGTGCGTGTGTGTGTGTGTGTGTGTGTGCGCGTGTGTGTGCATTGAGTAGTTGAAATTGTATTTTCTGTGTGCGCTGGCACTTTGCATACTCGCAGCCTTACGTTTAAAATTAATTTATTTTGCCAAAGCGCGACAGACACACACACACACACATTCGCATACACACACACAGAGGCGCACACACACACACACCGTTGCCCATTGGCAAGTGAAAGTGTTGGACGCTTGGCCGCGACCGTCGCTGCTGCCGCTGCCGCTGCCGCTGTCGACGTTTGGCGCTCATCTTTTTGCTGCTGTCCGCGCTTTTGGTTGGCTGCCATCTGAACTTTGCGCTGTCATCCGGCCTGGACATGTGTGTGTGCGTGCGTGAGTGTGTGCGTGTGTGTGGGCGGTATGTGGGCGTTGTGTGTGTAGTTGGCATGCGGTTAAAAAGGTATCTCAAAGATACTAAATACTTTATGCATGAATGTGCCAAATAGATTTACGAGAAACGAGAAAGCAGTAGCCGCTCGCTCTCTTTAAATGCATGTGTGTGTGTGTGCGTGCGTGTGTGCGTGTGTGTGTAATGTGGTGGTGGCTCGCACGTATGTGTGTTGCCTGTCATGTGTGTGTGTGTGCGTCGATATTAAATTTAAATTGGCGCTTGAATATTTTAGAGTGAGCAGAGAAGAAGCAGCAAGAGAAGGAGGAGGAGCAGTCGGAAGCAGAAAGAAGAAGAGCACAACGGACACGATGGCTTGCAATTAAGCTTGATGTGAGTGTATGTGTGTGTGTGTGTGTGTGTGTGTGTGTGTGTGTGTGTCGTGTGCTTACACATTTATATATACACATGTGCATGTATACAAATACAAGGGACATGGTTAGTTGCCCATTGACTATGTGTGTATGTGTGTGTGATGCCTTTATGTAAGCCCTTAAATATTAATAACAGTTACAATTTTTAATGATTAAAAGTTGGCGCATGTGTGTGTGTGTGTGTGTGTGTGTGTGTGGCCAATCTGCGTGTCTGTGCGTGTGTGGGTGAGAGGGGAAGAGAGAGAACTGAGCAAAAGTACAGTTAGACAACAAATGCGAGTCAAGTTTTGACAAGTGTTGGCCATTCCATTACAACCCCCCTTCCCACTCCACCAACACCATCACACCACGCCATTAACAACAAGAACAACAACTACAACAACAACAGTAACGTGACCACATTAATTTGCTTGCTTTGTGCTGCCTACTTTTGGGTAGCAGCACCTACAACAACAACAACAATATCTCTGAAAGAGTTTGATCAAATCAACGAGCAGAAAAGAGATAGCTAATCAAAGAGAGCGTTAGGCAAACGAGCTGCACTCTAAATAGAACTTAAGTATGCATATATGCAGTGCGAGTGCGAGAACTAATTTAAGAGAGAAGAGCATGCAAAAGGCTTTGAAATGAATGGCAGCCGCCTTAAAAGCCTAAGCAAATATGCAAACAAGTACATGAAAAATGCAAATGCACTTGTTGCCCGCACCAAATGCAGCAACATGTTGTTGCGTGGCGCTCTTATCACAGACTGCTGTTGTTGTTGCTTTTTTTGTTGCCATCTCTGCTGGATTCAGGGCGGGTTTGTTTACATTTGTATAACGGCTGATTCACAATAATGCCAGAGACGTGCCAAAAGCAAACCTAAAGAAAAACTTGGCATAGCGAACAAAAAGAAGGAAAAAAAATGAAATAAAAACAAAACTAAGCTGGGAAACATGAGCAAAATTAGAGCACACACGGGGGCCACATATGCATGCGCGCGTTTGGGTGTGTGCGTGTGTATGTGTGTGACACACGTGTTGCACATGCATTGCATTTGCAAAATGCGAGCAACAACAAAGAGCACTGCGGATTAGACACGCACAACGGGCTCACTAGCAGCGGGCAGAGTATTTTTATGCAGACAGCGACTGCGACGGCGACGACGACGGCGGTGGCGACAGCGACAGCGACTGCACAATTTCTGCCAGCCATTTTACACGACACCCCACTTTGACACGCTCACACATTCGCCCTAGCGCTCTTTGTTCGTGTGCATTTGCTCATTTGGCAGTTGTTGCTCTCACAGCGGCGTTTCATTGCCATTTTGTTGCAGTTGGCGCGCAATGCGTTGGCATGTTTAGCGTCTGTGTGTGCGTGTGTGTGTGTGTGCGTGTGTGTGTGTGTATATGCTTGCGTGTGGCTGCAGCATTGTTTGCATTTCAAATTGAATTCCTTTAAAATTCAATTCCTGCGTGTGCGTGTGTTGGCATTTTTGTGCGTTGTGCATCTGCTGTTTTTTCTGTCTCTCTTCTTTGTTGTTTTTCGTCTGCAGTTGTTTTTGTTGCTTTCAATTATGATTGAGCAGCATTTGTCGTACGTTTTGTTGTTTTGGTTTGGCTTAGTTCCTTTGTATGCACACATGCATGCGTATATGTATGTGTTTTTTTTTTGTGAGTGCGTGCGTGAGTTTTCTGGCTTGTCACCCCCAACCCACTGGACACAGCCATTGGGAACAGCAGTGTCTCGCGTAGCGACTCTACACTTTTTGGGCATCTGTTACGCTTGGGATCAGTTCTTAAGCCAAAACTGATCCCAGGCGAAATCGTAGCAAATCTCTAGAAATATGCAAATGAGGGCCGAAGAGAAGCAGTTGAAACGTAGCCGAAGTGTTAAGAAAACAAAAAGCCACAGAAAACAGTGAAAAACACACACACACAAACACAAAATAAGGAAGAAGAAGAGAAGAGGAGGAAGAAAGAAATACAAAAAGCAAAAGGCAAGATTGTGCAAACGAAAACATCAGCTCAGAGCCAAAAACAACAAGCCATACACTGTGCTAAAACAAGGAGAGTAAGCAAAAAATTAACGAAAATTCAAGTCTCTCTTTTTAAAATAAGTGATTCCAATTATACATAAAAGTCAATTGCATATGCTATATATTTATAGGCAAAGCTCTCTTATTACACCTTATCCAATTTTTGATTAGGTAAAACTTTTCTCTCAGTGTTGAAACGGAGTATGTACATTAAGAATTTTCGCTGGTTAGTTGACAATTGTCTTCGTGTGAAGTGCAAATAGATCTTACATGAGATGTTCAGCGCACAAGTACATAGAAAACACACAGTACATGCACACATGTAAGCAAACACACATACATACAAATGCATGCAAAAATTAAAAAACGAGAATAATTGAAGGCTTTCCAACAGCTAACTTCTCCACCCTTATGGACAAGGGGAAACGTGCGGAATTGCAACGATTTGCAAGCTAAGCTTAAAAGTATGTTAATAGCAGCAGAAACGGCAGCGGCGGCAGATAGCATTGTTTTAACTGGGTTCTACATTGGGAATGGATATTTAAGAGAGAATTTTTGGGGTTGTTTTAAGAGTATCATAAATCCGTTGCACTAATTACTTGAATAGCCCCCCTTTTTTTGGTTTTACCTCTTTTGACCCAATAACAAGAGGCTGCAAAGCGATTGCGACTCAACATGACGAACCCAAAAAGAAACTGCGGATATTCATATTTTACATACATATGTATGTACATACTTATGTATATTTTAACACATTCACATACATTTATACATACATGCGTATGTACATATGTATATGAATGACGCTGCCACAAAGTCAACACCAAAATGCCAACACCAACAATAAAAGAGAAAAACAACAACAGCCGAGCAAACTCCAAGCCGGCTTTAGGCAAAAAAAAAAAAAAAAATTAAGAAAAGAAAACAACAACAAATGGTCGCAGGCGCGCAGAGAAACCACAACAAACGGCGCAGCCGCAACGCCGCAGCGCCATACATGCAAAAAGCGACGGGGGAGTGGAATGGGGAAGGAGAGCCAACGGCTTTGGCCCTGAGCCAATGCGAGCGTGACTCATGGGCAGCGCAATATGTTGCGGCGACGTCGACGGCGGCGCCAACGGCTTGCCGGAGTGGCGCTCGCGTTACATAAGCCGAAGCTGAGAGACAAAAACCGAAGCCAAAACCAAAGACGAAGCTTAAACTAAAGATGAAGCTGGCAACACGTCGGCTTAAGCTTATGTTTGTTTGTTCTCACACCCGTTGACGCCCTCTCACTCGCTCTCGCACTCTCGCATAATTAAAAAGTAACGGCGCTGACAATGACAGCTGTACGCGCTCAATTAAAAAGTCATTAACTGCCACACACACTCGTGCACACAGAAAATGAGAGAGGGAGAGCCCGCTATTGGCAGCTAGAGATGGACACTGGACACGCATTAAGGACTAGCTGTGATTGACGCTGACACGCAAGGCCTCTGCCTCTACCCCGACGCAACACACACATACATATACTCACACGCACGCACGCACCTTGTAATTAGAGTTGAGTTAGGCGGCGACGGCGGCCCTACCTGCGCCTGCGCCTGCGCCAGCGCTCTCGCAACTGTTGCGTGTCATAAATGCGCCATAAAACTGCCTAGTCCCGCTGCACACTTGAGCCGGCTGCAGCGGCTGCCGCATCAGCTGTCTAAGCGGGCTTAAGATCACCCACCCCACACGCTGCGCACGCAGCTTTTCGCTGTTCTTCTCTGCTGTTAGACGCTGTCGCGCTGTTATTGTAATTGCTCTTATACTGCTTCTTCTATCTGGCTGCTGCTCCTTGGCCTTGTCTTGCACGCGGCTGCTTTGCTGTTCATTTATTTATATACAGTGGAGATTCGCTATGAAATGCGACGCTTCCATTAATCTATTTGAATTTTTACATTTTGCTACTATTATTTAACAATTTTATTTTTTATATAAAACATATTTCTATCCGATAAATGTACAAGTCCGTAAAAATAAGCTACTTTTTGGCATTGTTTACATTTCAAATTAACACAGAAAGTCGCGTGAACATCCTTCGACACACAGCAGTTGCTCTTAGTCTCTGCCCACTGTACACCAAACACACACAAGCAGAGATTTTTGAAGTTGCGGCCCGTTTTGTTTTTGTTTTTTTCTTTTTCTCTCTCTTACTGTGCCCCTACTTTGGCTCTTCCTCTTCCTCTTCATCGTGCTTCGTCGTCTTCAGCGTCGTCTTCTTTATTGTTTTATTGTCAGTTTAGGGATTTGACAATTTGCTTGCTGATTTTTTATGACAATCATGTATGTAAATTTTCGGCGTGCCTTCTGCGCTCAACTCTTCCTCATGGCCCCCGCAGCCCTAGATGTGCGCTTGTGTGTGTGCTGCTGTATCTGTATCTGAGCGCCATTAGCTGGCATTTGGCTTACGAGATTTTTAAATACTTTTGGGCATATTCAGGCGTCCCAGCCCAAAAAAAAAAAAAAAGAAGTAAACCTTAAGCTCGCACCCGCGCCCGCGCCCGCGCCCTCTACTCGAACCCGAACCCGAACCCTTCGGATGGCTATTTTTAGTTTTTCGCTCTGGCTTTACGCTTGTATTATGTGTATACATATGTGTGTATATTTTTTATGCTGTGCATAAAAGTTGAGTTTATTAATTTTAAAGCGTTGACAAGTTTTACGAGTGCCCTTAAAAGTAGCCACACAAGAACAGAAACTAGGCTAGTAGTGTGAGGCGGACGTGTGCGACTCTTCCGAGTCTGTGAGTCAAGCTGGCTAATAGAGCAGGAATGTGGCCCAATGGAATGGTGACCAATTCAATCAGATCGAAATGCCTGCCAAGCAGCTGTTTCAAGTTTGTTTTCTTCGCTTGGTAAAACTTTTCTTTTTGTTTCTTAGCATTTCTTCGTCAATGTGGTGCGAATCCGTGCATCAAATCACTTAGCAATTACAAAGCCATTCAAAACAAAGCCAAAACAATTTGTTCCATTTGCCTAGCAGTGCTACGAGCCGAGTTACATGGGGTTAGTTGTTTCAAGCCGGGTCTTGAAAACAGTTTGGGGCCGCATCATCGCCAAGAAATGGCCAAATAGAGCTGAGTGCTTTTAGTTTTGCGTTTTTTCTTCTTTGATTCGCAAAAGCAAAATAAATAAATTATAAAAAGCAAATCAAATGCAAAAAAAAAAAAAATAAAATAACAACAATGCAAAAACAGCCAGCGTTGGCAAAGCAAAAACAAATGCAGCCACAGAAAGAGACAGCAAAAGCGGCGGCGGTGACGGCGACGGCGGCCGCGACAGCGACGTAAGCGAAAACACAAAACGCACGGCACATAAATGCTGTTGCTGCTGCTGCTGCTGCTGTCGCCTTTGTTGCTGTACATAGCACACACACTCACTCACAAACACACACGCACGCAAGCCCAGCAGCGACAGCGACGCGAGCAGCGACCACTGCGCTGCTGCTTCTATGCGCGCATATGTGTGTGCGTAAGTGTTTGCTTCTGCCGCTGCTGCCTCGGCTGCGGCAGCGGCTGCGGCTGCTGCTGCTGCCAGAATGCCGCATGCACGTCGGTCATTTGTATTTGGAAACACAATTCCGTTCCGTCATTTGTATTTGGAACGCCGTAGCAGAAAGAAGGACACGAGCGAATAAGCGACGAAGCGTGCGAACGGAGTGGAGCGGCTATTTTAGCTTTTAGCGCCCTTTTTTGTTTCATTTTCTTTGTACATGTAAAATATAAAAAAAATACAACATACGGCAAAAATCAACAACATTTTTGGCAACATTTTCGGCAAAATACCCAAAAACTATTTCGGACTTAAACACAAAAAAACGAAAAACTAAAAACTAAAAAACGAGAAAATTCTAAAAGAAAAACACTAAAAAGTTTTAACAATTAATAACCGCGTTTTGTATTGTTTTCCATTGTGTTCGTAAACATTTTTTTCTGTTGTCACAAAACCGACTACAACAAAAAAAAAAACAAAAAACAAATCTAACATAAAAGTGATCTTGGTGTGAACATAATGTAATGTAACCGAAAAGTATGAATATCCACAAGCTAAAAGAAAACGGTCGAAAAAACTAACCGGCGAACAGCAGGCGAAAGCGAAACGAAATTGTTTTCGCGCTCGCAAAATCAAAATTCTAAATTCGAACACACGCAAAAAAAAAAAAACACTTATCCCAACAGTTCTTCGTTTCGGTTATTTTTTTATGTTATTATTCTTCAGTTGTTTTGTGTTTCGGTGAAGTAGAAGAAGAAGAAGCAGCCGAGAGAGCAGCAAGCCGCTAAACACAATAACTGCACAAAGCAAAGGCGCAGATAAGTAAGCAAAAGCAATAACAAGATCAACAGCGACGAAGATGGCGATGGACAGACATAATGTTGATGATCATCAACCACCACCATCATCATCATCATCGTCGTCGTTTTTGCCAATCAAATTCATAATTGTTATGTAGTTGTATATATATACATTTTTTTTTTCAAGTGTGTGTGTGTGTGTTTGAATGCAAAACTATACGAACACTATGAACACAAAGAAATGTGAAAGCAACCGCAGCAAGAGCAAACGCAACCGCAGCTGCATTTCTAAGAGAGCGCAATGTTAACGCAAAAAAAAAAAAATTAAAATAACTCTCAGCACATGTAAATTTGGCATGCCTTGTATATGTTTTTTTTCTTTTTTTTTTTTTAATGAACAGTGATAAGCAAAAGCTGCAGCTGCGACTGCGTTGAATTCTGCTGCCGCTGATACTCTTAAGCGATCAGCATGCACGCGTTTTTTCTCTCTCTCTCCCGTGCACAAAACAAAGAGAGTGACCGTCTTTTTGTTTTGTGAACTAAAGAACATGCAAAAAAGCCAAGAGGCGAACCGTTAGCTGAGAGCGCAAGCAGTGTGTGTGTGTGTTAGTTAAATAAACTTTTAAATAAATTGAAATGGGAATTAATAATTAAATTACATCAACATTTTTACAGTACAAATACCAAATACATAAAAACAAAAGCTAAATCAAAACTAAACCAAACGAACGGCAAAGCAGCCAACGAAAAAAAAAACAACAACAAAACAACTAGAACAACAGCAACAAATAAAACAAGAGCAGCTGCAGCAGCAGCAACAGCAACAAGAACAACAACAGCTAGCAACAATTAACAAGCGAGCCACATGAGCAGCAGCGCGACGCCAACGCCGACGCAGACGCCAACGCCGACGACTTATGTAGCGTTACATGGCGAGCATAAAAAGTGAAATGCCGCCACTGCACGCGGCAGAGGCGCTAGCCGCCAGCAGCAGCAGCAGCGCAACGGATAGCGGCGGCGGCGGCAGCACAGCAGCAACAGCAGCAGCAGCAACAACAGCAGCAGCAACAACAGCAGCAACAGTTGCTGCTGCTTCTGCTGCCGCTGCTGGCTCTGGCGGCAGCGCGCCCGCAACGCCGAATGCCAATGCAACAATCAGCGCCGCTGCCGACTCCAGTGATAATCAGCCGGGCACGCCGCAGCCAGCAACACAACAGCAGCAGCAGCAACAACAACAGTCGCTAATGGCTGCCGAGGCACAGCAGCAACAACAGCAACAACAACAGCAGCAGCAGCAGCAGGCGTCGGGCATAACGCATCAGCCCTATGCGACCCATCACATGTACCCAGCGCAGCAGCAGCAGCAGGTCTATGGCAGCATCTATGCCAGCGACATGCAGCAGCAACAGCAGCAGCAGAGCTATGCCGCCAGCAGCTACATCAACAGCTACGAGCAATTCTATCAGCAGCAGCAGCAGCAGCAGAGCGCCGTCGACTATGGCAGCGCGTACATTGACTACACGAAAGCCGTGCGCTATCATCCGTATTTGCAGCAGCCCACCTCTGTGCTGCCAACAGCAGCTGTTGCCACAGGAGCAACAGTTGCTGCCGTTGAGGACGCCGCCGCAGTGGCGGCGGCAGCAGCAGCAGTGACAACAACTGCGGCAGCAGCTGGCGCTGCGATGAGTCCGCGCGTGGTCAGCAGCAGCAGCCCCACCTCCACCTCGTCGCATCTGCAGCTGAGCAGCGCCACGCCCAGTTCGCCGGGAGGCGGCTGCAAGCTGCAGTGCAAGAAATGCGGCATACTCAACACCAACGAATCCGAGCTGCAGGAGCACATTGCCAATGTGCACGGCGAGTCGCCGTACGGCAGCAGCGGCTACGCCAGTTCGCCGTACATCAAGGAGGAGATGCCGATGCCGACGCCGACAGCGGTGGCAGCAGCAGCAGCTGCGGCGGCGGCAGCCAGCGGCGAGCTGCTCGACTTGGACTCCCAGAAGATGGTCTATCATCAGCAACTGTTGCAGCAGCAACAACAACAACAACAACAACAACAGCAGCAGCAGCAACAACAACAGCTGCAGCAGCAGCAACAACAACACGATGCAGTTGTCTCCGGGCTGCCGTTGGCGTTGCCAGATCCGCTGCACTCGATGCAGTCGATGCAGCAGCGCGCACTGCACAGCTGGGAGCAACAGGCGCCGCCAGCGGAGGCGGGCCTGCCTGCGTACATGCAGCCGCTGCTAGACAAGTCGCCGCATTATTACGGCTCGCCAAAGCAATCGCCGTATCCGGCGACGGGCGGCATTAAACAGGAATATGCGCTGATCAAATCCGAATATGCCGACTCGCAGCACTATGTGGATAAATCGTTTGATCCGACCTCCGCGGAGGTGACCACCAGTCCCGCCGAGTTTCCCAGCACGACAACGGGCGGGGCACAGGATGGCGGCGTCGGCGGCAATGGGTCCGGCAATGCGGCGCCGTATCGCGGCTTTGAGCCGCCCAGCTCCAGTTCGGTGCTGCCGGCCAACAGTCTGACCGCCAAGGCGGCCACCTGGAAGTCGAATGAGGCGCGTCGCCCGAAGACCTACAACTGCACCGCCTGCAACAAGTGGTTCACCAGCTCGGGCCATCTGAAGCGCCATTACAACACGACGCTGCACAAGAATGCGGTCAAGTCGAGCGGCCAGCCCGATCCGGCCACGCTGCCCATATCTGCCCATCATCATCCCGCACGCGATCCCGTCACGAAGACCAGTCGACGCGGCAATGCTGCAGCCGCAGCGGCAGCAGCAGCCGCCGCAGCCGCCGCAGCAGCAGCAGCAGCGGCTGCTGCTACACAACAAGAGCCGCCAGCGCCGGAGCCGCCCAGAAGTCCGCCCGATTATGGGGGCGGCGGTGTTTGTGGGGCGACGGGCGTGCAGGTGGGCGCCGCCATGTCGCAGTACTCGGCCTCGCCGTCGCCCACCGCCCAGCAGCAGCAGCAATTGGTTGCCGGCAATGGTTATGCTAGCAATGGGCATGGTCACGCCCACTATCATGGCCACTACAACATGCAGCAGCAGCAGCAGCAACAAGTGCAATCGACGACAAACGCTTCACCACAGCATGCTAACAGCAGCAGCAACAACAACAGCGGCAACAGCAGCAGCAGCAGCAACAATCACAACTCCGTTTTGAACGGTCACCCAAACGGGCTAGCAGGTCCCTCCGCCCCAATCAACAACAACAACAACAACAACACACAAATGCCGTCCTCCCAAATGAGGGGCCTGCTGAACAAAACAACAATCAACAACACAACAACAACAACAATAGCCACAGACACAACTATAAAGATCGAACAAATGGAGGACAGCAACTCAGCAATGGTCATGGAGGAGCAGCTGGAGGAGCAGCAGCAGCAGCAGCAGCAACACGTGTTACAGCAGCAACATCACCCACTGGAGCAGCAGCAGGTCAGCTATCTGCTGTCGCGGCCATATCACAGCAGCAGCAGCAGCAGCAACAACAGCAACAGCAACTCGCCGCTTACTATTTACCACCACCACCAGCACCAGCAACAGCTGCCGCTGCAGCAGCAGCAGCTGCAGCCGCCGCCGCTGCTGCAGCAGCAGTTGGAGCTGGACCAGCAGCAGGAGCTGCTGCAGCAGCAGCAGCAGCAGCACCACCACCACCACCACCACCAACTGTTGCAGGCAATGGATTTCTCGCGCACCCAGCCGCTGCTGCCGCCGCCGCCTATGGCAGCGCTGCTGCCGCCTATAACAATGGACTACAACATGCTGGCTTTGGATATGCAGCAGCAGCACAGCAATATGCTGCAGTGCAGCAGCATCAGCACGCAGCAGCAGCCGTCGCTGCCGGTCACTATTACCACCACGCACACGCCCACCCTCACGCCCATCCACACGCACACGCCCATCCACACGCCCACCACCACGCCCACGCCCACGCACACGCACATCAATATGGACATGGGATGCACCACTATGCAGGCGCAGCATTACCTGGCACCACAGCCGCTGTCGCCGCCGCAGCAGCAGCAGCAGCAACTGTTGCTGGTGGACAACAACAGCAGCAGCAGCAGTACGGCCAGCAGCCATACGCCCAACAGCATCAGCAGCAGCAGCAGCAGCAACATCATCAGCAGCTCAGTAGCAGCAGCGGCAGCAACAGCATCGCCTCCGCCGCCGCCGCAGCAGCGGCAGCAGCAGCCGCCGCACATCATCACCAGCAGCAGCAGCAGCAACATCACCAGCAACATCACCAGCAACCACACCAGCAACAACAGCAGCAGCAACATCTCCAGCAGCAGCAGCAGCAACAACAGCAGCAGCAGCAACAACAACACCCTGCCATGCTATCAGCAACTGCCGCCGGTGCTGGAGCACACAATGAGCTATCACACTATTATTGGTAACGAGCCGGGCGCCTATGATGCCTACACCAGCGATGGCCATCAGATATTGCAGCTGATGCCCGCCTCGCTGTTTGCGCCCTATGCCCCCCTCTCGCCCTATTCGGTGGCCGCACAGCGTTCGCCGCAGGAGGGCGACTTGCCGCCGGTGCATACGCTGACCAATGCGTTGCAGGCACAGCAGGAGGCGCAGCAGCAGCAGCATCAACACCATCAACAACATCACCAGCAGCAGCAGCATACAACTTTAACGCTGTTGGCCACGCCCACACCGTATTCGCCCACAGTAAGCAGCTCGCGTGCAACACCAGCCCTCGAGCTGGACATGGTGTCGCTGATGGCACAACAGCAGCAGCAGCAGGAATATGAGCAATATCAACTGCAGCAGCAGCAACTCGAGCAGCAGCAGCATCAGCTTGAGCAGCAACAGCTCGAACAACTGCAGCAGCAGCAGCAGCAACAACAACAGCAGCAACAACAACAACAACAGCAAATGCAACAAACTGTTGCCGTGCTGCCCAAAAAGCGACGTGCTGCTGCTGCACTGTCAGCGGCAGCAACAACAGCAGCACAGCCGCCGAGCAAGAGACGTCGCAACAGCAGCATCGGGTCGACATCGCCACACTCGACAACATTGCCATCGGGTCGCATCAAGTGCCTGGAATGCGACAAGGAGTTCACCAAGAACTGTTACCTCACGCAGCACAACAAGAGCTTTCACTCCGGTGAGTATCCATATCGTTGCCAGAAGTGCGGCAAGCGTTTCCAGTGCGAGGAGATCTATACCACGCATCTGGGCAGGCATCGCACCCAAGACAAGCCGCACAAGTGCGAGCTGTGCCCCAAGCAATTCCATCACAAGACCGATTTGCGGCGCCACGTGGAGGCCATCCACACGGGCCTCAAGCAGCACATGTGCGATATATGCGAGAAGGGCTTCTGTCGCAAGGATCATCTGCGCAAGCATCTCGAAACGCACAATCGCCCGCGTGTTGTTGGCAAAAAGGCGGCAGCTGTTGCCGCTGCTGCCGCAGCAAAGGCTACCGCAGCGGCGGCAGCAACAGCCGCCGCCGCAGCAGCTGCTGCGGCAGCAGCAGCAACAACAACAACAATTGCGAGGCAAACAGTTAGTTGCATGCAACCAGGCAATAAGCTGGACGATGTGGCCGCTGACGATGATAGTTTGCTAGACGACGATGATGAGGACGATAATGATGCACAGCAGCAACAGCAGCAGCAGCAGCAGCAACTGTTGCTGAGCGGGGAGCATCATTTGATCAAAAACGAATTTGTTGATATTAAGCACGAGTACGAGGAGGAGTTTACGGAGGAGTTTCAAATTATTGAAAAGGACATTGAAATGTATTGAGCGCAGGGGTTCGAACTGGGCATAGTTATACATATACATATACATACATATATATATATATGTATGTATATATGTAGGTAGAGCAGGGGGTGTGGGGCTTTGGGTGGGTCTTGGGTCATAAAAGGGGTGGGGCTTGTCTGCAAATGCTCGAGGCTTTGAAAACTGTTTCTGTTCTCTGGTTTTTGTGTATTTCATTTCATTTTAAATCCTAGCACAAAACTTTTGGTAACAACTTTTTATTGCACCTGCGGCAATAAATTGTTATTAATTTGTTTTTCTTTTTGTATTTTGTTTCTTGTGTTGCAACCAATTTTTATTGCACTTGCAGCAATAAATTGTTTTACTTGCATTTTGATCAAAGCCTTTAGCCTTTGCAGACACGCCCACTCAGCACAGCTGTAATTAACTAAACTTTTGCCATATATGAGAAAGAAAAACAAACAAAAAACACACACACAACTATAACTATGAAATATTTAACTATATAAATATATATATATATATATTTATATATCTATTTTTTTGTATTCGAAATTCCTAATTGTTGTAGCAGCAAATTTAATTTAATGACAAACAAATTTATGTTAAATTGTATTATTATTATTAATTATGAATTAATTATTGTATTATTTCTTGTCTTAGTATTTTGTAATTTTTTTTTAATTAACCTTTTTTTTTTTATTGTTTGTATAATTAACTTTTTAAGGCCGCGCATACCTCAAAGACAAGTAGAGAAACGAAAAGAAAAGAAAAGAAAAGAAAAGAAAAGAAAAAACGCTTAAAGAATGCAACACACACAAACACAAATCAGGGCAGAACCATATATCTATATATGTCTATATCTATATATATATATATGATAACTGTAACATTATAGGCAACTATCGTATATGTTAGCGCACAATTTAGTTGATTGTTTTTTTTTTTTTTTTTTTAATTAATTAAAATTAGTTGTTGTTTTTCTGTCAGCCTGTAAACCATAAACTCGAATGCCATATATAAATATGTAATGCCAATTGATATATAGCTATATACTATATATATATATATATACATAGGTAACACTAGCCTACAAAACGCCAAATTGTCAGCAAAAAAATGAAAACAAAACAAAAACGCAAATATCAGGGATAATATTTACACTTAACAGTTATAGTTCTTACATAGAGACAGACGTATATATATATATACATATATATATATATATATAGATAATTATATATATATATATATATATGTATATGTAGAAATTGCGTATTATATATATTTATTATCATTAATTTCTAATTTATGCATTTCTTTTGTAAGCCACAAAAATAAACGAAAAATAATCCATTTATATTTACATTTTTTTCGTTTTAATTTTCTTATAAGTTAAAAAATTGATAATTTTTTAATAATTTGCCTTAACGTAATACTCAAAACAAAAAGGAATACAAATTTGCCATTAGCTTTATGTTTATTCATGTTAAAACCAATTTTTTGAATGCACAAAACAAAAAACTTCCTTAAAATTTGCTCCATATTTTTATATAGTTTATACACATAATTTCTTATTATTAAATTTATATAAATATGTACGTCTTTTTTTTTTTTGTGTGTAACTAGCGCAACAAATTTTTTAACTACTTATATATATATATATATTTAGATATTAGAATTAAAAAGAGCGCAAAGCAAAAAGAAAAGACAAAGACAAAGGAATGCGCGAAGAGGCAGAGGCAGAACGGAAGAAAGACGGAGACGCGTACCAAACCAAGATCTATAAAAAAGCAAAATAAATTATTGAAAATGTTTCAAACCAAAAAAAAAAAAATCACACAACTTTATAATTTTTCTTATTTCTTTTGTTTATTTCTGGTATGCATTTGTTAAATATTATTTTTTTCAGTTTATTATAAATATTTTTTATGATTTTTATTTACAGTTTTTGGTTTCATTTCTGAAGGAACAGAACAAGTCCATTTATCAAGTCCATGCTTTTTCGCATACTCTTCCAGTGTGGGGTCTTTCCAACCACGTGACGTTTATGGCGTCGAGTAGTTTGGTTCTTTTGCAAAACATGCAGTTAAACATGTCTCTCCGATCAGATCTTAACAACTAAACGAACTGAATCTGCGCTTGAGCCAAGCACTCGAAATTTGGTACAGATCTGACCTGGGCTAGCACAAGGCTATATATACTGTATATATATGACTATATCATTTGATTCTTGCTAGAAAACTACATTATATACATATGGAAAAACAATCATGTTATTCTAGAGAAAAAGCCTTAACTTTTAGATATTAGGCAGATTTATCAAAGGGCTTTAAGAGAATTATATCTGGCCGATTCTGCTGAGCTACAAAAAGAAAGCTCTGATTGGCTTCTTTTATATATATTGTATATATATATAGGTATAGATGTGGTATATATGAAGGTATATATATATATATATATAGATATAGACATAGTAAACACAAAGGTGTATATATATGTATAGGTATGTGTATAGTTTATACACTTAGTTGTATGTATGTGTGTATACATCTAGGTATATGTAGGTATAGGTATAGCCATATATATGTATGCCTATATATGCACAAAGTAAGGGCATTTAAAAGTCGCTCAGCTGCGCGTCGGTCGTGCGCTGAACTTCTTGTTAATTTTGTTAATTATTTTTGTTGAAATTTATTTTTGTATTTTGTTGTTGTTGCTGCTAGTTCCAAAGAAACTACGTGCGTGTGTTTAAATATTATTTTATTTTTTTTTCTTGTTTTTTTTCCATACGAAAGTCGAGACGCAGGCAAATTGTGGCAAGCCGAATTTTAGCGACGCGCCGTTGATCGTTCTGCAAGAGAAAGACATGTGCACGTGTAAGCACATATACACATACACACACATGTGTGTGTGTGTGTGTGTGTGTGTGTGTGTGTGTGTGTGTTTATAGATAGTTATGTATATGCTTATATATGGCGAATTCGGTTCCTTGTGGCACAACAACGACAACATAGAGCATAGGACAGCTGCAGCCAAAAGCTTGAGATAGTTTGCTAGCTAGGCTCTAGTTCTGGCATATATATATATATATATATATATATATATATGTGTGTGTGCTTAATATATCTTTTTGTACTTCTCTGGTAACTGGCTGTGCGCTTTATGGCGACATCTAAGTGCCTCGGCAACAAATCATAAGCAGCAAGCAAAGTATCTTTGTATCTGTATCTGGCAAATGCCAAAAAAAAGAAGAAAGAAATGAAATGAAAAAAACATGAAAACCAAAGACAACGCTAGCAACATAACACGCACACATGTGGCCAGCTGCCTGTCTCTGTGTGTGTGCGTGTGTGTGTGTGTGTGTGTGTGCAGGAACAGCAGTAAATAGCCAAAAAAAAAAGTATATACACACACAGGCGCAGCAAAGACAAAGTAGAAGAGACAAACGAAATGTGCGCGCCACAGCAAGCGGCAGCAGCAGCAGCAGCACGAAGCACGCAGCGAGTGTATCTCAAAGATACGCAAACAGCCAAGCGACGCGACGCGACGCCGAAGTTGAAGTTGAAGTTGCGCGCCTGCGCAGCAGCGACGGCAGCGTCGGCAACGTCTCCGACTATGGCTATGTCATCATAACATACAACGTCGTCGTTGCCGTTCGTTGTTGTCGTTTGTACACTGCGCGAAAGGATCTAACCAAAATTGAATTTGCTTCAAATTATCTGCTAACGAGCATATATTTCTTCCATTTAGCTAGGCTCCAATTGTTTTTTTTGCCATTTCTGTCGAGCAAAATCCAGAAAAAACCTATTTTTTTTTTTGGCTCTGTTAATGTTCATAAATAATCTATTTGAGAACCCTTCAAATAGCACCGATTTTGTATGATCTTTGAGCAAGGAAGCATAGATATAGCATAACTATATAAATCCTTAAAATAGCACAGATTAAATATGTTTCTTGAGCCCGGCTTTCGCTCTGGGCTGGCACAATCTGTTCCCATATAGAGTTCACATTCTCAAACAATCAATATATCTATATCTATATCTAAATCTATATCTATATCTATATCTATATCTATATCTATATCTTTATCTATATCTATATCTATATCTATATCTATATATCTATATCTATATCTATATCTATATCTATATCTACATATTTCATATCTATATCTATATCTATATCCATATAAACCCTTTAAATAGCACAGATTCAGCTTGCTTTCAACAGCAAAGTGTGTCGAATCCTTCTTCTCATTTATCATTTGCCTTACTAACACTTCCTTTGATTGGCTTACATGTGCAGATGCCACAAATTTCGTTCAGTGTATTCGTATCTGTGAATTTCTACTTGCTGCTGACGCTGCTTCTGCCCTTTGGCTGTTGTTGTTGTTGTTGTTGTCGCGTTTGTTCTCGCTGTGCGTTTTTCTTACGCGGTTTGTTTGTTGAACATCAAACTGGTTTCCTGTACATATGCTCATCCAGCAACAACAACAACAGCAGCAACAACAACAACAAGCGGCAGCAACAACAACCATCTGTAATTTTAATTTTTCGGCAAGGCAGAGATTTCGATCGACGACGACGACGACGACGTCGCTGCCCAGGTAGAAATTGTGTACCTTTATATTGTTTGCTTGCGCTGCCTTTGTGTGTGTGTGTGTGTGTATCTTGTAGATAGCTCGAAGACAGTAGACACACACACACACAGACTCATGCGCTGCTCTCTTTGTTGTGTGTGTGTGTGTGTGTGTGTGTGCGTAATCCTTGCTGCCTTTTCCATGTTTTTCTGCTGTTTCGTCGTCTTCTGCTTATGTGTTGCAACAACAACAACAACAACAACACGAGCTGTTACCATGATTCATAGTTGTTGCCGCTGCCGCTGCCACATATACATATATATAAATATATATATATATATGTATATACACATACACGTAGACCGACTATGTATCTGCAGCTCCTTTCATATATCTATATATATGTATAAATATATATATATAAAAAGTCTTGCATTGCTCGGAGCCAAAAACTCTCTGCACAATAGCTGCCTGTCAAGGCTTTTGTCTGCGTATCTGTATCTTTGTACATGTAGCTGTATCTGTATCTCTCTCTTTCTCTCTCTGTGTGTGTGTGTGCAAATATCTGTGGCATACATTCTCATAGAACAGCCGTCGCATGTTTTTCATGTTTTTCTTCGCCTTTGATTTTACGATCGTTGCGCAAATGCTGCTGGGCAGGATTCGCATTTTAGCTGCTGCCCCAGTCCCAGTTCCAGTTCCAGTTGACAATTGCCGGTTGAATTTGTTGTAGTTATAGCCAACTGATACGCTGCCCCGCCCCGCCCCGCCCGGCCCGCCTCACCTTGCCTCGCCTCGCCTCTGGGCACATGTGTTTTTGGCTTCCATTTGAGCTGTTGCTTCGCTCTTTTCTTTTCGTCGGTTCGCGGTTTTTGCTTTTGTTTTGCAGCCGAATCCTTGCCGCCTTGCTGCCTTGCCGCCTTGATCCTGCCCCGCCCCGCCCTTATCATAACTGTTTAACAGCGCTCGGGCAACCTTTTGCCTTGATTCGCCCCATATTAATATATAAAATATATATATATATATACTTATATTATGTGATAAATTAGTTATATGCTCGATATACTTATATTAATTTATTTCTGTGCCCGCTGTCTGACACTTGATTGACTCTCTTATTAACCCATGTTGCGCCGCGCATTACTGTATATGGACAACAACAACAACAAAAGAAAAAAACAGCAAAAAGGTTAAAATTTGCCTAATTCCAAAGGGTCGGATCGGGTCGGGTCGGGTCGGGTCGAGCCCGAGCTTGACATCTAACACAAAAACTCAATCAAATTAGCGGCAAATGTGAATTATGTCAAGAACCAAAGCCCAACCCCCTTGCCCCAACTCACCCCCCCCCCCTCCCCACCCCTCTATCGCCCCACCCACTAGCAGAGAGCGACCGATTTTCACATTTTCCACGAAACTGTTAACTGTCGTTTCCATTTGACTTTTCCTCCGAGCCGCATTTTTGGTCTTCTTTTTACTTTTTGTGTGTGTGTTTTTTTTAATTACCAAACATTTGACAGCATCCTGATGCTTATATTGTGTTGTCTATAAAGTGAAGATACACACACACACACACACACACACACAGTCTTAACCTTTTTTGGTTTTTGGCTTTTTAGAGAGAAAAATGTTGCGTGTGAGCGTGTTGCTAGAGAAATCAACCCCCGAAATAGCGTTAGATATTTGATTTGAACAAAATTCAATGCCAGCAATAGCTAGAAGAAGCAGATAAACCAGCAGAGCATAGCATGGCCGCCATGCTGCATCATCATCATCATCAGCATCATCATCAGCATCATCAACATCTTGAGCTCGAATCTTGAGCATCTGCCAATGCTGCGCCTCTGCCTGATGCTCTTCCCCTAATTTCTATCTATCCTCCCGAAACTGTGATATACAATTGCCAATAATGGGTAGTTAGAAGGTTGAACGCGTTTCAAATACGAAAAAAAAAAATTGATTTTACTACTCTTCTTTCTTTGTTATATAGGGCTTTCATATAGTATATACACTAGAGAGTAGGGTAAATATATTATATCAATAATAATATCAATTAGTTTTCTAGCACTGGAAATCTAGTCTTAGTTGACAAATCACATTCATGATTCGATCTGATCTTTTGTTCATCAAAAATTCGTAAGCCAATCCCTGTCTTTGCACATACTTACGTCCAGATCTTGGCTAAGACCTTAGCTTGTCATATATATTATCCGGGATAACAGAAAATATCTGCTACACTTGATATTTACCCAAAAGTTGGCATATACCGAATATGGTTGGATAAATGTATGGCAGTATATTGGCCTTAACGAAAATATGCTTAGATAAGTATATTTAGATGAATGTAAATTATCGAAGCTAGATCAAAAGTTTTTATATCAGCTTTTGGTTCGTCTGTTTCTTAAACTGTTTTGCTTTACGATTCATTTCAGATTTCGCACTCGAGTTAACTCTAATTGAATTGTTAAGATTAGAATGTTCGTTAATTACGACATTTAAATAGAAATAAATGACTTGAGTTGACAGTCTGTTATTGATATAATAGGTATAATAATCACAATAGAGTCCACAGTCACAGTAACAATATAATACCCTATATCTGATATTTTGATATTCAAAACTTTTGCTGCAGTTCGTTTGGCCATCAAATCATTTAAATAGATTTTTTTTTGTAAATGTGCTCCCAAAACAAATCCTGTTCTTCGGAGTATATTGTAAAAAGCAAGTCATGCTCTTTGGAGTCTCTCACACAAGGAGCAGCTCTTTGCTTGGCTCATGATATCACAAAAAAAAAGAAGAGAGAAACAAACTTGCAACATTCTTGAACAGTTGCCATGCATTGTTTTTTCCCACACATACTTAGCATATTTATGTGTACATATGTGTGTGTGTGTGTGTCTGTGCATATGTTTGTTTAATTATTATTAATTATTGCAATCAATTCGCAAGAAGAAACCACCCACAAATGCAAATGCGCACACACGCACACACACACGCACAAACACACGCACACGCGCTGTCAGCTGGCAAACAAAAGACTTAGGCAACGAACTTGGCCTTAGCAGCTTCCTCTCAAAGCGAAGCGCCAAAAAAATTGAGAAAAAAAATATATCAAATAAAATTTTGCAAAAATAATACAAAAATAAAGCACACAGGCTGCCAGGCTTGGAGGCTTTAGATGCGCAACTATAATAAAACTTTATATGTGGCATATACACACACTCACATGTGTGTGCGTGTGTGTGCGCGTGTGTGTGAGTGTGTGGCTAAGAAGGAGCGTCAAATGGCGCACAGCTGCGCGAAGCCAAGCCAAGCAACATTTGCTGTTGCTCACAAATTGTTGCTACATTTTGACTGCTTGTTGTTGTTGTTGTTATTATTTCATGTGTGTCCTAATTCCAATTCAACAGAAATTTTTGTCTCACAATCACCAAAAAACACACAGAAATTTATATATAAAGTAAAGCGAAATAAATCTTAGAGCCGAGAGCCAAGCAAAACGAGTTGAAATTAAGAGAAAAAAACAATCAACAAAAAAAAAGTTTAGGCTAAAGTTTTGTGTTGTTGTTGTTGTTGTTGCTGTTACTGTTGCTGTTGTTGCTGTCGGCGCTTTATCCGATTTTGTGCTGTGCGCTGCTTGTTGTTTTTTATGACGAGTTTCCGCTAATTGCTGATGCGCTGCAGATTAAATGAAGCAGCGACAATAACAACAACAACGACAACAGCTCCGCTCGAATGGGGAGCACGCCCAGCGCGTCGAGACGCAAAATGTCACAAAAAAAAAAGAAGCAAAATAGTTATCTATGTGTACCTATCAACAAGTAAGAGTACGCTAGTCGGGAGTGCACGACTAGGAGTTACCCTACAGCTGAGCTGTGCCTCTGCCAACCTTTGGCCCAGTCACAGCTTGGCATACACTACGAAGCGGCAGATGCTTGCTCCTGCCTGTTGCATACATTTGCACATAACTAATATGCCCTTTCTATTCATTTTCTAAGGATTCAGGGCATAAAAACTGATATTGGAACATCTTGACTTGGCAAACAGATTTGCTAAGCATATTCACAATACAAATAATACTAGAAATATGTTCCATTTAAAAGCATTATTTCTCACGCTTGGCTAGAGGCAAGAGGAGGGGGCGGGGGAGGAGTAGGAGTTCAGTTATGTGGTGGACCAGCTTGCAGCATGCATATAGTATGTATTACAGTAAGGCCAGCGAAGCGTGTGTCGTGCTTGTCAGTCAATGTTCTGTCTTATCGACAGCCGCATGCGCTACAGCCAGCCATGCCGAGCCTATCGATGGGCATTAGACAAACGCAGAGGTAAATCTCTGTGTGTGTGTGTGTGTGTGTGTGTGTGTGTGTGCGTTAATGGCAGCAGCTGCTGTAACAAGTGTTCACTGTATGCGCAGCGCATGTAAGGGTCGTTTAAATCGAAGCCAAACCCTTGCTGCGGTTGCTCTTTAACGCCGCGGCTGCGGCTGCGGCTGAGTCTTTTCCTCAAGTCTTACACAGCGCGAAACGAAGGGTGATTAACAGAACGATAAACATTTTATAGTCATGGTTTTTAATCAAAAAGTTTCGTTTGAACATAGACATAACAGTGGCGTATTATGTTAAGCTGCTGTTATTATCATGTTTTGTTTTACATAACATATGGCAGCTGTGAGTACCTGGCACTGTTGGCAACAGTTATGCTACGTACTTAACAGTCAAAGCTTATGTTAAGCAGCCGTAAGCGCAATATGCTTTAAAGCAAAAACGTTAGTTTGAACATGGACATATTACATGTTTTGTATTGCTTTACATTTAACAGCTGCGTGTACCTAGCACTATTGGCAACAGCTATGTTATTAGCTTAACAGTCTTAGCTTATGTTAAGTAGAGCTGTTCGGCTAAGCGACTTTAAAGCTGAATGTTAAGTGCAGATTCTGATCAAGATTGAATTGAACTGCCTTTTTTGCTGCAGTGTATGGCCTGTCGAACACACACACACACACACACGCACACGCACACAAAGGCCAGTGAAGAAGGGGCAAGCCGAAATTAGAAAAGAAAAAAAAGGCGTATCGCCGTGTTTGCTGCCTCAACTCTGGTTGTTGCTGTTGTTGTTGTAGCGCTTAGATTGTGGGCCAGAATGAACGAGAAAAACAACGAAAATAAAAAGCAGAGAATTATACGAATTATAAGAATTACGCTGAAACTGAAGAGAAAGACATCTTATAGATATCAGATTATGGTGCTGCGTTAGCCTAAGCTAATAATTCTAGCACACCTTGTGTGCGTGTGCGTGTGTGTGCTGGTGTGTGTCGGTGTGTGTCGGTGTGTGCATATGAGCATAATGAGCTATAATTGGATTAAAGATTTATTTATTGTTGTATTTCGTTTCGTACAACAATTTTACATTCGCCTGCGCCAGCTGGGCGCTGGCAACAACCGGGCCAACAATCGACAATCGACAACTGAGAGCTGAGAACTGAGAGCTGAGAACTGAGAATTGAAAGGCGAGATCTGAGCTCTCGTGTTGAGAGATCGGGCACTTTGTATCGACATTGACTAATTAGCGGGTCTCTCTGGGCAATGTTTGGATAATTATTATTACTGGCGAAACACATTTGCATTAATCTCGCTTCTCCCTTCTTCTCGGCTTCTGCATCATCACTTATTATTTCTTCTTGATCTCGTCTTGTTGCAGCTACCGCCGCATCCAGCAGCCGGCGGCCAACAGTGAAGCGGCAATATCAGCTCCAGGGCGAGGGCCAATACCAGGCGCAGAACCCGAACCAGATGAGGAATTACAATGCCCAGAAACGGATCAAAATTTAAAGTAAATTGATTATTTCGGCAAGTCCGGGGCGACGAAGTTTAGTATTATAATTATACCAACTATCTAAATTACGTATGTATTGTACGATTATGTATCGAATAGTTTTAATCTACCCAAACCCAAACCCAACCACGATCCCAACCCGAAGACCCCACTCTAAAAGTGTGTCTAAAATGTGCCAGGAAGTTCTAAATTCTTCCATCAATGTTGGCATCGATGTTACGCAAAATTTTATGTAGTATTTTTAAGCACAACCTTTTGCTGAATAGCACAATTTAGTACATGTACTAAAGGTAGTACAACAATTAGTACAAACAATTCGGCAAAACAGCTTTGTGTCTGTTCTAAATTGAGTAAAGAGCACAAACTGTTAAAGTAATAAGAAATACATCCACGCAGTTGTACTAAAAAGTGTACTAAGCAATATATGCGATTTACATGGCAAATATTAAATTTAGTACCTTGTACTAAAATGTGTACTATATAGAGTACACGCCAGAACTTACCAAAAACGGAGTGTTTGTCCTTTAACGCATATTGTACTAAAATATACTAACATGTTCTAAAATGGAGTAGTGCGGCAAGTCCAATTACATTTTGGAGATTTAATGAAAGTGTCGAATGTTAAGAAATAACTTCTAAAAGCTGTACCCAATTTAGTACATGTACTAAATATACAACAAACATAAAGGATCACTTTCAGCAAACCCAATATAAATGCACTAAAACTCGGTGTACTAAAACAGTGCTAAAATGAATGGAACACGTACATAAGTCAATAATAGCTAGAAATGCATTGTACATATAAAATGTGTATGTGTTATGACAATTATAGTTTCTGATCTAAATTAGTTCACTCGGTTTTTTTTGTTTTTTTTTGTTTTGTTTGGTTTTTGAAGATAAGCTCCTACATATACATATACTTATATCAACAATGTGCATATCATTTTTTGGGCAAGTTAAAACAATAATTAAGCTTAAATAGCAAAGGTTAACTAAAAAATAAAACTAAAAAATAAATTTTAAAAAAAAGACAACAGCACAAGGCAATAATTTTAGTTCAATTGATTTCGATTGGAATTTTGATTTCAACATGTTTCAACTGTGCAATACAAACAAAAACAAAACAAAGGTTAAAACTAAATTTAGTATACATATACATATATATAACATTTTTTTTTAAACATATATACATATATACATATATATATATATATTCATTTATGTATGTACGGCAAGTCCTAGTGTAAGCGCGAATACCTCAGCCGAACAAGAGCGAATTCTATTTATAGAAAGATATAGCAAAAATAACTGAACAACAGCAAATGAAACAAATGATCAACTGCAGCTCAAGCAACTACCTCGTTAACAATAAAAGGAACAAAACTGAACGAAACAACAAAGAAATTTAACATAAATCTGGCATGAATATATCAATTATATAGTATATATATATATATATATATCTCTCTCACGAATACGTAAAACTTAAACAAATAACAATTTATACGAATTGCAAACAAGTTAAATTAAATGTACATTAAATTTTAATTGTTTATATATATAACAAATTATATATATACACACACACATATATATACATATATACATATATATATATATATAGATATATATATACTTATACATATATATTTAGCGTAGCAGCCCCCCGCCCCGCCCACACTTCCGCGTCAGCGAATTTTTTTCCATGTTGTCATCAGTTTAAATTTGAATATTTACAAAAAAAAAAAAAACACATTTTGGCCAAATCACATTTTGTTGCACACATATGACAACAGGCGTGTCTCACTGGGCGTGGCCGTGGCTGACGCAAGGCGTGGCTCTGCCGCCCACTAACCCCTAAAAACCAAAAAACAACAAAAAAAAAAAAATGTTTCTCATCCTTAAACGTAGTTGTAGTTGTGCATCTATTTCAACAACGAAAACGAATTGAAAATTATTTCAAATAAAATATATATACATAAAAAAAAAAAACAACAAAATTGACACAAAAAAATAACAAGAATGTTTTAAGCGATATTTTCATTTATTGAATTTTTATTATTTCCTCTTCAATTTTGGAACTTGAAGCAATACACGAAGCATTTTTTTTTTGGTTTCATTTCTCAAATTGACTTTGAAGCGAAACATATTTGAATTATGTAGCAACTACATGTTAAATTTTAGCAATTAATTATTAAAAAAAAAAGAACGAGGAAAAAGAAAAGAAGAAAACTAAGAAATCAAGTGAAAATGTATGCCAAATAAATGTATTTGAAAGCAGGCAAAATCAGGACAAGGCAAATGGAAAACTGCAAAGAGAACTTTGAAGGCACCAAAAAGAAGAAAACGAGAAAAAACTGTTAACTTCGGCCAGCCGAAGCTCAAATACCCTTGCAGACCTAACCTCAAATGCGTTATAGTAATCCGTCTAATCCGATATTATTTAACATTTCAACTGTTCTTCAGTCAGCCTGACGAGAGCTCATCTGACATGTTAAACCGCATTTTGAGTATCTTAATCAAGAATCTTTTTCCTGCGATTGAAGCTATATAGTTATCCGATGCTTATCCCAACAAAAGCTCAGTTTGCGAACAAACTATAGATATATATATATATATATATAGATTCCCGTATATGTCAGATCTGCAGACAAATTGACTTCGTTTAGCTTGCATACCCGATTGTAGCGAAACTGTTAGGGTATACACCCCAAAAAAAGTAGCCGACTTTGAAGCCCTTTGTTTCTAGTATTTAAAATCCAGAGCTCTATAAGAAATACTAACAATAAATAGAACAAGGAACCGTGTACCTCTCAAAACACCTGGCTAAGGGCAATTCGAATTTAGGATTCCGATTTCAGCTTCTAGTCGGCGTAATAGTGTGCATGTGTGTGTGTGTGTGTGTGTGTGTGAGTGGGTGTGAGTGGGTGTGAGTGTGTGTATTTGTACATTTTTACATACTCAAAAGGAAAAGCCAAGTAAATCAATATACAGTAACAATTTTTTGCACTCTATAAGTTTTAACGGTATTATAACAAAGGCGAGAAATTTAATGAAAAGTTATAAATGAAAAGTTATATGTATATCAATTTTCCTTAAACTATATAAATGTATTTCAAATAAATGGTAATGTGTAGTAAACGGCAAACCGCTCCATAAAAAACAAAAAATAAAAAAAACTAAAAAAATATATATATTAATTAAATTGGGGCAACATTCTCAGCAGCAACATGAATTTATGACAACCAGATAAGCAAGGAACTTATATACCAAATATATTATATATATATATATACAAAACGAGACATACGTATGCGTGTGCCACATATAAGAAAGTACATCCAAGTACGACTTAAGAGCAGGCATATACCATTTACCACAAAGCACAATGAGCACGATCATGAGATTGAAAGCACAAAACAAATTACAAAATTGTCAAAACTATAACCAAAAAAAACAAAGTGTGAAAACAAAATATATATATATATATAAAAACAAAAAATAAATAAAAAGAACCGATTTTTTTTTGAGCCGAAATAAAGCATAAAGCAATGTAAACTACAAAAAAAAAGAAGAAATCTCTTGTATTATTTTGCTTGGGTGTACTTAGGGGTAGATCTAGTAATAATTATATGTTATACAAGAATATTGTTGCCAGCTCTAGTTGGCAAATTGATCAAGAGACCGCACGACGGACAAAGATCCAAGCCTCGTGCAAATCTGATGAGATTTGACCAAGTTATGGGGTTATGTGCTTATTTTTGTATGAATGTATGTATGTATGTATGTGTGTGCGTGTGTTTATGTATGATTGTCTGTATATATGTATGTATGTATGCATGTAAATTATCTTATAAAATACCAATAGCAGATACCAAATTGTCTTGTTGCGCCGCAAATTTAAATAAGAAAACGCATTTATTAATGCTGCCCTCCTCCTCGATTCTCAAAAATGTAAGTAAGGCTTGCAGGCTTCACCTATGAATAAGGCGCAGGCGGCTCCAACGCAAGTAGCCGAGGAGCATGGCGGAGGAGGAGCAGGTGGCGGAGCAGGAGGCGTATGTTTCTGGGTATGTAGGTATGTAGGTATGTAGGTATGTAGGTATGTAGGTATGTAGGTATGTAGGTATGTAGGTACGTAGGTATGTAGGTATGTAGGTATGTAGGTATGTAGGTATGTAGGTATGTAGGTATGTAGGTATGTAGGTATGTAGGTATGTATGTATGTATGTATGTATGTATGTATGTATGTATGTATATATGTATGTATGTATGTATGTATGTATGTATGTATGTATGTATGTATGTATGTATGTATGTATGTATGTATGTATGTATGTATGTATGTATGTATGTATGTACGTATGTACGTATGTATGTATGTATGTATGTATGTATGTATGTATGTATGTATGCATGCATGAATGTCAGTATGTATGTATGTATGTATGTATGTATGTATGTATGTATGTATGCATGCATGAATGTCAGTATGTACATATGTGTGTATATATGTATGTATGTGTATGTATGCATGTATGTATGTTTGTATGCATGCATGTACATATGTATATATGTGTATATGTAGGTATGTATGTATTTATGTATGTATGTATACATATGTACAAACTTTAAACTTCACGAAAAAAATCTTATAATCGCACTTTCCACCGAGGAGGCTTTTTATACCCTGAACCCATTAAAATGGGTAAAAAGGGTATTAAGTATTTGTGCAAATGTATGTAACAGGCAGAAGGAAGCATCTCCGACCCCATAAAGTGTATATATTCTTGATCAGCATCAATATCCGAGTCGATCTAGCCATGTCCGTCTGTCCGTATGTATGAACGCAAGGATCTCAGAACCTATAAGAGCTAGAGACTTGAAATTTTAACGGTAGGTCCTCCTAGTCCCCGCGCAGTTTGTGTCCGATATTCGGATTCGAATGCATCTTTCGAAAAGTGTAAGACACCCCTCAAATAAATTTGAACAAAGATCTTTGAAAATGAGTTTGAGGCCGATCGGATGGTAAACAAAAAAGGTTTCATAGAAACGTTTTTCGCGATTTTTCCGCACATACGGGTGGAATTTCCCGAAACCCCGTCTTAACGTGCACCTTCATCACATAAGTTAACTTCAGTGAAACTTTCAGTTTCTTAGCTCTTCCGGTTTGGGCTGTGCGTTGATCACCAATCAGTCAGTCAGTCAGGACGAACAGTTTTAAATATAGAGATATATTTTTATATTGGAGGGTATTATGAGCTTGTCAAGACCCCATAAAGTCTCTAGATTAGCATCAGCAGTAGAGTTGATAAAGCCATATGCGTCCGTCCGTCCATCCATCCCTCCGTCGTCTGTCCATATATCCGTCCGTCTGTCTGTCCATCTATCATTCCATCCCTCCATCCATCGATCCATCCGTCTGTCTCTATGCGAACTAGTCTCTCAGTTTTATAGCTATCGTCCCCAAAATTTGCATAGGTCCTTCCTTCTGTTGCGGGCAGTACATATATCGAAATCGGTCGGATGGGTCTATTTGGCTGCCATAGGAAGATCGATCAAACTATAGATGCTAGTATGGTCTAGTTTTTGGTTTTCAAGATCTCTTGACCAAACTCTGCATTTATAGGCCTTACCCTCGCCCTCAACATATATGCAAAATCTTATCAACATCGGACTACAATATCATATAGCTGCCATAGGAACGATCGGTCGAAAAGTAGGTTCTGGTATGGAAACCTTTTTGTTTAGTGGAGATAACTTGACCGAACTCGGGATTTATTAGTTCCTCCATGAGCCTCATATAAATATGCAAAATCTTATCAACTTCGGACCTTATTCTTTTATTATAAAATACATTGATTATTTTATCTATAGCAAACTCTAGGCGTCTTTAGACTTTCAGCAGGCACCGTGCATACCCTGAACATACACGCTCAGCTAAAATAACAGTAGAACCCTCTCCGGGGAATACTCTTAGAAGAAGATTTAAATTATGATTGAAAGCTAATAATGATGATGTTGAACTTGAAACTCGCTTTCACAAATGACGTAATAGACTACAAAAATAGTTAAGTACACGACTATCAAGCGTATGGATGCACTCAAACACACCGACACACACACACACACTGAGGCACTTGTGTGCGCCTCGGGAGGGGGGCAATAGCCACAAGCAAAGTCAAAGGCAAGGGCAAGGGCAAGGGCAACTGCTAGTGGCTAGAGGCAAGAGGGAAGAGGCTAAAGGCCGAGGCGCAATCACGCAGACCGTGTCCAATTAAAAGGCGCCGTACATCATTTCGAATGCAGCACCAGCAAAATGGAAAAATCTACAGGTGGTGGCGGCAGCGCTGGCGACGGCGACGGCGACGGCAGCATTTCAGATTTGAGTTTCCTGCACGGCGAAAAGAAAATTGAAGAAAGAGACTAAAAAGTAGGCGGCTATCGGCTGCAGCAGCAGACAGGATAGCCAGAATATGGCGACAGCAGAGCGTTAGAGTGCGAGGCAATGGAAAATAGTAAAACAGACGGCATTTGCATTGTCAGCTAAACAACAGGTTGCACGCACACACATGCATGCACGCACATGCTGCTCTCGCTCTGCCTCCCTCTCTCTCTCTCTCTCTCTCGCTCTCTTTGACACAGAGTGTGCGTAAGGGCAGCGCCAGGACAGGACAGCGCAGCGATCGTTTTTGTTTTTCTTTCATTTTTTCAATTTCGTTTCGTTGCCGTCCGTCCCACCGTCTCGCTGTTCCCCCTACCGTTTTGGGTATGTCAAATTATTGTAATTTATTATTGCATGCCAAGTTAATGAGTCCTGTGTGCGCGCTCTCTCGCTCTCAACAATTTCGCTCTGCCAACTGCTGCTGCATGAACAATGAAAATCGAAAATTGTTTTTCGAAATGCCGAGCGAGCAGTCAAAAGAAGAAGAAGTAGAGGAAGAAGAAGAAGAAGACGATAAAGGAGAACAAAAAGATATTTCAGTGCACACCTTCCTGCATTTAATCCAGTGGAAAATCAAGAAAAATAATGCGACAGGCAGGTAGAAAACTGTTCAAGTCCATGTTCTTTGATTGCCTTTTCTTTTAGGTAGGAGTGTGCGTGCTGGTGTGTGTGTGTGTGTGAGTGTGCGCGTCTGCATTGATTGAACAAATTTGTTTTTTTTGCTGTTTCTGATTGCACTCTCCTACGAAATGGAAAGCTAATCAAATTGAGGCTGGTCAAGGGAGCAAGACGTACACAGCAGCAGGAGAATGAAGTGTATTTAAGTTTGAAAATAACTATGCAAGCAGAGCTTTCAGCGCAAAGCTGAGCGTGGATCTGCATTTGTCATTCGCTCTCCCATTCACACTCACTGTCGCACTCCGAGCAGCTAATTGAACTGCCCGCCAGGGGGCGCATTTGCAGGCATATGTTAGCCGCTGTTTAGTCCCTTGTTGTTGTCCAACCCCGCCCCCCTCACAACACACTGTCGCCACCTATAGGCACTCACGCTATTGAATCGGAAAACCTTTTAAAGCGCTTTGCGCTGTAAGCAGCGCCTAAAAGCAGCTTACAGTTACACTTACCCACACACTGGCAAGCACACAAACATTCAAACGCACACCCACACACGCATGCGGATGAAAAATTTTTGCATAGCAAAAAAGCAAAAACAAACACAAACACAGTCGAGCAGTTGCCCCAGAGAGAAAAGTTTTCTGCACGATTGCGATGCCCTTTCAATGAGTCCGAGACCGAGCCCTATTTACATGCACGCCCAAGGGCAGGGAGCTGGAATAGTAGCCACCCCCCTCATCCACCTCATCACACACACTCCGTACATAATCCCATAACTTTTCATTGTGCAAGTAATTCGTGTGTGTGTGTGTGCATGTGTGTGTGTGAGCATGTGACAATTGGTATGTGTGGGTGTGAAAACTACTAGAACTAGATTAGACCAGGCGTTGATTTTGCTAGAGTTGGCAGTCCTGACTTTGCGAATGCCCTACATTAGAATGACGAATACCTTACATATATTTCACTGTTAGGCATACAGATATTACACTTCTCTACACTCATTTCATTCTCTGTACATTTCTATGCTACTGCATATATACACCATGTTACGTATACCTAAGCTGCTCTACAGAAGTCTACACTGATGTAGACCAGACCCATGTTGCTGTACTCAGCATAAATATAACTCTGAATCACGTTTACTATTTTCTAGACTACTCTACACAATTTATATACATTGTTTAAGTACTCTACACTTCACAATACCTTAGTGGATATATTTCTACACTCATCTACACTGGTTTTATTCAAACTACACTACTCTACACTAGTGGGCATTACATCTATATACCTTTCAGCTACTCAACACGAGCTTTACAACTCGCACTGTTCCACACTATATGTAAATTGCTCAACAGTAATCAATATCAAACTAATATTAAATTGGTCTACACAGCTCTACACTACTCTACATAGGTTAACATTTTTATTATTGAATTTTGCACAAATGTATTTGATACCAACACCATACGACTAATGCATAACTCTCCACAACTCTACACTGGTCTCCACTAGTCTACACCAGCCCCATGTTGCTTCATATTGCTCAATTGCAATGCAACATCACTTTTGCATAACTCTACACGACTTTGTAAAGTCTCCACTTAACTCTACACTACAGCGAAATCGATTCAACCGCTCCATCAGCTGACTCTACATAAACAATTCGACCAACTGACCACACAAACGACCATTGCTCAACACTGATTTATGCCTACTTGCCAGTGTAGCGCACCGCGATAACAACAACAACAACATATTGATCCAATACAATAGTATATGTAAATTTTTCATAGATTAAATATATTTACATATACACACAAGACCTTGAAAGGCGCTCAACGCACATCACTCCGCCCGCTTTCACTCTTCCAACCACCCCCCGCACCGCCCTCCCATCCTGCCCCATGTCAGCGACAGGCAGAGAGTCGACATCCTGGTCTCTGTGCTGTGTCCTGCGTCCAGGAGCGCTGCTTCCGTTTGAATAAAACGCATTTTTCAAAGCCTGAGCTAAAAATGCCAATGTGTGTGTCTGTGCATGAATAATGTACATACATACATATGTACATATATGTATATACAAATACAATTTACATATGCATGTGTGTGTGCGTGTGCGTGCGTTTTAGGCGTTTTGGCCAGTTGGCAAACAGAGCGTTTGCCGACGAGGCTCTGGGGCGGCCCCAGGGCTCAGTGCCAGTCAAACGCCAGCCCTCTGCCCCTTCTCTATATAAACAGCCCCAACCCTATGCCAATATTGAAACTTTCAACTACACACACACACACAATTTGTGTGTGTGAGTGTGTGTGTGTCTGTGTGTGTGGACCACTTTCATTTTTCACCCACACAGAACGAGGCCCGGCTAACTGCCGGCTGGCCTCCTGGACGAGACGATAAAAAAGCTTAGGTTTATGCTTTCGCACATTTTAAGCCACCCCCCCCCCCCCCACACACACACGGTGACGCCCACCGAAGAGCGGCCACTACAAGAACATAAGGAACGTCTACTGCAAAGCATGCGTAATTTTTGTGAAGTGGGAGGGGGGGACTTGGAGTGAGGCTTGTTGGAGCTAGCGGGCAGGGGACTGATGTGTGCGTGTGTGTGAAGGGGGTAGGCGGCAGCAGGCTGAGACAAGTACAGTAAAAGCTCTGACAAACGAAACTGTTAAACTTTTCGCTTTATTGTGCTTATATCTCATGATTAATAACAGTATTTGTTTATACTTATAGTTAAAATATGTTAAGGATGCGATTTCAATGGGTTGCGTTGATGCGAGTCCGTACTGTATTTCCTTGGAGCGTGTGCGTACGCCTATGGGTGCTTTCACTGTACATGCGACAGCGCGCACATGTGCCCGTGACGTACTCCCGTGCCACATGCACCCTCAACGCCCCCGCACCCTTCACCTATGGCACAGCCTGCGGCTAAGCTGTCCGGCAACGAATTGCGTTTTGATTTTGCATGGGCTTTTATCCAAAATATATAAAAAATAAAAACTGTATACGCTATTTGAAATGTAAAGCACGCATGTGTGTGTGCGTGTGAGTGTGTGTGTGTAGCTGATTTGATTTAAAATTAAATAGGGTTGACTTTAAGTTTTTGGCTAGCAGACTTAAGAAAACGCAATAAATAACGGCAATTTCTACTACAACAACTAAACACGGCCCAAAGGATACATATGTATGTCGGAAATGACATGTGTTTGTTTTATATGCAAAAATATGTGCATTTAAATACATATGCGAATACACTATGAGCACACAAGTTTGTTAATTAATCGTTTAGCAGTCGGCCAATTTGCTTTTGATCGTAAAAAGGGATGCATAAAAATATAATAGCATTTAAATGTGCCGCCATTTGTCAACGCAGAAGCAGCCTTGCCAACCTAAAGTTTGTGGCAGGCGTTGCCAACCGTGTGTCACCTCTTAATGCGTATAACTAGTTCGATTACAAGAGTTAGTTTAGCTCATGAACCAAAAAGGCTTGCTTATAAAATGCATCGCATTTAATTTATTTCTACTCCGCAGTTCCATGAAAGTAAAAGTACAATATTGTGTTGAGAACTGCACAGTCTTGACACAAAAAAAATATATGTATATAACTAAAATACCAAATTAATTAATACTTAATAATACTGTAACTTGATCAGTTTAGTGACTTCGTTGCTTTAAATAAATGGTTTTAAAATTAAATAACAATTCAAATATATTTGCTAGAATTGCTTAAATATACTTATACTTTTTAAGCTAGGCGGCTAAATTACAGTTAAAAATACTAAAATCGAACAACACGCTCAAAATTGTAAGCCCAAGGTTCTGCTCATTTGAACCAGTTCCGCTGCGCAGCTCTATCGATACAAAGCTAGCGCCAAGCGACAACAACGTTCGAAAAAAAACTGCTCTGCTGCCAACAAAAATCGAAAGGTGCAGTTAATAAAAATAAATAAAAAGTGTCAGTGAATTCGCGACCATGACTACGATTCGAAGTCACAGCGCTGGCCACACGAATAGCAACAGCACCAACAACAACAACAGCAACAACAACCAGAATGGCGACTCGCCGTTGCAGGCTGCGCTGCCGCCGCAGGACGCGGCGCTTGCGCAGGCCATTGGCTATGTGCGGGAATTTAGCAGCCAGGCGGCGGCTTATCATCAGCTCAAGACGGAGGAGTCGCTGGTGCATCTGCTGCGGAGCATTGCGCTGCTGGGCACAAAAGTGCCGCCGCATTGCTATGCGCCCGCGCCTGGGAATCTGGAGCTGGCCAAGTTCTTTGTGGATCTGCATGCGCTGATGAGCGCCCTGGACGGCGACAGCGATGCCCTGTGGAGCTGTGTCACGCTGCTGCAGCACTGCAGTCGCAATCTGGAGGCGCGCAGCGCCATTGTGCAAAAATATTGCTTTGTGCCGCTGCTGAGCTACCTGCTGAAGCGGACGCTTCGGCCGGAGCGTGTGCAGCGGCTGTTGCTGCTGCTGCAGGATCTGACATACGGCATACGGATTGGCTGGGAGGAGCCGTATCTGGTGGTGCTGCTGGAGCATCTGGTCGATCTGGTGCACAGTGTGGAGGACTGCGATCCGAATGCCACAGACGTGGACAACACACAGGCACAGCTGGCGCTCTCCATACTGGTCAATCTGTGCTACAAGAACTTCGTGGTGCTCTTTCTCTTTCTGCGCAGCGTCAACATATCCAGCTTCAGCCGGCGCATACAGAACTACGGCCTGCTGGCCTACAAGATGCTCATCATCCTATCCGAGGATGTGCACGCCTTCGAACAGCGCGAATTGCACACATTTCTGCGCACCGCCTTTGCCGGCATGGAGGACTGCCTGAAGCAGTGGCATGTGCCCCAGCTGCGACACATTGTGGACTTCCTGCTGGACGCCCAGTGCCATGCGGGCCTGCAGCGGGCCATGCTCAGCTATGCCCACTACTGCGAGGACATTGAGCGGCTGTTGAATGTGAGTCTGTGCCCGTTCGCGTATTTATGCTGACAACTAATTGCATATCTTGTCATTTGCAGCAAATAGAGGCGCGACGCCACATGGACGACTCCTCCAATGAGGACACGCGCAAGCAGCAGCAGTGCTGCATGGAGCTGATCTTTTGCCTGATTCGCCATGTGCTGCAGCTGTCCGAGAACAATAGTGTGATCAGCCTGGATGCCATAACAGCGCGCCTATACGAGCTGATCTGCGACTGGCTCGAGTCCGAGCTGTGCGGCGTGGCGGCCATTGAGCTGCTCGGCTCGCTGCTGCGGCTGGGCAAGCGTGGCGCCGTCTCGCAGCTCATAGCACGCGAGCCCGCCAATGTGGTGAAGCTGGTGAACAGCGCCGAGCGCAGCGATACAAAGCCCGCCCTTGTCACGGCCATTCTGCGGCTGCTGCTAACGCTGCTGCGCGAGTCCAAGACGGAGAAACTGGTGCTGTCCAAAATATCCGAGTCCTATTTCGATAAGATTCTGGCAGCCCCCTTGAGCTTGCTGCCGCAAATGCTTAGCACACAGACGCTCGCCCAGTCGGAGGTGGAGAAGGCCATCTACTGCCTGCTGCTGCTCATCAATTTCGCCAGCATTGCCAAGAAGGCCTATTGGGACAAGTGTTGTGCACTGCTCGAGCTGCCGCAGCTGCAATATGCGCTGGCACGCGCCATGCTCAGCGGCAATGAGCAGCTGGTGTCCGCCATGCTGCAAATAGCACAATTCGAGCACTTTCCCAAGGCAGCTGTAGCCAAGGTAAAATCTGCTTCTGTGCAGAGTTCCACATGCCACTAACCTTCTGCTTGCTGCTTTCAGTTTGTCTCCAGCATTGGCAGCAATAATAGACAGGCGAATCCCAGCCCTGAGCAGGCGGAGCAGTGGCGCAATTTGAGCGCAATTCTGAAGAGCCATCGCACCTTTATTGACAAGGAGCTGTCGCAGCGCGTGAATGCGCTAATCGAGAGCATCGGGGATACAATGCGTCGCAATGAGCTGCACTCGGCGCCCGTGTCGCAGGTGATTGAATTGTATAACCATCGCATCGATAGCCTCAACTGTGCCACACAAAACATGCAGCAGCGCCTGGAGCAGGCCAGCGTTCAGCTGTGCCACAGCACCCAGCTGACCAATGTGCAAAACGCGGAGCTGGAACGCTTTCAGACCAAAAACTTTGAGCTGCTCATCAGCCAGGAGCGGTAGGTACTCGCAAGAGCAACAGCTGGAAGCTGCAGCTAATCCTTTTCTATATTTGCACAACACAGCCTGCAGACGCAGTGCAAGGATCTAAAGGCGCAGGCGGGACAACTGAAGACAAATCTTAGCGATCTGCTCAAACGTTGGTCGGAAACTTCCGAGCAGCTGCAGGCCAGCGAGCGCCGACTCTCGGTCAAGCAGTCGGAAATAGCGGGCCTGCAAAGAGATTGCGAGGAGCTGCGGGGCAATCTCAGTGCGAAGAGTGAGGAGCTGTCCAAACTTGAGGCGCTTAGCAAAGATAATGTAAGCAAAAGCAACTATAGTCGACCCCTCTTAAAGATCATTTACTAACCCCCGATCTCTGTTTGCAGTGCACACGCATCGAGAAGCTCAAGAAATCGGTGACTGCCTATGAGCAGGACATCAAGGAGAAGCTGCGCACCATTGAGGAGCGCACCACAGAGCTGGCCAAAACGCATAAAGCGCTCGAGGAGCAGCGTGAGGCGCGCAAAAAATCCGAGGATTTGGTTAGCGTGCTGGAGACGCAGCTGCAGGAAAAGAAAGAGCAAATCGAGAACCTTGAAATGGAGCAAAAAGAAACCGAAGATCTGCGCAAGACAATCTTGAGCCTAATGGAGAGCAAAAAGCCCAAACGCAAAGCATAATTCATTGTTTAAATATCATTTATTTATTTCTACAATATTGACCTAGTTGTGTGTTTAGAAAGTTAAAGGCCCGTAATACAACACAATAACAATCTTACAATTTTAATTATACATCTAGATTTTGTTTTTCCATTAGTAACTATAATAAATTATACTAAATCGCATGACTGAGCCTACGGCAAACAAATTCGATCGAAAGATTGTTAACTTTTATCAATGTGGTTTTCCGTTTGTGATACTTTTTACTTACTTACACACCTGAAAAGCCAGTCAAACATTTTGTTATTGCGCTGGCATACAAATTAACAATTACTCATTTTATTGCCGACAATACGTTTAAAAATTAAAAAGTTGTAAAAAAGTTTTGCCACTTAAGCGACAAGAAGTATTATATATAAACAAGGTTCTAGCTGAGTTTTGATCGGATTTTTAGACAGCTGGAAATACTAGAAGAAACAGCTATAACTAACACCTAAACGAGGTTCCGTTTGTATATTAAAAATCTATTAAGCTCGGATTCTTAGTTAGTACAGTGGTCGCTCGTATATCCTGCAGAGATTTGAAAAGTCTAGAAATTAGAATTAATATTTTCATATACATTCGACGCTTCGCATTTAAAAGTTGTATTTATTGTTTTCCGTTTTGCATTACAATAAAAGCCATACAATTTTTTTAATATATGTATATATATATATTTATTAATTATACTTTTTATATAGAAAAATATGCCTTAAGTAATGCACATGCTTGCCAACTAGAAACGCCTGTGCGAGGGACCACTGTATTGTGTCATTGCAGATTTATTGTACTATAGTGTGTTTAAAATTCACGTGGAAGCCAAAGCCTCTGGCCCCGTTCTGTGTTCGAATAAAAAATCGCATCTGTTTATTTTTTTAATTTGGTTGTATATACATTTTAATGCAAGCATTAACAATACAATGCAATTGATTGTTGCTGAAGTGCGAATGAAAAAAAAAAAAAAACGAAAACATTGTATTACAAATTCCAACTTAACCGAAGAGAAATGTATTTGGGGTGGTGGGAACAAAAATAATATATTAAATATATAAATTACAATATTACAAGTGCATATACATGGGAGTTGCGCGTGTGTGTGTGTGTGTGTGTAAATTTACTAAATGTTGGCTAAATAGTGAATTTGATAAATCGACCTTAGGCTCTTAAATAACTAACACCAGCTGCTTTACTCGAACAGGATAGTTAAGGAAAACGACTTGAGATGAAAATCTTATTGTGTGGAAAGCGCGCAGCAGAAGAAGAACAAAATTACAAAAGTCCGGCTGAAGATTAAAAACAGAGAAAATCCAAAAAAAAGAAAGTCACGAAACTAAAAGATATATATAATCAGATATATATATGTATGAGTGTATATAGAGCAGTATGTACAGCTCGGGGATTGGAAGCCTTTACGAGGGAATGGAGTCGCAAGTGAAGCAGGAGCTTTAACAACAACAAAATGGGCAAACTTGAACTTGGACTGTGTTGATTTCGATTAGGTATAAAAGTGTAGGCATCCAAAGTGTGTAGTGTCTGTGTGTGCCCCATGTGGCGACTGCGGCTCTTACGAGCCGAAGTGCTCCTTGTCCTGGTCGATGGGCTCGAATTCATAGCTGCCACGGCCATCGAATTGCAGATAGTAATCGTGATGGACCCAAAGCGATTTCCGATGCGATACGGTGAACAGAGTGATGCCCACCTCGCGGCAATAGCTGTACATCTTGCCCTCGACATCCACGGAGACGGCACTGGTGCACTCGTCCAGAATGGCGAACTGCGGCTTGTGATAGAAGAGACGGGCCATGGCGATGCGCTGCTTCTCGCCGCCGGACAGCACATCGATCCAGTCCTCGATCGCATCGAGTCCATTCTCGCGCTGCTCCAGATATGTCAGCTGGACAATGTCCAGGAAGTGCAACAGATCCTCGTCCGATTTGCCCAGGCGGCGCATATCGTCGCGCGTGTGCGGATAAATGATCTGCAGAGCGAGAAAGCAAATGTTTTAATACGCATAATAATCAAGAGTGAGCGAGATAGCAGGTGCATGACACTTAAGCACGGAATCACAGCAATGAAAGCTTAAAGCTCCGGCGGGCTTTCGATTAATCGAGCAATCAAGTAAATGGAAGGGAATAGCAATAGATGCCTTACGGACAAATAGCACAGGTTAGAGCGAAAGAGAGAATAAACTAGAGTACATTTTATATGGTTTAATGTGCCTTCAATTAAACAGAGAAAAAAGGATAGATGCCTTTTGCATTTATGTAATTTGAAAGAGAACAAGAGCGGATAAAGAATTAAATTAGACGAAGACTGAAAGAGCTTTAATAAGCTTTTAAGCAATAGAAGTCACATGACAAAAGAGAGAGACGGAGAGAGAGAGAGAAGTGACAGAGCTGTCCTAAAGCTTTCATGTGCTTTCAAACAAACAAGGCAATATTTAAGAATGGCATAGAAATGAAGAATACAAGAAATCTGACTTAAAGCTTTCATGTGCTTTTAAACAAATTATGGTATTTAACATAAAACTGGAGCATTTGTTAAAATATGAACATCGTTCCGGAGGGAACAATAAATAAATGTATAAAGCTTTAATGAGCTTTGCAGAAAAGTGAAACAACAATGGGTAAAGGAGCGAGAGCAAGAGAGGAGAGTTAAGTGTTGTTTTGTTTGAAAGCTTTTCGACTAGAATAACCAAAGTCATTTAAGGAACTTGAGAAAATGCAAATGATAAATTGATGAAATGTTAGCTTTGAGCTGTTACCTGATCACGCAAGCTGCCCAATGTCATATAGGGGCGCTGGGGAATGTAGAAGAGCTTGCCACGCGATGGCTTTGTCACCTTGCCGCCCCACGTGGGCCACAGCTCGCCGAGAATGCGGAAGAGCGAGGACTTGCCGCAGCCATTGGGGCCACAGACCAGGACATTGGTGCCAGATCTGCGAAACAATAATCAAATAAGCAAAAGATGAGTTGCGGATCAGAGGCGCGACACAGAAACTCACTTGACTTCAAAGGTCAGCTCCTTGAGCAGCACATCGCCATTGGGCGTTACCAGAGGCACCTGCTCGAACCGAATGATATTATCCTCGAAGCACATGACGCCCTTGTTGGGGCCAAAGCTGCCGGCGCTCGCATCGGTGCCGCCATTCTGGGTGATGCTGTTGCCATTGACCATGGTCCGTTCGTAGGTGCCCTTGTTGAGATCGCTCAGCACCTTGATCAGCTCGGTCATGCGGGCCGTGAAGCCGGCCAGCCGGGACATCTCGCGTCCGGCCAGCACCAGGCGGCCAATGGCCTCCGCCAGCTTGACCAGCATCCGTCCGTACGTGTAATAGGCCTGCAGACGCTGGCCGCTGTTCTCGCCGGACAGCAGCGGATGGTTCTCGGAGAAGAAGGGCAGCGACACCGCATAGAAGCCCACAATCGAGGCAAAGTCTGCAAAGAGAATCAATTCAATTTTGGCATAAATATCGTTTATGGACAACAACTGCAACAAGTAACAAAAGCTATCTGTGGCACGCCGAAGATCAAATACACACTTTCGTCAGGGAACTATTTCTATGGAAGCTATCATTATTATTTATTATTATTAGGATATATTCATGTTTTTTAAACATTTTACATTTATGTGATATACTGCGACGGGCAACAAGTTATCAAGATACAAAAGCAGACAGACGGGCGGGCGCCTCGGGTTTGTTGGCCTGATCGTGAATATATATGTGTATATATACAATATGGGTTCAAAGATGTCGACTCCGGCTGTTTATACTGATTATGAATATATATATATATATATATATACTGCCAGGTCGAAGACTGTCTCCGATGCGTTATAGATTTTGAGCAGAGGGTATCATAAATGGCTGATGCAATGCGGAAGGGAGACATCTCCGATCCCATAAAGTATATATATATTCTAGATAAGTCTCAGTCTCCCAGTCTCCCAGTCTCTCAGTGTGTCCGTCAATCAAGGACTTTTATCGATGGCACACACTCACATTTGCCGACGATGTTGTCGATGATGCCCATGCTGACACGGAACTCGAGGAACTTGCGCAGATGGGATCGCAGCTTGGAGTAGCTGGCGAGCAGTGTTAGCTTCTCGCGCACGTTGCCCTGGTAGAAGGCGACCTCCTCGGAGTTTGTGATCAGCCTGCTGTTCACATAGCGGAACTCGCCCTCCAGCTTCTGCTCCTCGACGGTCAGGCGGCCGGTTGGGCGACGCAGTCGTGTCAGAAAAACGCCCGCAAACAGCAGATAGAGCATCAATATGGACGGTGTCTTTCCGCCCAGATTCACGGTCAGCCTGTACACATAGATGAATATGTCCAGCACCGGCTTGCTAATGTTCGAATACAGATCCGTTGCGCTCTCGCAGAACTTGTCAATGTCCGTGGTCAGCAGCTGGTCCGCGTTCGCTATTCGGTTATCCAGATTCGACATTTTGTAGTACGTGTAGCCACTGGAAGAACACAAAAAGAGCAAAAACTATTTTCACAAATGTTTAACATGTCGATTTTTGTTGTATTTCATAAATTTCCTGGTTCTAGAAAGCAGATATGCCAGAGAACTTGCGTATTCTATTAGCTATAATATGCATTATCTAACAATTGGGGCTGCAAACAAACAAAAGTGAAGTCGCTGGTTCAAACCAACTTCATGACTTTCATTTCATTGTTTTTGTTGAATTTCATGGGCCTAGAAAGCAGTTATCACAAAGAACTTACGTATTCCAATACATATAATATGCATTATATAACAATTAGGACCCAAAAGTGAAGTCGCTGGTTCAAACCAACTTCATGCCTTTGATTTTATTGTTTTCGTTGGATTTGTTGGGCCTGGAACACAAATATGTCTGCGTATTTCAATACATATAATATGCATTATATAACAATTGGGGCTGCAAACCCAATAGTGAAGTCACTGGTTCGAACCAACTACTTGCCTTTCATTTCAATAGGTTCTCGAACCTGTTTTTTTAAATTCCTTAACCTTGATTGTGGTTCAAATGTTGGCTAGCTCCTCATATGCTATACGCAACATTTTATATTTTTAACTGCCCGTTCTACTGAAAATATTGGAAGCTCTAAATATATTTTCATAGAGAAATTGCGGGCTAGATTTGTTATGCACCCAAAGTTGGCATTTACCGAATATGCTTTGATAAGTCCAATGATTGGGGCCTAATGTATTTCTCCTCTAAAAGTGAAAAGTATTTCATCATTTAAACCAAAACATTTTTGACGAGCATTTGGTTCGATTAATAGTAAAGAAATGTTGGGTTCGAACTGGGTTTTGGTTCAAACCCAGTTTGCAGTCTTGATTAATGCATTTATTTTTGGAAAAATATTTTGAATCGCTTTTCTTATGAACAAAACGTTGGTTCATGATAAAAAATAAAGAATTGGGTTTGAACCGGTTTTGGTTCTTATGAGCAAAACTTTATATTATTAACGCTTAAATAGGTTTGCGTTCTTTTAAATCTATATATTTGTATTAAGCTCGAATAGAATAGAATATTTATAGTAGGATTGAACTGTTGAATCATTAGTGCAATTACTTGATGAGGCATGCGAAAGTATATTTGAAATTGTGTGTTTAAAAAGCTGAATACAATAAGAATCATACAGAGATTAGTTAGTCGGGAATATGTATGTACGTGTATATACATATGTCCCAGTCAAGCACTCTCCTCTCGAGAGTCAGCCTTGATAATATGATAATGAAAACGATTCGATTGGAAACCATTTATTGCATTTGCCATGGGCGGCGTTTAATGAAACAGGTATTTTATGTATACAGGTAATGGGTATTTGATTTATTTGCTGGCGTCTACTCACTTGAGGTACTGACTGTACAGATGATGCGTTAGGTTTGTGCGGAAACGCAGCTTCAGCTCGCCCAGACTCCATTTGAGCACATTGGTGACCACCGAAATCTATAAAGGCAACACCTGATTAACACACACCTGTCTAACAGACGGCCACCGGGAGGCTAGAACTTACAGCCGGCAGAGCAGCGAGATATTTAAGCAGAGCCGTCTTGAACTTGGCCCGGTTCATATGTATTATGGTGCTCTCCACAACGGTCGCATTCTGTATCATCCAAATGTCGCTCACGGATCGGCCGATCAGCGAGCCGGCGATCAGCAGCAGGAGGCCCGTCTCGATGCACCAGAATCTGGGTATGAGTATGGCTGTTGGCACACCGAATACATACATATATATATATATATATATATATATACAGTTAGCAGACGAATCTATACTCTATATATACATATATAGGTAGATTGATATCGGGTTTACTTACGCAGCAGCTGTCGCAGCTGTTTAAAGAATACTGAATTCACGTGCGCCTTGCTCTTCTTTTTGTCCTTCTTCTCCGATATGGTATACTGAATTTTATCCTCATAGCCCGATTTCCTGCAAATAAACCAATTATATGAATTGTTTGTTTAGATCAAATGTCGCATAAATTGAAATTTGAAATAGTTTAAAATTCCTTTATTTCGATATCTGCACACACTTTCGATAAATATCGATAAAAATCGATTGTCAGACTACGTTACGACTACGTTTTAGGCATAACTCGAGTAATATAGCAGCTAGTTATATTTAAAGCGGAATTTAGCTTCTCGTTTGGCATATCTAGATAAATAATTCTCCCATAAATTGTAAAAAACGAATTCTTTTAGGCAGAGCCTAACGCTCAGGTATGCACGCGCTTTTTTATGCCAATGTTAAGCTATCAAAATTGCATAGTAATCGGACTCCAAGCGCCGAAGTCAAATAAGAATACAGTTCCCAATGGGGCAAAGACGCTTGTGTGTGTGTGTGTGTATATATATGTATATGTATGTGTGTAAGCAAAGAATGTTTGCAATGGCAGCTGGCTGCTGGGCTTAGGGTATCTGCTAGTCGGACCCTTCTTCTTGTTTTGAAATTATGTAGGAATATTTGTTCGAAAAACCTAGTCACATAGCATATTACCAGGCAAACAGCAGAGCCTGGCATAGTCTCAAGAGTCTCAGCAACAGGTCGGACAACAAAGCAACAGCAAAAAGTCGCAAGCATTCAAAAAGTGTGCCAAAAAAACGCAAGTACAGCTGACAAAACGGGTAAACCATAAATAGACAGAATAAATATATAGCATAGTTTATATGGAGTTCTCTTTTTGCAGCAAGATGGCGGCCAGTGTTGGTAAATGCCGCGAGGCGTATCAACTGCTGCAGCCGGAGGCGCTGAGCGGGCGCAGCTACAATCGACTCCATTGCACCGTCTGCCCCTGCCCAGTGGACACTCGGGCTGCGGCATGCCACATCGGAGCAGCGCATGGTGCTCTGAAGGTCATGGAGCTGGAGAGTCCGGATCGCTGGGAATTGAACGAGTGCCGCGTTCTGCGCAAGCTGCAAGGGACATCCCGCGATCATCAATCTGCATTATAGTGGAGGCCGTGGAGAAGTCCATGCGCCCGCTGACCGAGCCGCAGGTCACGCACATCATGCGCAACATAGTCCATGGCCTCGTCTATATACAGAGCATGGACATTGTGCACAGGGATCTCAAGCTCGACAATGTGCACGTCCGTGTGGAGAAGCGGGCGCCCCTGTGGGTCACCGATGCGAAGATCGCCGACTTCGGCCTGGCCTGCGACTGTCCGCCGGGCAGGCAGCTCTTCGATATTGTCGGCACCAAGGAAATTCAATGGGATCCGTGCGGGCGGAACATCGATTCGTTCAGGGAATGGTTCAATTTCTGCGATCTACTTGCCCATATGCTGAAACCCCAGCCCGAAAAGAGATGGAACGCCGCGCAAATATCGCAGCATCGATTTTTCTCTGAAGTATGGTACAGTTGCACCTGATCAAGAGAGTTTTTTTTTTCAGTTTTTGGTTACCTCTTTCGCTCGTTTGTTTTTTTTTATTCAAAATCGTATTCGTTAAATTCTCCATTCAAAATTGGTAAATACAAAAGAAAATTCTTGTTTTAATGCCCAGAACAAAGTAAAGTGATCGATCGAGTCGATCAATCGATCAATAATCGATAAGTATCGATTTTTCATAATTTAGTTTGTGCTTCTCTTGGCGTCTGTTCAACTTGAACTCGAACTTAAATCCTCTGATCGCGCAGTTCAAGTTTTTCTAAAATAATTGATAACACGCCGTTTACACGAAGTCGATATGTATCGATTTTTGATCGATAGATCGATAGTCAACTCGGCTCGCGTCGTCCTGCTCCAAAATACTCTGTATGAACGTGTCAGACCGGAAAACCCAGGGGATATTGCCTAAAAATTTGAATTTAAAATTCTCTTCTATCATAAACAGGCTCTTTTTATAGTCACAACTCGAAAAATACAAGCTTCTCACATCGAAGGTTCTCATTATCGTAGCTTACCTTACCCCAAATTTTTTTTACACTCTTTATCAGTTAAACATCGAAATGCGGAAGTCTGAACCATGAACGAATTTTGAACTTTTTCACAGACTTGATTGATGTTCTCTGCACAGCTTATCAATAACCTGAATGTTTAAGTTTAAACGCCAGATATCACCAAATTAGTATTAAATATTTTGAAAGCACCTTTGAACCAGCTCAAAAGTACTGATAAATCAACTTGCATGTGGGTTTTAGCTGAGAACGGGTTCGGAACCAGTTTAATAGAAGTAGGGAAAAGTGTTGAGTATATAGATCCTAAATAGCCTAGTCTTTTAAGGGGCTATATCTATAACACTTCGTGCCAATAATTTGCTCTTTCTAGAACACTTTGCTTTAAAGAACAGTGTTGATAAGGGATGCAATTGTGGCAAAGATTAAAGATTGTAGCAATTAAAGACCAGTGTTGATAAGGGCTTTAGCTGCAATTGTAGCAAATGCAAAGTCTAAAACATATTAATAGGAGTAAGAAAAAAATTGAATATCTATAACACATCGTGCCAATAATTTGCTCTATCTAGTACACTTCACTTTAAAGACCAGTGTTGATAAGGTTTTTAGCTGTAATTGTGGCAAAGATTAAAGATTGTAGCAATTAAAGACCAGTGTTGATAAGGTTTTCAGCTGTAATTGTAGCAAATGCAAAGTCTAAAACATATTAATAGGAGTAAGAATATCTATAACACATCGTGCCAATAATTTGCTCTATCTAGTACACTTCACTTTAAAGACCAGTGTTGATAAGGGCTTTAGCTGTAATTGTAGCAAATGCAAAGTCTAAAACACATTTGTGAACAACTATTGCAACAGATTTTACCCACTTTACAAGCGCAGTCGTAATTCCCATTAAAATGGGACACGAGTCGGTTTTGATTGCAATTTAATTGTCGCGTGTAGCGGAAATTGAAAAAACGATTTGGCTGGAAGAACGACAGCATAATGAGGTAGGTCCACGTGTATATCTATCTATGCATATATATATATATATATATATATATATATAGTATATATCTAATCCGATGCATCATTAGCGAAGCACTTAATCAATATTGGAGTGCGGCATCTTCGACTTTGCAACCGGTTGGCCTTAATTGCTTTGCCCGGATGCGGATGCACTGCAGCCGATCAAAAGGGCAAACCGTTCCAAATTTCATAGACCGCCGCCTCCGGTTGCTTATCAGGCGGGTCGTGGTATTTGTGGACTGTGGATTGTCGGGCTGTCTTGTGGGTGGCAGTCAAAGCAAAGTGCAAAGTGCTCGACCGTCCGTCTTATCAAATGGCCGTGGACGAGGCCGAGACCGAGGCTGAGGTGTCGCCTGCCGCCGGCTGCCAAATTGCGGCCGGTTTTTTATAAAATTTTGATGATTGCCGATGACTTGCACTATTTCCTAATACATACATTCTTCTTCTTGACTAGCTATTGTTGTTTTCTTTTTTTTTTTTTCTCTTCATTTATTTTTAGTGGTCGATGGCGAGCGTCGAGTTTTTATTGTTGATTTGCTCACTTCTATCAATTCCAATGGATTTACACACACACACACACACACACACGCCCATTGTGTTTATATTAAGGCTGTTGCGTGTGTGCGTGTGTGTGTGTGTGCGTGTGTGAGTGGGGGGAACGTGTAACACGTGTTCGGGTCCGTAGGTCGGTCAATCGCATTTGACGATCAACGATGCCCCGTCGCCAATACTAGAGATGTGCATGTGAGATCGTGAGCAGGCACGAAGACATTTAACAACACTAGACTTGATTCTAATTGGAGACCCTTTGTCTGGCTCTTGGACCTTTCGTGCTGTAATTGGAACACAATTTAACTCTTACTTTCCCATTTGATAAAAATTAAAGCAAAACTAATTTTGTAACCATTTAATATATGTTTCAATGTGTTTTCCAGACATTTGTGTGTTGATTTTAATCAATTCGCTTCATTTTCCATTGTTGTTTAGCTGTGCCTGTTTTTATCACAGTGCTTTTTGTTGTTGTATGTTTTATCGTGCTCTGATTGGGAACGGACAGCTGCGATTGCGTCCATCTCTAATCGATACTTTGGTCTGATTGGAAATTTTCGCTTTTGCTATCAGCTGCTTTTCCTGTTGCTAATCGCGGTGATTAATCGACTTAAGCAGCCGGCGGCGCACATGGAATCCAGCATAGGGCAAAGGGCCTTGCAAGCGCGGCAGCAGCAATTTGTTATGCGCTTGGCAATTAAGAGCAGAGTAAAATTTATATGTTAATTTGGTCAGCATTAACCAATAGGAAGAGAGAGAGAGAGAGAAAAAAAACAGTGTTGCATAGTTAAAATATATGTATACACACATTTGCATAGGTGCGTGCGTGTGCGTGTGTGTGTGTGTGCATGTCCATAGGGGCAAATGCGACGATCGCTTTTTCGGTTTTCGGTTTTCGTCTATTTCGCCTCTTGAAGTTTGGCCAAGCAAATTTGTTGATTAACAAACACAACAACAAAACAGACAGGGCTAAAGAGAAATAGACGACGACGTCAGAGTCACAGAGACACACATGTATACACAAAATGTGCATATGTATTGCTGCCGGTATTTTATTATCATCGCCGCGTTGTTTAGCCAGCAACAAGACAGACAAGTTAACACATACATACATATACATATATATATTCATATATGCATGCATGTGTGAAAAATGAACAGATTCGTAACGGCAACTTTTGCCGTGGGTGCAAAGTTCAATATCATTTCGAGTGTCTCATCAATATACATGTGCATATATAAATATAAAAATGTATGTATGTATTTAGTCAGATGAAAGATGCCACTTGATAAAATCTTAAAGCAAGCGCTGACTGCGGCTGCTGCTACTTTTTTCTACTTGCACTATGCAAGTCGTTTGAATGTGTGTCTGTGTGTGTGTGTGTGTGTGTACGGGTTGCATATATATTTAATTCATTCAAATGTGCTGTTCATTTCACGCCCAAGCCAATTTAACGTTAATTTCAAAATTGACTGTGCCAGCAGGTGCATGTGTCAAGCGCTTTGAATTACGCAAATTTAAATGCATATATTCGGGGCAGCAACAGTTCCACATGCACAAACACACATACAATAACAAACAATGCAGTTTAACAGCAACAATTACTGTTAAACGCGAATCTGTCAATTAATGCTGCAGTTGCGCGTCATAACTCTTATACGCATCGATATGTATGTAGATGTGTTGGTATACAATTTGTATGTTTGCCATGAACGAGCGTTTTTGTTTTTGTTTTCTTTTACCGTTTGCAATTGCCGCAATATAGTTAACATTTATATGTGTATGTATGTATGTATTTTTAATACGCTGAAACATTGCGCAACAACCGGCGACGCAAAAAATGTTATGTACCTGTAGAATACCAGGCAAAGATAAACAAAAATTAACATTCATTCTGGCGAGTGTGTGAAATCCAAAGGCGGAACAGACGAATGTGCCCGGCAACAATATAAAACGAAAACCCACCATAAAAAAAAACAACAACACATACGTATGTATGTGCGTACATTCATATTCCGAAATATAAATGCATATTTATGTTAACTTGATTCTTATAAGCAAACAATTTCAATAAACGAAACAAAATATGTACACATTGATTTGCTACTTTCTCTTTATTTACTTGATATCAAGTTCAGATTTGTTACAATTCGATTGCAGTGGCAACTCTTGTGTGCAAACCAAATCGAATGAACTTACGAGATTGGAATTTCATGTACATATGTATGTCTGGCAACTCTTTAACAGTCTTTTCGGCTATGCAAGTGCATTTGTTGTTGTTTATTATGTTACACACATACGCACATACTAACAAACTTATGTATCAATCAGCCACTGCAACAGCGCAAGAGATGCACACACACACACACACACACACACTCGCATGCAAATTGGGAAATGTAAACAAAGCAATGCCGGCAAGTGTTTGTGAACTGTTTGCATGCACATATATACATATGTGTGTGTGTCTGTTTATATTCATTTCGATTGCATTTTCGCTTCAGCCGCCGCCGCCGCCGCTGCCGCTGCCGCCGTAGACGATGCCTCATGTCAAAGTTGTTGCACTTTGCAACACCGATTTGCATAAAAGGCCTTTTATCACCTCCCGCTACCAGACGAGTAGACGAAATTGACAATGCAAATCGATGTGCAAATGTATTAAGCGAAGGGCGTGAAAGGGGAATAGACAGCAAAGTAACCCGATTTGGCAACAGGTTGACATTTTTAATTAACAGTAAGTGCTATCAAACCGAATCGACTTGAATTAAATGAGTTTATTACTAGTGTAAAAAGCTATCGATATCGACTACAGCGAACAAAAATCAAACAGTTTATAACACTCAGTTTAGTTACACTGAATGTGTTCTCTGTATTCTCTTGATTTTATACCAAAAGTAAAAGTATACTCAAACGATTTGAAATCTATCAATTAATTTGTTAAATATGTAACTATTTGCCTGACAATTCCTGGTAACTATAATTTTGACCGACTTTCATACGAAAAACATTCATAAAGAAATTGTCTTTTTGCCTGTGTTATGACTAAACGATACGTTTAGATAAGAACCCAGATATTACAATCCATTGTTATTGCAAATTTTATGGCCAAAGAGAGAAGAGTGTCATTAAGTAAATGGAATATAATTTAGCCAATGCATAGTATATACAAACATCCCTATCACATATCGTTGATATATGTACATACATATATGTATGTATGTATTTGACCTGGCCACGAGTGAAATGTAGTCTATACAAATATTAATTCCAATGCCCCAACAAAGCAACTACTTAGTCTAATTGTGAACGTCGTGCAAACAAAATTTGATCACAATTTCAATTAATTAGACCAAATGCTATATATACACGTAGTTATATCTATGCACATACATATACATATCTATGTAAATAGATATATGTATGTATGTATGTGTTTATATGTACATGCATGTGTACAATCGCAGCTAGATAACAACATTTTAGGGACAACGTGTTCGAGTTAAACGTTAAAACATTTAACAACAGCCACTCAGACGGGTGAGTTTCGAGTTTTGGCAACCGCAGATTAGATATCGGCTTTATGGCACTAACAAGTGCAATTGTCAAAAAGAAAAAAGGGAAGAAAAACAAAAAGAATACAAAAAAAAAAAACCGACCTTTTCACTTGTCGGCACGTGAAATCCAAATAGAGTGGATTATTAGCAGCTGTATGGGTATGGATGAGAGCTTTTACCGACTGGCACGAGTATCGAATTACGTGTAACGAGGGGCATAGTACGAACAGGGCTAGCAATTAAGGTACATAGGAATTAAGTGTTTCGACCTAACACAAAAGCAAAACCCCGTAAGAACCGATCATTTTGGAAAGCTAAAGATGAACTGTCCAGGGGGAGGGGGAGGGGGGGGGTCAAGTTTCATTGAGATGTCTCTAACTCCTCTACGGACGAATAGATCTAATAGATATAGATCCATAGCTACATTTGGCCAGATCAGGAATATCTATACATAAATATATTTATATATATGCACAAACACGTCATGGAATAAGAGCTATTTTATATGGCTACAGGGTATTACAACCATTAAACAGGCTGGTCACATTAAATGGACGACCCCTTTTGAAATTAATGTGATACGAAAAAAAAAAAAAACACTGCTGCATATCGACAGAGCAGCATGAAAGAGAAGAAGACAAACACAAAAGGGAACGCCAATTGCGAGCACTCGATCAGCTGGGGAGCAATAACTCTCGATATTACGGTTGTTGCGGCTGTTGTCGTCCTTGGACGGAAGTGCTGCAAAATGGGGCAAAAAAAAAAAAAACAAAACCAGTTAGGAGCCGTCCGCTATGCACAAGCGACGCATCGTACGATCCACATTCACACACACGCACGCACACACATACAGCAATACAAGCCAATGCGCTTCACATGAGACCAGTGTTGCCATGTTGGCCATTTTCTAGCTAAAAGTCAAAATGCTTGTAGCCTGACAACGGTTTATTTAAAATATATAACGAAATTAATAGTAAAGTTAGGACATTGCGTTCTATTTGAAGCATAGCTTATTTAAGTCATATAAGCTTATTCACACCTGATTTACAGTGCGATAAATATAAATAATGTAATGTAGTATTAACCAAGTTTTTTCTATATTGAACATCACATAACATCAAAGCAAACACGCTTTCACATTTGTTATTTAGGCTATTTTTAGCATTTTTTTTTTCTTATTTTGTTGATTTAGCTTTTTTGCGCTTCAGATTCTCGCAGCACTGGCTGCGCATAAGAAAAACATCAAATTCGAAATTTTCAATGTCAGGCACCTTCGTAATGCAGCCAAGACCTTGCCCAATATGTATGGGAGCTGTTCTGGGGGTACTCACCTCTTGTTATTGGATAGTTTGCCATATGCGATTATCCATAGAGCTGCCGTCATGCCAGCCGCGCCGACGATGGCGCTCTGGTTTTGCGCTAATTTGCTCAGAGCCGGAGCCATTTTTTTGCGAAAGTATTTGCACTCTTTCGCACACACACACACGCACGCACGCACAAACGCACTCGCTCGCACTCACGTGGGCAAAAACAACAAAAACCAAAAAAAAAAAAAAACAGACAAAAAGAAATGCGTTTGTTGTTGCCTTTTTGTTATTTATCCTGCGTGACAGCCCTGTGCTTTCGCTCGCCCAACAGCCCTGCCTCCAGTGAGTAACTCTATCGCAGTGTATACGTGTGTGTTTGTGTTTGTGTGCGCGTGTTAGTCGGAAATTAAAACTTTTGCAGACCTGGCGTTGCACTATTATTTACATAGGCATTAAATACTATGCATCGCCTTTGGCCAGCAAATGCACTTGGTTGTTATGTCTGATTTGATTTTTATTTTTTTAATAAATATATATTTGTTTTCAACGCACAACGGAACTGGCCAAGTGGAAGAGTCACTCGAGTGAGCTCTTGTACAATACAACTGATGAACAATTAACAACAGTTAGTTTTATTAATATGCTAGACTTGATAAAAAAAATTTCGTTTTGGTTTTTTGTCGCTCCACATCCGCATTTAAACAAATACACGTTCGAACTCCGGCTAAACAACAACAAATGCTAGCATTCGAGATGTGCGCAATTAACTATTGATGAGCGGAGTGTGAAAGGCACAGGCCAAACGCCAACCTATCGATAAGTCTGGAGTGTTGATAAACAACAAATGGCCACTGTTAAACAGCACTGTCGCAAATGACTCTGACAGCTGATGTCTGGTAGCGCTTGTTATCGATATGTTGTCGCTGCTGCTGTCAAACAGCTGATCACACAATTCCCCATAGTTGCATTCAAATTCAAAACATTGGAGCACACTGGCGCTATTTTGTTTGCCAAAGCTAAGCGTCACACACACACACACAGACAGTTACTGCTACTTACGCGACAAACACCTTGGCGAATTTATTTACGAAATTTTTTGTGTATAGGGTATGTATATGAATAAATATGCGCAGATTGGTTTATTAATAATCTTTTTCGTTTGCATGTGTGCATATATGTACACAAACACCCACACACACGCACATACATGTGTGTATGTAATCAATTTGATTGCTCGCTCGGACCGAACGCAAAAATCACAACAAACAAACGGATTGAACATCAGCGCCAGTTGACATCCACACACAGCAGCAGCAGCAGACGCAGCAGCAGCCGCAGTTGCTACCACGTTAGATAATCGAGCAACGTCCCCTGCCCGCTTAGCCGACAGCCGGTCGTGACAGCTTTTAATTGACCAGGTGCGTAGAATTTGAGCCCAAAACAAATTGCAAAATGCAAAAATCGATTTTATGCTAAGTGGACACACTGTGCGGCCTGTTCTTGAACTATATACACATATGTGCACACGCACACACACACACACACACGCACGCAGACACTTACGCGAGAGCAATTGGCTCCGCCATCCCCCAAAATAAGAGCTAGAAGAGGAGAAAAAAAAACCCGCTTGAGGTTAAGTGCGAGCGGCTATCGTAAATATAATGTGCGTTAAATAGTCATAAATTGTCGCTTCTGATTTTGTTTACCGTTTTGCGTGTCGTCGTCAATTGAATTGCGTGCAAAACACCGCAATTCGCACCAATTTTCCCAATCAGCCGAGCAGCTAAATAACGGCACAAACAACTAAAGCAACAATTCCAATTAGATTTGCTGATGTGTCAGCAGGGAATTGGAGCGAACTTTGTTTTCCCAGCTAAATATTAATTTGTGCAATTAATTTGTCCTTTGTCTTTTACGGCAGCGCTGCGATTTGATTTGTTTATGTTGCTTTTTTTAAAAATTAATTTCACTTTTATCTTATCGGATGCGCACGCCTTTCGCATAGCGCAGTCTTATTAGAATAATGCAATTGCCGCAGCGCCCATTGCATAACCTGTTGTCAACAGTCCAATCAGCACATTCAACAAACATGGATTAAATTAAATATTTTATTAATTACAGCGTATACAGCTCAATATACACGTGTGCTAGCATATAAATCTATTATCGCTTTATTGACGCTCCCTTTAGCACCTGGACGTAGGCGCTAACTGAAACTTTGATATCAGCATATTGATTATTTCTTGTTGTTGTAGTTTATTTTGATACAAACACACACACACACGCACGCACACACATGTATTTGCCGGGCTAACATTTCATATATGCATAGGTAGTGCATAGATACACTGTGAGAAATTTCAATCTAAAAGGCACCAAATTTTTCAGTTGTGTCTTTTAAATAAAACCCGTCTGAAATTTCTGACTCTAAGCACTCACAAGTTCTCGAACATATACTTTCTTATAGCCATTAGTTGTAATCAAATGTTAGTGCAAATAGCAAAAGCTTTATTTTTTTCCACCCTTAGTTAACCATTTTACTAGAAAAAAAGATAGCAACTCGTAAAACAAATCCAATATAATCCCAAGTAAATATAATTACACTGAGCTTTTAAAAAGAGATACTTGAAATCAACAAAACTGTTGCTACCTTCATAGATGTAAACATATATTAAAGCTTTAATCAACGTTTCAATTTCAATTTTTAAAGCTTAAAGCTTTCTGATTTAATGTGCTTTAAAGCCCTTTCTATTTATATACAATATGACGTGTTTTGAAATCAGAAACTGCCTAAGCCAACGACTCAAAGCTTACTCTTTCTTTACGTCTTTCTTTACGTTAATTACCATAAAAAGTAGAGCTTTAAAAGCACATGCAAGCTTAAAGCACACAAAATGCATTATTTATTGAACTAATAAAAAGTGTGTGTAAAACATATAACAATTAAAGCCTGCAACAAAATGAAACTTTTTGAAAGCTTAAAGCTCCACAGCTGCTTAAAACTAAACTGTTAGCTGGTTCTTTCCTTTCTTGTTTCGTTTAAGTAAACGTTCAGGTAAAAGTAAAGAACTTAAATCTGAAATTATAATTAAGCTCATTGAGAACTTGAATTATTTTAACGTATTCAAAGTATTTCTGTTGCTTTTAATTCCCAAATAGTTTTTGCTTTTAAGCTCTTTTATTTTGTTTTGTGTAACAAATATTTATGTATATATACTGAATATCATTTATACCGCTTATTGTCATGTATTTCAGTATTCTGTGTATGAATTTTGGCAAACACTTTCGTTTCATAGAACCGTTCTATTGCGCAATTGCGATTCCAAAGTACACACTTATTGCCAACAATACCTTGTTCTACATCTAAGTATATACATACATACATACATATATATGTATATAGAGAGTATATATGCATGGTATATATTGAATCTATAGCATAAGCCGAGATCTGCCGTTGAGGCTGGGACGTCACTGATAAGCGACTTTAGTCTGGCGGGTTGAAAGTCAAAAGTACACGAATTTTGATAGCACATAAGCCCCTCAAATCATATACATACATATGTATGTACATAATCCGTTTCCTATCTAAATGGCCCCAACAAAAAGGCTACTCTCATAAGTCTTTGAGCATCTGAAAGAAAATAGCAAACAACACGATAAGGCAACAACAGGTGTTATTTAAACAGACAGAGACAGAGGCAGACTGTCAAATTATTTCTTAAATTTGTTTAAGAAAATGACAAAAAAAATGTTTTTCAAATAACTATTGGTGATCGCATTTATCGATACTATCGAAATTGGTCAAGCGGCGAGCATGCCAAATGAATAACAGTGTGACCATGCTCTATCATAAGCAAAATGCCTTCATTCGACTTTATCCGTTACAAAGCTCAAAAGGATTTGCCATCATGGCACACAAATTCAATTTATAATTAGCATTAACCAAGCAATTGCGTCTTAGCAACACAAACATACGAGCTGAAAAACCGGTTAATTGTTATTTATATAATTGAATAGCAGCCGCTACGCTTGATTGTAAATATGTTAATATGTGTGTGTGTCGATGGCGCAGGCTATACAATTATTTTCTTATCGTGTGTGTATGATAACAGGCCCCCAATAACCCAAAAAAAAAAATAAAACAAAAAAAATATCTCACACCAATGGCAAGGTCGATAGCAATACCAATCCGGCTGGTTTGCTTCTTCAACTCTTATAAATCAAGCTTAAGCGCAAGCTCTTATACGCATTTAAGTCAGGCGTGTGTATGTACATATGTATTTGTGTTGGTGGTGCTGCTGCTGCCGCGTCGATTTTTGCACTGGACATTTATTTATACCGTTTTTTATTTCTCTCTCTCTGCTCTCTCTCTCTCTCTCTCTCTCTTTCTCGTTGGCAGTGTGCTTGCAACAACAGCGCGTTAGCGAAATATTAAATAGGGATACCAAATTAACTGTTAAAGATGAGTCGTCAATTGTTAAGGAATCCGTCAGCGATGCAGCGTGCAGCCAATGTGGTTGCGACGTCAGCCAGAGGAGCAGCTGGCCTGCCGTCGCATCTGGAGCGTAACAGCAGCCAGCTGCAGCAACAATGTAAACTGACGGCAAGTGTTGTCGTTCGGCGCTGGAAATCGCTTCTACATAACAATAACAGCGCTCAAAAGCTACGGACGACGGCTACAGTCACGACGACAGCGACGCGACGTCGCAGTCAAGCTGAAGCATTGAACGCGCGTGGTAGCCATTCACCGTTTGACGCTCCTGCTCGGTTAGTAGCCTCATCATATACATTTTTTTTTTATTTTATTTTGCTTCGTTTCGTGTTTTGTGTTTGCGATTTTAATGTTATTGTGTTTCTTGTGGCATCAAAACAAAACCAAAACTAATTTGCATTTAACATTAACATTTAATTGAGTTGGTCTGTGAACTTGAACAGCGCGTATTAAATTTTTGATTTCCTTTTCTGTTAACACACACTTTTTGCAGCTGCATGTCCACCAAAGCCCAAGCCTCCGACATGAACATCTTGCAACTGAATAATATTAATGCCAACTATGTGTCCATGGAGTATGCGGTACGTGGCCCGATCGTCATACGCGCCGGCGAAATTGAGAAGGAACTGTTAAAGGTAAGCCCGCTAAACCCCTTTCAGCCCGCCAATAACAACAACAATAACACACACACACACACACACACGCACACACAGAGCGCTCTGCCAATTTACGTTGCGTGCTCAGCCACACGCCATCTAGCGTGCGCTGCTGTGTACTATTCGGTCTTCACGCCGTTTTTTCTTCTTCTTCTTCTCTTTTCTAAGGTGTTTTGGTGTTTTTTTTTTATTCGTTCTCACCACGTTTGGCCAATTATTTACATTTCGCGCACCTGTTACCCCTTCAATATTTGTAATTGTTTGGGATATGTTTAAGAGGTTTATTTTGCGCCTTGTTTTGGAATAAAATGTTTATATTTATCTAGTTTTAAAGAAGATTTCAGTGCATATTCGTTTCCGGGGTTACGAAATATATTAATTTCGGGTGTCTCTTTACTCAAACATTCAATAGTTGGATGCTTTTTATGGGCATATTCCAATCTCCCACAAAGATATTAAAGAAAATGTTCCTTGATAGAAATGTGCCCTAAAATAGCATAGATTTGATGCTTCCTTCTAGAGGCCTTCTAAATTCCAATATCCGGAGATATTCTTAAGATTCAGCACGCCTGACGAAAATATCATATGTGTGCCGTTATATGAAAAGAGTCCCGTTATGGAATCTTACCATATACATCATATGTACACACTAATTGTTATAGCTGTACTCGAAGTATTGCCAATTCAAAACTTATCTGGAATGCGATAAGCTCTTGCTCTTGTTCTTCCTCAAAACTTGAACAACTGAAGGTCCATAAAATACTTTTTATCAAACTGTTTGTTATAGGCTTCAATTATTGCCCGTGTCTATCACGCTCGCTTGTTTGTTCCAGAACTTAATTATTCTCTACTATTGGGGTCACACTTTTTCAATTATCTGCGCTTAAATTTCAATTGCGTTCAGCTTAAGCTCTAAATTTTGATCACATATACATACTTATATACATATATATTTTCCGCTCCCTTCCTACCCGACGCGCCCCTCTTGTTGTTTCGGGCCCAAGGCCCGAATTTGGTGTCCAAGTTCGCTAAACGTCCTTCAAAACACCGGCAGCATCTGCTGCTGCTCCACAGGAGCTTTTCTTTTCGATTATATAAGTCAAACTGGCTGCTCTTGGTGTAGGTGGCGGGGGGGGGGGGGGGGGGGGCTGGCGAGATGGATGCAAGGGGCGTTGTTATCAAACAAACAAACAACAACAACAGTCACAACAAACATGCGCATGAGCTGTGACTCGCTCACACATACATATACATAGTACAGTGGTCGCTTCATAAGTCGAACTTCCGGTAATTGAAATTGTTTCTTAGTTTTTGCATAATTCACTTTTGACAACAATTCAAACTTACATATTACATATTTATTGGTATTTCACAATTTTGGTAAAAGCTTAAAAATAAGAAGGTATCTTTTGAATATTATTACCATGCAAATTATTCTATGTAAATAAAAGTTGTTTTTCTGATTTATGACAACGCAAAGGTTTTTTGGAAAAATCGCCCTATTAGCATATGAAATATATAATGGGAAACAATAATTAAATTCATAGCTATATCTTTGCAACATTATTATATATACATTTTTATTCATTATTATATTATACATATTTTTTTAGATTTTTCCTTATTTATATTTATACGTATTTATGTATATTTAAACATTAATTATATTGTTTTTATGTCAGTTCCAATCGCCCGTGGAATCGTTGCGTTCTTGGCAGCGAGAGATTACTGTACAATATACACACAGTTCCATATTGATATATTTATTGTGCTCTTTGTTGTTGTTACTTTAACGTTTGCCTTTTTGCAGCGCTATGCAAAATATTCTCTTCGAATTTCATGGGTTCACACTGGCAGTGCGTTTACCCCCTCCGCCCCTCGTCACGCGCACTAAACTGCATAAATGCTAATGTGTGTGTGTGTGTCGCGCGTGTGTGTGTGTGTCGTGTGTATTTCATCTATTCATTCATTGTTTGGCTGACATTCTTTCTCTTTATGACTTTTTACATTTTCCTCTGCCCACTGTTGCTGACAGTTGCCCCTCCACCTGCAGCCCCTTCCCCTTCTATTTGCATTCACATTGCCCCCATCGTCAGCATCATGGCTCATTTCCTCATTCGCATCACTTATACTTTCTCTTCTTTTTCTTCTTCATTGTTTTTGCTTTTGCGTTCTATCAAACGCGTTCAGCATCAGCTCTCCAGCTCTTGCTTTGCGCTTATGATAAACTCGACAGAAATTTGAGAGCTTGCCAAGTGGACAATCGAAGCGTCTATCAATACCAAAATGCTTGACATTGTTACTCACATATGTACATACAAGCATACAGATTTATGTTAAGCTCTGATCTCTTTACGCTGCGTGGGCCGTTATCGCAAATAATTTGCAAACATTGTGCTGTTAGCAACATGTTTAATTTGTATGTCATGCTATACATATTAATTGAACATGCTGTTAACTGTGCATAATAAGCAATATGTTATTGTGCTGACATGCTATAAGCTCTTACGAGCTGGTAACCTCATGATGTTAGTAACATGTTTCGACTCTGTTAAGCTACTCTTTTAAAGGTTTCGCGTTGTGTAGCTCTGAAAAGTGCGTGGCAAGCACTGTTAAGTTGCTTTGGAACATTTAACAAGCTGTTAGGTATAACCAGTTTTAAATGTTTTCTGTTACTAAGATGTTTTTTCACTGTTAAGTAACTGTTTGCTTTGTGCATGTTACATTGCTGTGCGTGCTGTTACAATCAATCGCGCGCATTGCTAGCGCGCCAGTTGTTGATTGACGTGCTCAAATGTTTACTTTTCACTCTACTTACGAAAAGAATGTGTAAAAACATGCACATGATAGTCATTCTATCTATTGCACTCATTTGGTACAGTTTCTCTAATTTGAACCACTTTTTAGCATGGTTTATTGACATTGATGCGACCCCCAGCTCTCTATCTGAGAGTCTATTGTTTCTTTTTTCTACTGATTTTCTCTGAGCGGCTCGACAGCCATATTAGCAAATGTACATTAACAAATCGAAGTACGTACCTAACACACCTACACACACACACACGCCCCCCTATTGATAGATAGACGGATGTGTGCGTGTGTGTATATGTATGTATATTTATACCTGACAGGTGGCTGCGGTTGATTTCGATGAGATATAACCGCAGAAGGTTTTCGCCTACAGTCTTGAGTGCAAACTCAATTATCAATACAAGCCACACGCACACATGCATGTGCATATGTCACTGTTAATGTATGTAATTACCTATGCGCAACTAAAAGTTCAGGTGTTTCGGCCAAAACGCAGCTAGAAAAATCAGCTCTTTCTGCTTGCTATTCAATTTAATTACCAATTTGCGTATGTAAACATGTATATATTGTAAATCCAGATGGCGAAGCGTCGTCGACCCGATAAATTATGTATATATACATATGTATGATATATATGTATATGTATAAGGATAGCTGTTCTTACTTATGCCATATATAGGACGAATCTATAGACGGGTTCTGGGCGGTTTTGTTTCTGCCCGAATTGGTTGCGAATTACACGAACAATTTCGCCGCCATTGGCATTTCAACAATATTCATTTAACCCGCGCGACGCCGGGTAATTTCTTTAAGACTTCTTGAAAGCCCTGCACACTTAACTGGAGACTTGGCTTCTAATTGGACTATAATTTGCTTAAATAAACAAGTCCAGCAATCGACTATACGAGTCGACATATACATATATATATATATGTTACATATACATACATATGTATATATAGCGCACATAGTATGTGCATGTTAATACAAATTGTACAATGGGGCCATTGTACAAAGTGTGCAAGGTGCAGCCGAGGGATCCAGCGGGTGGGAGGGAGGCGGGGCAACAGCTCGTATGAGTAATTTTTCATTTGGTTTTGGATGTGGAACAGAATGCGAGGCGAATCACGAACCCCGCGAATCCAAACCGAATTCAGTCATGTGTCTAGCTGCTGTAAAAAAAAAAACAACAACAAAAAGGTACAAATTATTGTGGGATAAATAACGTCAAGATCCAAACCTGATAATCGGCTGCTTATTTACAGCTCACTCAGAAAACTGAAAAAGCTCAAAGCGGGAATTGACACTGAGTACTCTCCCTCTCCCACCCTCTCTCTCTCTCTCTCTCCCTCTCTCTTTCTCTCTAGTGCCATTTTAACGAGAGGGAGCGGCTATATTCGGCATGCCGAAGTTCGAATACTCTTGTAGACATGTTGCTCAGAAATACCTTTATACGACAGCTTTCTTCTATTCAGAGCTAAGTTCATTTAGAGCTATTTATATCAACAGCAGACTGTAATATCATACGGCTTTATATATTCTAATCGAGAATATATATATATATATCAAGAATATATATAGCATACACTATAAATTTCAAATGTCAGTCTTACAAAATAGATGTAATATCAACAAATGTCTTGTCGAGCCTTGTCGGTAGTCTCGGTACTTATCGATTTTGAAATATATATCGAAAACATAGTCTCCAGTAGTATCGATACTTTTCGATTGTGCAATATACATATATCGAAAACGTAGTCTCCAGTAGTATCGATACTTATCGATTTGCAATATATATCGAAAGCTAAGTCTCCTGTAGTCTCGATACTTTTCGATTTCGCAATATATATCGAAAGCTAAGTCTCCAGTACTATCGATACTTTTCGATTGTGCAATATATATCGAAAGCAAAGTCTCCAGTACTATCGATACTTTTCGATTGTGCAATATATATCGAAAGCTTAGTCTCCAGTACTATCGATACTTTTCGATTGTGCAATGTATATCGAAAGCGTAGTCTCCAGTAGTCTCGATACTTATCGATTTCGCAATTTATATCGAAAGCTTAGTCTCCAGTATTATCGATATTTATCGATTGATACTTATCGATTTCGCAATATATATCGAATGCTTAAAGTCTCTGGCTAGTATGATCTTTGCTATCGACGCCCTAATGCCGGGCTAAACCGGGTAACAGCCGCTCGTAATAATAATAATTGGAACTCTATGTCCAAAGCAGCCCGATTCTAGTTCAGCGCCTGATAAAATCTTTGTTCCGCCAGTTAAATCTGTTTATAGCTATTTGAATAATTGAATACTAATCTAACATATATAATTATAATTATAAATATAAATAACTGATTGTTTTTGGTGCCACCTCCTCTAATGAGCCAGCTAATTTGGCCATACAACAACCAGGCGTCAGTCGTCGGTCATTATTCATTAGTCATTAGTCATTACTCATTAGTCATCAGTCACTCAATCACTCAAACAATTTGGCTAATTGAGCGAACTGTAATTTGGCTAATGCTTTCAATAATTCACGTTCATTTTGCAGGGTGTGGAGAAGCCATTCGACCGGGTAATTCGGGCCAACATTGGCGATTGCCATGCGATGGGTCAAAAGCCGTTGACCTATTTGAGGCAGGTGAGTACGGGCATGCGGTACAGTAAACACTCGACTTCAATAACGATTTAATTGCTGCAGCTAATGGCGCTGACCATGGAGCCACGCCTACTGGATTCCCCCGACTATCCCGATGATATCAAGTCGCGCGCTGTCGATATTCTGGCCGGCTGCCTGGGTGGCTCGATGGGCTCCTACACCGACTCCGCTGGCATGGAGTTTGTGCGTCGCCAGGTGGCCGTCTTCATTGAGAAGCGCGACGGCGGCGTGCCCAGCGATTACCAGAACATCTATCTGACCGGCGGCGCCTCGCCAGGCATCAAGAGCATTATCGGTTTGCTTAAGTGAGTATCGCATCTGGTTAAATCTCTCCAGAAAAGGAGTTCGAATCGAGACTGCGCCTTAAAAAAAAAAACATGCTCAATGCAGTTCCCGATTCGTAACTATGCTTCGGTTCGGTTCATGAACCGCATTTTAGGCAACTATGAATCCAGGTCTACATATTTTTAAATTTTTTAAAGAACAACTGAATCTTATATAAATTAAGTTTATTATCACATTTATTCATATTCAGAGAACTGAAAATATCGTGAGTTTAAAGTAAACTATTTCAAAAATATTTGCAAATATTATATTTATTTGTTTTTGAACTAGTCTATTCAAAAGAAGTAACTAGTTCGGTTCATTTCTAACTTTCTCTGTTCAGGTTTAAAATTCGCTTTATGGTGTATAAATAATACTAACTCCTGGCTAAATTTGTTTTCGAACTTATCTATTCAAAAAAAAAAAAACTTGTTCGGTTAGGATTAAGGTTCGGTTCATGGTATATTAATAATACTAAGTCCGGGCTTAATTTGTTTTGGAAATAATTTATTCAAAAAAAGAAACTAGTTCGGTTCATGGTATATAAATAATACTAAGTCCGGGCTCAATTTGTTTTGGAAATAATTTATTCAAAAAAAGAAACTAGTTCGGTTCCTGGTATATAAATAATACTAAGTCCGGGCTTAAACCGGTTCGGTTCAAACCCGTTTAGCTTAGTTCTAAAATTGGCTTAAATCCTGATTCTTTTGCAAAGTACAAGAACAAGATAAAAGGAAATAGTTTTCACATCAGATATCAGTATTTGGTTAAAAAATAAACCTCAAACAACTTTCTTTTGTTCTTTTTACGAAGAAAATTATTAAAGTACAAATAAAGGTAGTTCAAAACCCTTTCTGAACCGGGCTTAAAACTATTTCTGAACCATTTGCAAATTGTTTATTTAGAATTCTTGTAATATCTTTTGAAAATATGAAAAATTAATTGTGTTTTTACTTTTACTGACAGCTGCCAGGTGAACGGTCAGCTGCCCGGCGTAATGGTGCCCATTCCACAGTATCCACTGTACTCGGCGACAATAACCGAATTGGGCATGACCAGGGTGGACTATTTCCTGAACGAGGACAAAGGCTGGGGTCTTGATCGCAAGGAGCTGCAGCGTTCCTTCGATGAGGCGAAAAAACAGTGCAATCCACGGGCTCTGGTTGTCATCAATCCGGGCAATCCCACCGGCCAGGTGCTGACACGCGACAACATTGAGGAGATCATCAAGTTTGCGTACGAGAACAAGCTGGTGATATTGGCCGATGAGGTGTACCAGGCGAATGTCTACGACAAGAACTCCAAGTTCTTTTCGTTTAAGAAGGTTATGAACGAATTGGGCGGACCGCATCGCAACCAGGAGCTGATCAGCTTTCTGTCCGTCTCGAAGGGCTATCTCGGCGAATGCGGCATACGCGGCGGCTACATGGAGGTGGTCAATATGTGTCCCGAGGTCAAGGCCGTGCTGACCAAGTCCATTACGGCCCAATTGTGCAGCACCACCGCCGGCCAGGTGGCGATCAGTGCTCTCGTCAATCCGCCGCAGCCCGGTGAGCCATCCTATGAGCTGTTCGAGAAGGAGAAGTGCGCTGTGCTGGATGCGCTCAAGGAACGCGCCGAATTGGTCTACAAAACGCTCAGCAGCTTTGAGGGCTACACGGTGAATCCCGTGCAGGGCGCCATGTATGTCTTCCCCAAAATCGAGATACCGCCCAAGGCTGTGGAGGCGGCCAAGGCCAAGAATATGCAACCGGATGTCTTCTATGCGTTCGAGCTGCTCGAGACGACGGGTAATCATTATTGATTGCAATTAAATGCAAATCGACAAATTAACTAATCCAATTCTCAAATTATTTTCACAGGCATTTGCATTGTGCCCGGCAGCGGATTCGGCCAATTGCCCGGCACCTATCATTTCCGCAGCACCATATTGCCGCAGACCGTTTTGCTGAAGGAGATGATGGAGAAGTTCCGTGTGTTCCATGCCGATTTTATGACGAAGTACAAGTAGACGCCATCAGACACCCCACCTCCCCTCTACAAACCATCCAGCAACCAAATTAAGACGTGAAGCGGCTTTTGATTTTTTTTTCTCTCCCAAAATTATAAAGTGTATTTAATAAAACATACAAGTAGCGAACAACTTATTTATAATAGATGTGCGAGTTCCTGTACTCTCAACCGGCTGTTCGGATTATATATATATATATATATACATATATATATGTATATGTAGATATATATGTGCCATATGTTTATGGTTTTGAAATAGAATTGAGGCATGTTACCAAAATTGACAATAATGTTTGTTTGAGCAAAATAGTTATTTGTTGTTGCTTAGTTGCCATCATTTGAGATTGTTATTAGAATATATATATATGCACATATAAATTATACATATATATGTGCATATATATTGTGCATTTGCTTGTCCCACTAAATGTTATATATGTATGTATATTGTACTGTTGTTAAAGAAAAATTATATATCACAAATACAATTGGCATTCAGAATTTCCAAATTGGCTTCTTTGCGCCCAAAAGTGTGCAACGCGCTGTTTTGTTTTTAGATCTAATCAAGCACACTAGATGTTACCCTGTAAAATGTTCTCGTTATATATAGTTCCATATAAGTTCGCTAAATATAGAAGTGTATCAAATATCTCAACTAATTTTAACTGCCATTTGGTTTATCGATTTATGCTTTTAGGCTTAAGACAGACTTCTCTTGCGGTACTAGAGTTTTCTAGGCTTTAGATACTTGTTGGAATTACATTATAGCCAGCACATCTTTATCAGAATCTTAGTTCCTTAAATAAGCAATAGAAATGGTTTAAAATTAGGGTTTTGTGTAGGCATATATTTGCTTCTCTTATTATCGCTCTTGGATACTATAAAAAAGAATGAGAGATTTGTTATAAATTTGGATTGTAGATTCGCGAAAAGGAAATGTTTGTTTTTGGTCTCAGCATAACTTCTAGATCGTAATAGCTATGGTTCCTTAATTGGGCATGTACTTCTAGCATATAGTTGGCATAGGAAGAATCGGTCCTTTCTTTTGGATATACCTACCTTATGTGATCCAAGCGTGAAGCTGAGAAAATTGGCGAAAATCTTTGTCGTTTACCATCCGATCGGCTTTAAGCTCAGTTCCAAAATCATTCCGATTCAAGAAGTTTCAGCATTTGTCCCATCTATTTTCATCTGATTTTCTTGTTGTTTATCTTCCGTTCGGATCAAAGATGGAGGAGGAAAACCTATATTTGAACCCAGACCTGCTTCTCTACCTACATTTAACATTAATTCAAACGCTTTACATATTATATTTCATAATTTTTATTATGTTCACCTTAAATTGTCATATTTTTTTTTTTTTTTTTTTTACAATTTTTGTCGATAGATTACGCGCAAAAAAAAAAGTACAGGTGAAAAAAAAAAAAGAATAGAAACATTCACAAAATATTCGTACCTTCCGCTCCGTCTAGTCAATCCGATTGCAGGCTGTTGTTGTTGTTGTTGCTGTTGTTTTGTTGTGTTTGTTTGTGTGTGTGTGTGTGTGTTGTAGTTGTTGTTTTTTTTTATATAAGTTTCTCTCTCTTTAATCTCTATGCACTTACATCTAAATACGCAGCAACAATCTCTGCTTATACTCGCGGCTGCCTTCGAATAAATATGTTGTTGCGACTTGGTTCGAAATGTTTCATAATTATAATTAATTGTTGTATTTTTTTATTTTGCTTCTTTTTTTTTTTTTACTTTTTTTTTATTTGGTTTTTCTTGTTTGTGAGGAGCTGCTTTTGTCGTCCGAAATTCACAATTGTACACATATATGTATATATATATAATCCGAAAAAAAAAAACTGGCTGTAATAGGAAATTTTTATTATTTTTTTATGGCCACACTCGCGGCGCCTTTACACATGTACTAGTTGTATGTGTGTGTTTGTGTTTGTTGTGTTGTGTGCGTGTGTGTGTGTGTGAAGGTGTGTCTGTCTGTATTTGTGTCTGTGCGGGTGGTTATGTGAAGAACTGTCTTATGAGCTGCTGCGCTGGTTGCTGGTGGCTCCACCTAGTGGCGATCCCTCGAGTCCGAGCGGCTGCGTCGATCCCGTGAGAAACTGCGACTGCGGGTCCTTGAACGTCTCGGGGAGCGTGATCTGTAATTAGATTGTGTTTTGGTGGTTGGGTGGGGCGGGTGATTGGTTTATGTTTATTTAAAGCATTAGGCAGACAGAGCAGGACGAGTGAGTTAGACACACACAGACACAGAGAGAGAGAGTGAGAGAGAGAGCGAAAAAGAGAGAAGAGAGAGAGAGAGAGAGAGAGAAAAAAATACAAATTAAATAGATTTTTAACACTTGTGTTTTGACACATATTTTTTTTTTTTTTTTTTTTTTTTTTGTATAAACAATGCTGAAAAACTGAGCCTCCATTTCAGTTTTTAGTTATTCTATGGAGGAGCTGAGGGGAGTTGGTGGTTGATTTGGTCGGTGGTGCTGTCACAATTTGTTGTGGCTGTGGCGCTGCGTTGAGCTGACCTGAGCTGAGCTGAGCTGAACCGTTGTTGAGCTACTTTGCAGGGAACTTAAGCTTTTCTTTGGGTTATATCCCAAAAAAAACATACATAAACACAGTAGTAGCTTGTGGTGGTGGTGGTTGGTGGTTGTTGGTGGTTGTTGGTGGCTTTTTGATGAGCGGAGCAGACTGAGAAGACTGTTGTTCTGGTTGTTTGTTGTTATTGTAGTTGTTGTTATTGGTGAACTAAATGTAGCTGTTGTTGTTGTTGTTGTGGTGGTGGTGGGTTTGTTGTTGTGGTGGTGGTTTGTGTGTGGGTGTGTTGATGCTAATACTGGTTTCAACACATTGATTGAAGCTGCTGCCCATACGCACACACATGTACAGACACACACAGACGTGAAGAGAGCGCGGCTCAAAACGCAGCAGCTGAAGAGCTGAAGGGCTGAAGAGCTGAAGAGTGGGCAGTTTGCGATCGTCCGCAGTTGTTGTTGCTGCTGATGCTGCTGCTGCTGCCTCTGCTGCATCCGCGTGTTCTGTGTGTGCGGTACTTTTTTTTTCTTACTAACTGTTGTTGTTCTTGTTCTTGTTGTTGTAATAAAGCAGACAATTAGCGGGTGAGTGAGTAGAGGAACAACAAAAAAATGCATGTTAAGTGAACGATAACGATAAACGATAACAAAAAAAAAAAAAAAAACCAAGAAAGTTCTGTTAACGTCGGCTTGCCGAAGATTTAATACCCTTGCAGACATGCGTCAGATGGAAAATATAATAAAAACTACAGTGATCGCAATTAGAAATCGAGGCAGATATTTTATAATAAACAACAAATTGTTTTTCGAAATGAACATTTAAGTTAAGGCTCTGATTTAGTATTTGTTATTAATAATTTTATATGCGAGCGATCACTGTACTTTGTATTAAACCAAGACCAATATTTTGTACACAACAACTCTGATGACTTGACTATATAGTAATTTATAGTAGTCCGATGCAACTCTGCCAAGTGATCAGCACATTAAAAAGCCACTTACGAAAACTTCAAGTTATTTTAATGTTCTAACTTGACCGATTGTTTTTATGATTAATCTGAACTGTATTCCAGTATTTTTTGTGCTCCACTAACAAGAAAAAGTACTCCTGAACAATCCTCTAGATAGATGATATAGTGATACGATTCAGCCAATCTGCAACATATCTACCAATTTCAGCAAAAAAAAAAGATGCATATCTGCCAAGTTTCTTCATCGAGATAGCTTCGCTGGGAGAGGAGTTAGCATAGATACAGCTAGAAGCACGGAAGAACATGGGTTCGATCTATTTCTATCTATTGTGACCTGCTGCTAAGGGTATTACGAAAATGGCAAAACGATAAAAAAAAATATATTCTAAAATAAAAATAAAACTTGGTTATTTGATTTTAGCTACAGCTAAAAGAAAAAATGGGAACAATTTTACATACGCTTTGCTTATCTTTTTCTTTTCTTTTTTGTGGCAGTTGCTTTGCGTGATAATCGGAGGTTGTGGTTGGTTGTTGTTGTTGTTGGTGATAATTGGTGGTGGTGGTTGTTGTTGTTGTTGTTGTAGTAGTTGTTGTTGTTGTTGGTGGTACGCTTGCGGTTGCAGGAGTTGTTGCAGTTGAAGCTGAAGTTGTTTAGGTGAATAGTGAAGAAGCGCAGCGCAGCTGAATTTGAAGATTCATAAACATTTTTGATGGAGATGCTCGACGCAGGGTGTGGGGGGATGGGGTGGCCAACCCGGGCATGTTGTTGTGGAAGGGGTGCAAAAACTGAGATGAGCCTAGGAGCTAGAGCAACAACAAAAGAGATGGTTAAAAACAAGGACCCCAAGAGCTGTTGCATGCTGCATGTTGCATGTTGCATGTTGCATGTTGCATGTTGTTGAAGTAGCTGTTGTTGTTGTTGCTGTTGTTTCTTGGTTGTTGTTGTTGTTGAAGTTCTTGCTTGATTGGCTGATTGGCTGCATGGCTGTTGGTCGTTGTCGGTGGCAGGCTGGCATATAGATGACATAAGATGAGGTTCTTTTTGTTTAATTTTTTTTTTTTTTTTTGGGACAGAAGCGCAGCTGTGGAGTGGAGGCACGACCGAGGCTGAGAGGCGTTGCAAGTTGCAAGTTGAAGTTGTCTACAGTTGTTGTAGCTGTTGCAAAGCGTTGATCGATTGACTGGTTGGTTGGTTGGTTGGTTGGTTGATTGATTGATTGATTGATTGACTGGTTTGTTGGTTGGTTGTTGGTGTAATTGGAGTTAGATTTGATTGCTGCTGGGTCAGTAGTTGCACTTGCTTGTTGTTGTTGGTGTTGTTGTTGATAAGTGTTGTTAATATATGAGAGAGCAAATGGTCGTTGTTGTTGTTGTTGTTGATGTTGTTGGTACGATACGAAATAGAAGCTTATGATGAAGTATGAAGATTGTTGTTGCTGTTGGTGAAGATGCGACGACAGCTGCAGTCAATCGATTGACCGACTGATTGGCTGCTCTCACGGTGGCACGTGGCACTTGCTGATTTGTGTGAGTGTAAGTGCGTATGTGTTTGTGTTTGTGTGGTATGAGCATGAGTTAGAGTGAGTGAATGTTGTATTGTGTTGCAGTTGCAGTTGCAGCTGTTGCTGATGCAGGTTGTAGCTGCTGCTGCTGCTGCTGCTGCAGTTGGCTGCAGGTGATGAATGGTGATTGGACTGCCCCTTGGCTGATCAAATAGATGCGTACGTTAAGTACATAATGTTGTTGAGATCTTGCGAAGAGGAACTTGTGTAGTTTTTGTTGTGATGTGTTGCTGTTGCTGTGGCTGTCGCTATTATTGTTGTTGTTGTTGTTATTGCAGTCAGCGGAATATATCGTATTTGTTGAAATCGACAATTATCATAAAGCTGCACAATTTGGTTGGGCGTGTTGTTGTAGTTGTTGTTGTTGTTGGTGGTGGTGTTGGTGAAATGTGTGTAAGAGGAGGAGCAGGAGCTGTTGTTGTTGTTGTTGTTGTAGTTATGAGACGTGAAGTTGTTCTTGTTGTTGTTGTAGTAGTTGTACTTGTTGAAGGAAGAGGAGGAGTAGTAGAAGTACTAGTAGTAGTAGTAGTAGTAGCTGTTGTTGTTGTTCTTGTTGTGCTTGTAGTAGAAGTAGGCTTTATCCTGCAAAATGATTGTGAAACCACATTAAAACTGAGCCCCAATCCTCGATGATTTTTGTTTCTATTTTTATAATTTTTTTCTTTTTACTAAACACAACAAATTTGTACAACGGCCAGGCCGCATTTGAGTAACAAGCGGGCAAACGGGTCGGGGAGGGGAAAATCTTCTGTTTATGGGTGTTGGCGAAACAAATGAAGTACGTAAAGAATAAACAACAAAAAAATAATAAAACGCACCCACTTTGAATCTGAGCGTCCAACCCTTGTTTATCGATTAACGATACTCGGACTTGTGAGATTTTTTTGTGCACACAATTGATGCGCACGCTACTGTAAATGTGTGTGTATGTGTATGTGTGCGCTGTGCTCACTTTTACAACCGGTACTGCAATATTTCTTGTATGTATACGCACATTGGCGGGCCCGTTTCATATATATTTTTTTTTTGCTTGCCCCAAATCGATTTTTCATACTTTTTTTTTTTTGGCCAGCTCATATGCAATGCACAACGTTTTCGATGCCACATATGCACACACATATATTTTTTTGTATATACATATACTTATACATATGCGAAAAAAATGGTGATGCACGGACAGTGCAAGAGGGAAGATCGGAGTGGTACTCACCTATAACGTCCACCAGCATCGCCAGCGCGAGCAGCTGCACCGCCGCCGCCACCGCTACCGCTGCGGCCACCACGACGGCCACCTCCGCCGCCACCGCCACCGCCGCCGCCACCGCCGCGTCCTTCGCGTGAACGGCCAGAGGACATTTCGACGCGTATGCGTGTGCCACAGCAGCGTGTGCCGTCAAGACCGCGTGTCGCATCCTCAGCATCACGACGATCCTCGAACTCAACGAATGCAAAGCCAGGCGGATTGCGTGCGACCCACACGTTTCGCAGAGGTCCATATTTGCTGAACGCATTCTCAATCTCATGTTTGGAGGCCGAGGAGCCCAGATTGCCCACGTAGACTTTGCAGGCCAAATCCCATTCACGATAGCGGGGCATGGTGTGTTTATATATATATGTGTATATAAATATATATGTAGAAAGCGTTTGCTAACTTTAACTAAAGTTTTTTTTTAACCCAAGTATTAATTGCGTCTCTAGGTATACACAATTTTTTCGCAGGCAGCAGGCAGACACAACCACGCTTACGTAGAGAAAAATTAATTTGTGATTGTGGGCTAAAAACAAGATGGCAGCCAACTATCGATGTGCATTCCAACCAAATCGATAACAATGACTTATCGCTGGTAGCAGCCCTGGTATTTTGACAGCACAGCTGAGTTCTACTATTATTTAATCGCACAGCATTTCGTTCTATTTCACAAAAACTTCAATAAAACAACACAGTACAAAATGGCTAAAAGCCCCGAAACCGTTTCTCTCGACCAACTGGACAAGGATCAAATGAAAACGGTGAGTAAAGCGGCGCATTTGATTAATAAATCCACTGCAAATGTGATGCAATGTGCAATCGAATGTGCCGCCCGAATGTGATTATTGCTGGCAATCAAACTAAACAACGTGCGTATAGTTTTCAGATTTCCTTATGTCGTATAACAAACTTTCTGAAATGTGCTTTACGGACTGTGTGCGCGATTTCACATCACGCGATGTTAAAGACTCTGAGGTAAGCGCCAAACCGTAAATAGAACTTTGGCCAAATGATGATGATCATAATGGTATTTCTTGTTTTGCAGGAGAAATGCTCGCTGAATTGCATGGAAAAGTACCTGAAGATGAACCAGCGTGTATCACAGCGCTTCCAGGAATTCCAAATGATTGCCAACGAGAATGCTTTAGCTATGGCCCAGAAGACCAATAAGCTGTAGAGCATACAGTTCGAGTTACTAAGTAGTTTAGTTAACAATACAAATTCACACCGATAGCGAAGCTGAGCTGAAAATGCATTTTTGTTGCATTTGTATGGGTCCTTATCTAGCAATTAAATAAATACCAAACAAACAAAAAAGCAATGTTAATGATAGTTACGCTTGTTAGTCGTATACATAATGTACTTGTTTATTGCTGCTGTCCTGGATAGATGTTAGGGCAGTCTCAAGTCTCTGCAGATCTGAAGCCATAGTCATTATTTAAAAGTTAGCCTGATCGCTTATAACTAGACCCATTTTAAACGTACTGTGGCCCAGTTACAGTCATGCACATTTGTGCTTTACTCTGACACGCACTCGTCCACTTGCTCTCTCTCTCTCTCTCTCTTCTCTCTCTGTCTGTCTTTCTCTTTTACTAACTTTAGCATCTACTTCTGTTTCGTGCACATGTTCTTACGCGTTTATCAGTCTGAGAAAAACAATTATTGACTTTGATGAGATTTATAAAGATAACTAGAGATCTCTTATTTTATTAATTTATGAAGTTGTTGAAGAGGCACACACACATACATATGTGTTCCTTATGATAATTGCAAGTTACAAAAAAAAAAGGGACAAATTTGGCGTTAGATTAGTTCCGTTGTGCCACACAGCAACGAAGGGAGAAGGAGGTGGGAGTGTTTTAGCAGTTCAGCCTCATAAATAGTATTTTTAGAATTGGGCGCCGCATAGCTGCTTATGTGCTAATGTCTAAAACTACGTTTAAGTAACGCTGACAGGGTCTGTAATTATACGTTAACGAACTCGACATGATTATATATCTAGCTACACACACTAAATATACGCACATTGCGAGCGCTGCTAGCCAGTTGTCGATGCACATACGCAAGGACCATGGCGATCATTACATTATTACATATCCTATAGAAGCAAGCCATCGCCTGCGGCTTGCTATTCAATACTTAGGGCTACACACGCTTTATTGGCCTGGAGCTGCAGCTACACTCATGTGTTCAGTGGCTGGTGCCGCCCGCCTCCGATGGGAAGCCCTCTGCCTCATTGATCAGCGCATATTCGAGAATGACGCGACCCTCTTTGTATCTGGAAGAGCAAACAATAGTGGGTGCGTGAGCGAGTGCCCTATACGAATGACAACAACTCTCTCTATTTTTACTTTTGCGTCTCCTCGGTGGCAAACTCATACATCCAGCCGAGCTTGGCGCCACAGTTCTTGCACATAACATCGCGCACCATATGACGGCCCGTGAGCATCACACGCTCCTGAATGGCGCTGAATGTCAAGTTGACCACGCGCTTAAACAGATAAGCCCGTCCTGCGGATAATATGTGCAACAATAAGCAATCAAACAGAAACACTAAATTGTGTATTCTCTGCTTACCCGTGGCGCCAGTAAAGCGTGTGCTGATTAATTGGCTGCGATTGGTCAAATTGGTGTGACATTGGGCGCAGTTGAACAGCTTGAGGCCGCCAAGGTGCTCCAGAAAGATGCGGCCCATAGTTGTTCGTGTACTTTATATATTTGTTTTTTATCAGAACACTTCTATTGTCACTGTCTGTGCGCTTCCGTTTCCCTTTGCGCTCGTTTACCTGCTTTTAATTGCAGTGTTTGCGTGTGTGTTGTGTGTGTGCGTTTCTTTGTTTGCAGATGCTGAGAATGTTGAGAAATTGTTGTTATGAAAGTGTTATTAATCACAGTACGCAACGAATTTGCGTATACTTTTGCGCAGCGCTGCTTATCTGCAGTGCTTTTTTGTTTTTAAGCGAAAAAAACAAACTTACAGCTGTTTGAAACTTTGCTGTGGCGCAACCAGATACAAAAACGTACAAAAATACACTAAAAATTCTACAAGCAGCACAAGAAGCAACACAGGGAACTCTCGCTGACTTTGATTTAGAACACAACTCGCCAATTACGACGCCTGTGACAACAAAAAATCCAAAAAAAAAATAATGAAAATAGCACAGCAATAACAATGCAACGCTTTCTAGGGCTGTCGCATAAATATCGATACTGTGCTGTTATCGATATTGTATTATTTGCGATTTTTCATAAGCATTGCTGTGCTTTTCGGCTAAACATAAGTTTCGGCACATTAAATTTATCGTTTGTTATTTTAGTTATAATTTAAGCAACTTGTAGCTGTTAGCAAATGGCTAATCAAATAGTTGCACATAAGATAAGCAATCGAGTAACTCTTGTACTCGATAGCGTTTCAAATGCTGACGCCCTGGTCAACAGCTGTTCAGTACACGTGATTGTGCAATTGTTGTTGCTGTAATCGCCGCCCACCTAACGCTGCGTGGGGATATCTTTCCGGCAGCGTTTGGCGTTTTTAAAATATTTAGAATATTTTCGATTGGAGTTCAGTATCATGTGTTTTAAAATTCATATATAGAAAACTGTCCTGGCCAACACAAAATGGAATCCGAAGACTAAGAGCGCCTGAGGAGACCATGCCAAATTTCATTTCAATCGCTTAGCTAGTGCGAATCGGTATTTATCATAAAGGCAAGAACCTCAATAAACGCAAAACATCAACGAAAGATGAACCTCCTGCGACGAAAATTACGAATCCTGCTCTCTCGGGGCCGCTACAGCATATTCCGGCAAGCGGCGACGGGGACTGGAGGCGGAGGCGGCGTCGGTGCGGGTGTCAGATCTGGAACACTGCAAAAAATGCGCGAATGGCACAGCAGCGCGTTTAGCAATAAATTTCTACTATTTACCAACGTTGGCATCTCGCTAACGCTCAGCTCGGTGGGCGACATACTGGAACAGCAGCTGGAGTTGTACAATAACGAGATCGAGGCATACAGCAGCACACGCACCCGGCACATGGCGACCAGCGGCGTGGCCGTTGGCATCATATGCCATTATTGGTATCAGATGCTGGACAAGTATCTGCCGGGTCGCAGCATGCGTGTGGTAGCCAAAAAGATTGTCCTCGATCAATTGATCTGTTCGCCGCTCTACATATCCGCCTTCTTTGTGACGCTGGGCATACTGGAGAGAAAGGACGCGCACGAGGTGTGGGAGGAGATCAAGGAAAAGGCCTGGAAGCTCTATGCAGCCGAGTGGACTGTCTGGCCGGTGGCGCAGTTCGTCAACTTCTACTGGATACCCACGCATTATCGCATCTTCTACGATAATGTGATCAGTCTCGGCTACGATGTGTTCACGTCGAAGGTGAAGCATTCACCCTCACATCTGCCCATTACCGCCACATCCTCGACTATGAAGAAGCTGACGACGCAACAGGCCTAACTTATCCAAACAATAGTTTAACGCCCTGCCTTTTACCTTTCAAATAGTTTATTTAATATATGTACAACTAAAAATCTTGTAAATACTGTATGCAATTTATTGCAATGCAAACACCATGAGCTTTAACAGCGCGAAAAATGTACCTTGACGCGAGCCGCGCTGCGGCTGCTCTCTCAATAAAATGGGCCAAAATGCGGCGACAATCGTACCGAATCCAACGAAACTGGTCTCCATGCAAACTAGATAATTTAGGCATCATTGAGATGTGCTGCGCTCTGCTCTTGTCTGATGCAATTCGGTTGCGGCTGCCAGTCACTTGTCTGGCAACAGTTGCAACCGGTTCGACATGCCTTCCAAGTGAACCGTCCCCCCCCCCTACAGGCCATCGGTTAAACTTCCCCTCGCGAGTCGGTGAAGGATTTTTCGAGCACAACGACCGCTGCCCAAAATTGGTCTTTGGCAATAATTCTCGTTTATCAACTGCGCCAAGAAAGTAACTTTTTGCATCGCTTGTGCTCCACTTACCAGCTGCAACGGAAACATGCCTGAGCCACAGATCTTACCGTGTATATGACAATGATGCGAATGACGCAGATGGAACGCGCACGCTTTCAACTGTTTCTTTTTTGTTTTTTTTTCGCTGATAAGCGCGAATGGGAAAAGATTGTGATTGGGATGTGCCTGCAGGCAGGCAGCAACACGCCATGCCACGCCCCGCGTTTGATAAGCGCCCATCGGTTGCTAACTACGAAAGCAACAAAAGTTGACTTTAAATTTTGCCGCAGTTAAATATAAATCAGAGGAACCCATCCAAAACTGATAAGCCGCATTCACAGATACGGGACAGTCACATAAATTTAATGTACGCACAGCCAAGTCCTATACATATATATATATATATATATATATATAGATACTTGTATCCATTAATGAAATGCCTATCTCAAACTGCGGGGGGCATGACTAAAGAAATCTTATCGCAGCCGTTTGCAATTCGCAACTTGTGCTTGACATTGATAATGAAATTGGTTTGTGAAACAAATCAACGCCAAGAAACAATAATAATAATAATAATAATAATAGCCATAAAAATGCTGCAGTATTTAATTAAAACGTTCATATTTATATTGGCAACGACCTTGATAACGCACAGATAATCGAACGGTCGCGATTCCCGGGGCTCCGATTAGCTGCATCTGAGCCTCTTTTTTTTTTTTGGGTAGGCCCAGTAACAGGTGATCCAGTCACGGCAAAGATTTCAATTTGAATATACATACATATGCACACATATGTTTATATATATTTCGCATTTCAATTGTTTTGTCGTCGCGGCGGCGACTGTTCCATGCCGATCCCAGCGGGCTTGGCGATTGTAAACTGGTTTTCGTAAGATTAATTTTCGTTTTCTTGTGCTATTTTCGGGGCTAATTGGCAAGAGGAAGAAAACACGATATCAGTTAGCAACCGAAACGTGATTGCTTAAAACAACCGGGCCTCCAAATGAACGACAGCTCATTAAATATTCGATTCGTTGCATCGATTGGCATCAAACTGCCCTTTTTAAATTGTTATCGATAATTAGTTATCGAGCCCAGTTGAACGCCCTGATTTGCCCAAAGCTTCCCGCGTTAATGTCTTAAAGTTGAAATGCGTTTATTTTGTGGTCTATAATTGACAATTTACTATTTCTACGAGCCTTAGCTTATTATCGATATTGGGTTCGGGGGCGCATCGAATTTGATTTGGGCCAACGGCATGTTTGCGTAAAAAGTTCTCGAACATACATACATACGTATGCATGTATGTATGTATGTACGTATATGTATATTCAGCCACAAGGTTGTTGCCAATGCTGTAATGCTAACCTAAAAAAACAAAAACAAAAAAATCCAACTTGTTTTCGAACTTATTGCAAATGACGTGCGGTTTGTTGTTGGCGTCGCCATTGACCGATCGCACAACAGCATAAAAACAACTAAATAAAAGTGGGGTAAATGCGCTTATTTACAAGATGCTGACAACAATTTTGTCTATCCCTTACCGCGCACAGTCCCCCTTATTCGACATGCGGGCGGTGGGCGCGCTCACGAAGAACGCACGCGGATTGGCCAATTTTCTGGGCTCGTCTGCTGTGCCTCTCTGCGATAAAGGCAAAAATCAAATACAAATATGTATATCGAAACAAATAAAGAAAGCGTCTTTGGCAAAGAGCGCAGATCGTATAGCATTTGCGGCCGCATTCAAAGAGCGCAACACACGCGAACAAGTTTTTGTAAGGAGCTGCCAGACTCGTCGCGAAAGAGTACAATTTACAGAGGCGAACAGATATCGATGCATACATACATACATACATACATGCATACATGCATATGTGTGTAGATAGCAGCATTTAAATTGGATACTTGTGCGTTTGTATGTACTGTTGTCTGTTTGTGTGAATATTTGACTTGTTGGGTGAGCAGATTTTTGCGTTTGTTTTTGTTGTTTTTTTTTCGGTTTTTTGTGCCACGCGCAATTTAATATGAAACAAAGCAAAATAGCTTGAAGCACAACTTCAAAATACCTGTACTTGGTATCGATTACTTTACGCATTAGTCGATTAGCGATAACAGCTGATGTTGATATCGATGCCTTTTAAAAAAATATGCAAATCATGTGGGCGGTTATTATGCCGCTTTAATCAAAACAAATAATGTTAATTAACTAAAGGTTGTTGAGCTTAAGCAGGGCTACTATTTAAAGGTTATTTAAGGAAAGTAAAGTGTGGAGTATAGCTATATAAATCTATATACATATAATATAAAATATAAAGACAAATATTGTCTAAACATAAACGGCCGCTGTTACCATCGCGAGGCACACGTGTCGTTGAGTTTCTCAAGCGTCGTTGAGTTACCGAATAATATACATATAATGTATGTATGTATATACATACATACATATGTATATTGTAGATGCTCAACGTGTATGCTTGGTATCTATCTCTGCACGTGATTTAAACGCGAGCAAGTCTATAAAGTTGACAATTTAAAGATCATAAAATCTTCTAAGATAGACCATAAAAACCGGTTGTTCAGTTGAATTATTTTTGGCAAAAAGACGGCGAGACCCGCACCAGCTTTATCAGGCCCAACTCATCCCCCCGCACTCCACGGCGGGGTTAATAAATTGACTAATGTTGTTGGCATTAGCCTTGAAAGCGTTGCAGAATTTGGTGGAAAGCAAAAGCCAAAAATACCAGCGCATAGTTTTTTTTGGGAATGCGAAATTAGAGAGATAGTCGGGATAGCTGGTAAATAGCCAGAGAGAGAGAGAGAGAGAGAGAGAGAGAGAGAAAGAGAGAGAGCTCTTGTCTTATTATCTATTTTTGAATGCCAAAGCCAAAGCTCGGCAGTGAACATGAAAAGCACGGACCTGCTCGACCTTGGCAGCACAACAAGAAAACAGCCCAGCATGGAAAATCATCTCAAGGAGAAGAGAAGGCGCGGAGGAACAAATACGCAGCACGCGTAAGCAAATAAATCAAGAAGCGCCCACGAGTTCTGGCCATCGTTAAAAAGCCAGACAATTGTATATATATGTACATAAGTATATAAATATATATATCCATATATTTGGTATATAGGAAAGCTAAATACATACATATGTATACTTTGTGTGGAGAGTGAAAAGTGCACTAAAAACAAGTAAGAGGTTCTAGTCGGGAGCTCCCGACTAGGGGATACCCTGAACCGTCTTCTTCCAACAGGCGATTGCTAAAAAAAGGAAAGATACTTGATTTATATATATACTATTCTAAAAGCTATATGTCAAGTTTGGTGACTCCAGCTCTTATTATTTACCAAAATTGTTCAAAAACCACGATTTCGATATCGATTTTAATCGATTACTTGGAAACGGGGCTAGTTATCGAATATCGGAAACAAAATCGATCTGTGCGGGGACTAGAAGGACCTACAGCTAGCAAGTCTCTAGCGCTTATCGGTTCTGAGATCCTTGCGTTCATACATAAGGACAGACGGACGGACAGACAGACGGACATGGCTAAATCGACTCGGCTAATGACGCTGATCAAGAATATACATATATTCTTTATGGGGTCGGAGATGCTTCCTGCTGCCTGTTACATACATTTGCACAAATACATTATACCCTTTTTATCCATTTTTAATGGGTTCAGGGTATTAAAAAATGGAATATTTAAATGACTAACTTAAAGCTTAGTCGGCACATGACTTTAAGAGGATTCAAATGTTATATCTTTTTGCTGCGCGGACTTTTTATCAGAGCAAGTTTTTAAAAACAGAAGCAACCTCTTCCGATTGCGATTTCCACACACTTGAACCAAGGCTTTGTGTTTTTGTTGAAACAATTTCATTAGTTTTTTACAAATCTGCCCGTTCTACTTGAAAATATTGCATTGTTGTAGAAATCTGCCTTATATGGTTAGAGTCCTTCAGAGTCTCCTTGAGTCTCCCAGAGTCTCTCTGAGAAAAAGATATAATATATTTAGGCTTCCCCTTTAGCTGGTTTTGGGCTAAATTTTTAGCTTAGGGCTCGATACATATTAAATAAAATGGAGTTTAGAACTTGAAGCCTTGTTTTATTGTTTTTTTTTTTCATATATAATTCTATATTATATTAACACTAACAATCAACTGAAGGACTATATTTAAATATATACATATATCAATTTATACATGTCTTTGATTAAATTAAATTCCATTAGCGTCGTGATGTCAAATCCAAATAGATGAGTTGTGCAGTTAATTCAGAGAATCAATCAAATGACTTGCGAGAGCGCTTATCGCCGCAGGAGATACTGGTCCGAGCTACTGAATGATCTGGCAACATTATGGTCGCATTGTCATTGTCAGGCGCTGATAAAACCAACAAACTGATCGCGATCATGTGCCCTGTGTGTCAGCCGAAAGTTGCTGTTTGCTTATCTCTTTCGCTTCTCTCTATTTCTCTATGCCCTGTTTACAGTTAAACATGGGCATCCCAAGTGTGACCAACGGCATGCAACTGTCAACAGGTTGGCAACTCTAATCCCGTTAAGTATAGTCTCCTGTAAGGCATCTGGTAATTTGGTTCTCGAATTCGAAGTCTTGGCTTGGAGCTACTTAGAGTTCTGCCTTAGTCTCCAGGTAATACCTCGCAAATTTAAAAAGAGCTATATGCATTATGTTTGCCAAGAAGATTATAGTTTAGTATATTACAAATATTCTGCTTATTCTCTTCTCCCTCCTTTCAACTTCTTTGGCATTTCATATTTGAGCCCTGAAATTTTCATAAAGATCGGACTATAAACACCGAAGTTAATTAAGAGTGCATTTTCCATACATAATGAGGGGTGAACTGAAGAGGAAGAAGAGTGTGTGTGTTTGTGTGTGGAAGGATGCATGAAGTTTTCGCAACATCAGCTTGGCGTTGGGCCCAGGGTATCTGCTAGTCGCACACTCCCGACTGCAGCACGCAGACACATAGAATCAGAGAATGTACAGAATGACAAAGATTTGATTAGCCTGAAGAACATTGGCTCAGATCTGCGTGCAGGGTAACTGCTAGTCGTGCATTCATTATGTAGTATCTTGTTGTTGTTGCTTCCAGCTATCCAAGGTATCTATAGCCGTGCCCGCTTTATCTGCACCTGATGAACGACCACAGCTATTTGCTATTTGGACAGCAAATTTGTTTTTGTTTTCGGTTTTGGTTTTGGTTTACCTAGGCCCGGAAACTTTTAAGTATCGTGGAGTGTCGTCTTGCCACATTATTATGTATAGAGTTTGGGTTTTTTGGTTAAAAGGGGGCGGGGTGCAGGGGCGTCGGAAGGGGGGGGGGGGGTTGGTCTAATAAATAAGTGCTAAAAGAACGCGCAAACAAATGTGGCCAAAAATTCTCAAGTAAACACACACGAGCACACACATACATGCGCCCAAATACATGTGTGTGTGTGTGTGTGTGTGTGTGTGTGTGTGTGTTGGGGGTGTGTGCTGGCTGCGTTCTTTTCTGTTATCTGTTTCCCTTTTCATATTCTATTTATCTGTTATTTTTAATTTTTTTTTTTTTTGAACTGCTTTGACGTAAATGCTGCAGAAATGCCAAAAAGGAAACAAGACGACAAAAACAACAGCAACAAACGTAGGAAAGCAAAAGTTCTGTGAATTGTACACATTCGGAGCATTACGTATATGTAGTATATATATACATATATATATATATTTATATATTTGTATATATATCAGGAAGATATCTCAAATGCCTGTAAAGCAACGTGTTCATAACCTCAACATGACAATATTAACAGTTATTTATCCGTTAACATTGTCATGTTGTTAACAGTTGCAGTTACAGTCATTAACAGTTAGTTATCTGTTAATGTTAACCTCAAGATTATCAAGGCAATTCATTAACAGTTAATTTACATGCAAATATTTAGAGTTTGTCCAAATAATTTTATACAATTAGAAACACATTTAGGATAATTTCTTGAGCTTTTATGTCGAGCTCTCAAAATAAGTTTCATCGGACCGAACTTAAAACTTCGCCCCAATAAGCTTTTATACTCAACAGGGAAAGATTATCCGAAAAGAAGAGTTCTGAAAAGAAGTTGGAAGCCGAAGAAAACAGACTTGGAACTTCGCTCATATTTTTCAAGCAAGATTGACCAAGACTGACCAAAAACTGTTAGAAAAGTCTCAAATGAATTTTCACAAATTATTTTGAATATGAGAAAAAAGTTGTAAAAAAAATGTTCCACACTTGCGAATGGAATTTCCAAGAAGTTCATCTTGGCCATGATCTTGTCTGAGATTTCTTTTATATATAGACAAGAAAAGTACTTAATCTTTTCTTCAGCAAAAAATGCAACAAGTCTTTCACATACATATTTATATTTAAACTTGAAAAATATATATGTATGTGTATTACGTTGCGGGGTGACCCCTTTAACCCCCATCGAAATGGATTTGCATCGCGGCGACAGAGAGTACAACCCGACGAGACATATGTACTATATCGACGATGTCAGCCCAATATCGTGCTACTTAGCTGGGAGCATACGTAAGTGCGTTCCGACTATTACGCTTCATTCAGTATGCTATTCCGTTGTAAATTTGTACGGATCGACGATTGCTTACGTCATTGGGCAGAGCGGCTAGATTAAGTTGAAGTATATCTGGCGGATGTGCAGCTAGCAGCTACATGGTTCAGATAGTTATGTTAGATAGTTGAAAACAACAATATGTTAAATTCTCTTGAATTCCTACAAAAATATTTACCATCAGAATGACAATAACACTTTGCAGCTGCAATTCGGGTTGGGCTAGGGGTTGGGCTTGGAGCTGGGGGAGCTGGGGTTGGGGGTTGACAGCGCGATGACGCGCTTCGGTTATCAAGGTGAGAGCTAGCAAAACAAAATGCCTGTAAGTGTGAGAAACTAAATAACAAACAACAACAAGAAGAAGAAGAAGAAGAACAACAACAACAACAACAATAACCAGAACGGGCCACAAGTGCTCAGATTGCGCATACGACGCGTGTGCTGCGCAAAAATCAAATCAAAATAAATGCGAGTCAAAGAGAAATTACTAATAATAAAAAAAAAAGTGGGCCCGTTTGCTGGCGAACGCGCCTCCAAAAGCACACACACACACACACACACACACACACACACACACACGCACAGCCAGTTGTTGTTGTTGTTGTCGTTGTTTTTCTCAGTTGTGCATGGAGCAAAATCGCATCAAGTTTGCATTTCGCTGCCACAGCGATTGCTGCACGCGCCTCCGATTGTGTCACTTGATATGCCACTCAATACACACACACACACACACACACTCACTACCGCACACACACACTCACACACACACACACATTGCTATAGATAGACAGCCACGAGTTACTTTTGTATACGACAGTCATTCATCAACTTGTTTTTGCCTTATGACAAACAAGTGCGGCAACAACAACAACAACAACAACAACTGTAACAACAACAACAACGGTAACGGCAGCAACAAGTGCCACATGCTGACAAGAATAACAGACCATCATATATACCCTACACATATTTATTTGTTAACAATATCTTTATAGCTTTTAAAAACTTGCAAAACAATAAACAGATAAACAGAAGGCTTTACAAATTGCTTGTAAGACACGCAGAAGTTGTCTTGGCTCGAACCAATTACTTTTCTTTTTCGATTCGAGCCGTTAAGCTGGTTCACATTCCCGAAACCGGTTTTGGGTTATTCACAGTTTGCCTAATCGAAATCTATAGATAAACAATCCGAACTCGGTTTCAAGCATGTAGAAAACCAGTTAAATCAAAAACCATGCATCGAATCTAAAAGAAAAGTAGTTGGTTCAAACTATTTGCAAACTATTATTATTGAAAATGATGAGAGAAAAAAACCATGGAAATTCTGGTATGACTCGGTTCGGTTCATTTCATGTTGAAAATGTTCTGTTCATAAACCTGGCTTTTGATATCCAAAAAGCCAGATTCTGGTTCATAGACATGCAAAATGTATATGAAAGAATTCAATTTTGTTATTTATGATAAACCGATTTAACTCTTTATTTATCTATTAGAATATCTTAACAGTTACCTAGATAATATTTGATATTTTACAATTTACTGAAACCGGCGTGCAGGGTATTTGCTGGTCGTGTATTCGCTTTTACCTGTTTTCCATCTGCATATTTCTTTTCATGCTCTTGATTATTCTGTTTACTTACTTATTTTTAATTTAATTTAATTGAAACGCCCGCTGGCAACAGTTCATAGAATCTAGATGATAATGTCTGAAAATAGTTTTTTTTTACCATTTCAAAAAATTAATATAAAAATAGTATATAATTATGCCAATAAAATCAGCCGGAGCACCTGTGCACTCTGAGCCTGGATGATAATCCTATGAAGCATTTGTTTGTGTCCAATCAAAAAAAAAAAAAAAAATTAATTATAAAAGAAATTTTAAAATATATAATCAATATTCAATTTAAAACTTACGTAAAGCTTGCATCTATGTAGAAAGCCGTGCACTCTATCTTTTTCAACTTTCACCTTGTGTCCTATTCGCAATCTGTTTACTGGCAGCACGGGTTGTTATACGATTGATCTGCGGAGTGGAGAGGGGGGGGGGATGGCTAATAATAATATATAATAATAATTAAAATATATCATATAATATGCTTAAATAAGTGATATGCCATAAGTTAATATTTCCCTGTACTGAGTTTTATAGAAACTTCTTTACCATGAGAAAACTCTTGTATTATGCGTTATAAAATTTCAACAATTTGTATTTAAAATTTTTAAGTACATTTTGTAATTGAATATTCCTAAATGAAATATAAATTTTTCTTGCTTTCAAAATTGTTCGTAAATCAAAAAAATATAGCTTGCATTGAGTAGAAAATGCATATTAAACGAATTTTCTCACTGGAAGCAAGATAAAAACGTTCTCGCTGGAAAAATATAATATTCGCTGGAAGCAAGATTACTCACTGGAAAAATTTCAATTCAATTTTTTAGTATTGTATTTAAGTCATGCCTTTATAAATAATGAAATATTCTAGAAAAATGTTCCACCAATGAGCATTTAATTCCCAGCTTATGTCAACTTTTGCACATGTTTTGGGTGCAAAATGCTTGTTTTTATTTTTCAACTATTTTCCGTTTTTTTTTTCGAAAGTTTTTATGGAAGGAAATTCACTCTTTGCCACTTGACAAATGATATGATAAGGTGTATTTACTTGGTTTATGGTAAGTTCCCGATTACATAAGTCGCACAGCTCGACTTCCCCTCAGGGAATAACAGGTATAACTTTTATTCAAATATTCTACGATAAGCACTATCATGGAGCTTAAAGGCCCTTTGTGTCAATACGTTCACTCTATATACATATGTATGTAGCTAGAAGTAGGGCCACAATTAAGATACACAGATTGTGCGCTATCCTTGGCACGCTGCCCCCCTCCAATGAAGGTCACAGAGCGCTGACCCACTGAGAGCCTACACACACCAACACGCACACGCACACGCACACGCACACAGTTACATAGTATTACATGATGTTCTGGACATATCCAGCTATGCATCGAGTCAAACATCCGGTACATTGACATTGGAAATACGCACACAACGAAAGTGCCGGCGTGTGTGTGTGTGTGTGTGTAGTCGCATCGCGTGATCACGATAGGCTGCTTGGCGACTAGAAGTAGGTGGCAAATGGAGGAATGTTTTGTTTATCAACTGCTTGTAATTCCGCGAGCAGCGAAAAGAGAGCGCCGAAGCAAAGAGTAAAGAGAGCTGTAAAAAAAACGCAACTCTTAAGTGAGCCGAGGATGGAACTAGAACTTGATGGAAAGTTCGTACGGAAACTGTTAAGCATGGCAAATGCTGAAGCGTAAACAACCGTTACGGCTGATGCTACAGACGCTGATATATTACATCAGCCAAGGAATTGGAATCTTCGGTTAAAACTTGACATCTAACACACACGTTTGCGCGAGCATATTGTTTGGCCCGGGAAATATATTGCATGGGAAGTACAGATTACACAGACACCTCGGCTTATCAGCGGGAAATTAGTAAAAAAAAAAACAAAACAAAACAAAATGCTGAAATTACCGCTAGGAAAAACAACGAAATGTGCACATCATGTTGTCCAGGTGCCAGATAAGCAGCAGAAAAAAAAAAACGCACTTCTCTTCTATTTCTTTTTTTCCATTCTACTTTATATGATAAACTGGAAAGAAAAAAAATGAAATATGTATGTATGTTTGTGCTGGGCATAAGTACGCATTTCCGCGCAGTTCCGTTCAGGTAGCAGAGTCTTGGTCAAATCAAGAAGCAGCAACATAAAAAACAAAAAAAAAAGTGAAAACACGTGTGCGTCAGAGCCGCATAGTGTTCTTTTTTTTGTTCCTTTTCCTAGCAAATGCGTTTTAATATACCATAGACATGGCGCCATTCCAATGCCAGAGAGCGACAACAAGATATTTAGCTTTTATACGTATATATATGTATATATATATATATCGTAGCATAGAGTATATATGTATAAGTAGTATATATGTTATGCCCAGGTACTTTTGTACTCGAGCGAGTTCCTTGAAATTATTTCAAAACAATTTGTTTTCGTTTTTTTTTGTTTGACAAATTGCGTATTAGGCAATTGTTTATCGATTTTATTAGTTATTTAATACACATATATTGCATACATTTGTTTTTTTTTTTTAAGAATTTTAGCTAACTACTTTAAGAATGTAGCTGGAAGTTAATATTATTATACTATATATTTTATGTTATTTTAATTTTTTCAGATAGTTTGCCAATTTTATCATATTTGCTCTCCGTCAGGCCGAATTTTCTAAGATTCTTCAAGTTCTTTGAAACCATTTCCAAGATCTTAAGTTTCGGAACCTTTTTGGAACTGGCATTGAACTGAAAGCTCATGGAAAATGTTATAAGAACTTTTACTCAATTAACTTTGTTGATATATAACAAAATGTTTTCCAAAAAGTACAGCGTGTAAAGGAGCTGCAGCCTTATAGAGTATTTCTTATGGGTTATGCTCTACATTTTGTCTTCACACATTTTGATTAGGCAACATAGACAATGAGTCATGGGATAAGTTTCATCCTTTTGATAGACTTTCGCAATTAAATCCCGAGTTAGCTGAGATAATGTATTACGTATTGGGTTTATGTATGCTTATAGCCATGGAGAGGGCATTATACTTTCTTTATGCAGTGTGTAACGCATAGCAGGGAATATCTGCAAGCCTTTATTCCATACATATATTCTTGATCAGTATCAACAGAGCTCTGCCGTCTCTCCTTCTAGGCAATCTAGTCTCTCAATTCGAAAGCATAGATTCGTCTCTCTGGCAATCCGTCGGATCGGTCCACTATATGATATCTTGAGAATGCTCGGTCGAAAATGCAAAAAACTTTTTGTTTTTCTAGATATCGTATCACTAATATACATAGTTCCTATAGAGCTTGAATCGCTTGAATTCGATTTTGGAAAGCCCTATTGTTTTTAAGATATACTCAACAAACGAGCTTTATTTTCCTCATATATGTATGTATCTGCAAACCCATAAGCTCAAGGTTTACAAGGGTATCTAGTCTTCGGCGTGCCGCAGATAGCTTTAGTTTTTGTTTTGTTTTTGAATTTTAGGCGGCTTTTAATCACAACATTTCCCAAGCGAGTCACAAGTTTTATTTTTTATATTATTGTGTTACATTTAATAAATATGTACATATATATATATGTATATTATATGTATGTATTGTATTGTGTATTGGTGTATTGTGTATTGGAAAAAAGAGGCACGTACGTGTGTGCGATCCGGGGCTTTGCGCAGTGCCCGCCATCTAATGGAAAAGTACGCAGAGCGCAGAGGCGAACAAAGAACTTCGGCGTAAAGCTCAAGAAAAAAAATAAAAATAAATTGAAAATAAATAAAATAAAATTATATACAAATAACAAAAAGCTTAACTCGCGACAGACAGCGATATTTCAAACAGCCGAAGAAAAAACAACAACAACAACAGAAAACAAATTTCAACGAAATTGTTGTTGCCGATGAAAAAGTAAAAAGTACAAAATAAATAAATAAATAATATAACAAAAAAATTAAAGTAAATATAAAAGGAACAAAAAAAAATGGCAATAAGTTCGTTGACGGCAAGCAGCAAAATATCAGCTCAGTCGCTCTGACGCTTTGTCGTTTGGTTCGTCGGATCAGCCGCAAAGCAAAACTGTTGCGCCCAAATAAGTACGTGGTAGATGCGCACCCCGCACCCCGCACCCCGCACACCGCAGCCCACACCCCTCGCCCAGCCAAAGCACGTTCCAGTTTAGTTGTCTCCCTTGGCCGCTTGTGAGCGAACGTCTGCGTTTTGGTTTTGCTCTTAAAAATGGCCGCCGGCCGCATTGAACGGTAAACGTACGCTCCCGCTCAGCCAGCAATCGGTGGACGTCGCCGTTACCGTTGCTGCCGCTGACGTCGACGTCGACGTCGACGTCGTCACGAGCGCTGCTCTGACTATACATAGAGGCGCGCATAGCGCCAGGAGCTCAGTTCTTGCAGAGACTCTGCGCTGTTCAGACGTAACGTGCGACCAGAATATATGTATATACATATATAGAGAAGCAACAAATAAGAAAAGACAACCAGAAAAGACAGCAAATCAGCTCAGCCTATATAATATATATTCAGATACATATATGTATTTAAATTTTTTTGTTCCATGCTACAGTCTTATGTTCCCTGTTGCGCCCTGTAGACAGAGTTTAGCCCCAACTTTTGGTGAACAGTGCAAAAAGCTACTAAGCAAAAATCCATAAAAAATAATTATATATATAGATATATATATATATCTATATATACGCATAAGTCTAAACCATTCGTGTGTGTGTGTGCGTGCCGGAAAAGTGCGCAACGCTTTTCCTTAGATTTTGTTTTGTTTTTTTTTTTTTTTGTTAAACACCTTCGCGCGCTTCCACGTGAATCCAACGGCTTACGAAAATGACGACCAAAATGGCCATAAATGCAAAGGTTGGTAATAACTTAGGCTTAACAACTTTAAGACATTGCAATGTGTGCGAAATGCCAAACTATGTCAAGCTACAAAATACTTATGTATATATCAAATATATTTCAAATTCATGCTCAAATTTTGCGACTGTTTATCAGTCAGCCGGAAAGTTCAACAGTTGGTTCAACAACAAAAAAATTTAATTATTAATAATATTAATAGAATCAACAACTCGAACATTAAGACAAAGTCAAATATGGCAAGAAAAAAAAGAAGTATTCCATACAAATGATAGGAAGTTAAATGAAATATACAATTATGAGGAAAACAATAACAAGCGGGCCTAAGGTTGACACACACAACAGTTACCCTGTAAAAAGCATAACTAACCATATATCATATGCCATAAACAAAGACTTAATCTATTTGTATGAAATATGCATACCAAAAATTTTTACTCACATATATTACTATATATAGTTAAACCGATCTGCCTGAAATATGCAGACCAAAAGATAATCTTTTAGACAGTTTCTTTATGGCTGTCACAACACATTAAAGTCATATTTGGTATACATATTAACAATATAGGAATACAAGTATCTATTTAATTTTAGTAGCTCTAGCTCTTCTAGTTTCCGAGTTCAATGGGTATGTGCCTAGGATATGCTATGAACTACTTTAATGTTGCCATAGAAAGGGAAGTTCTCTAACGGAATGCCCATCAATTATATGCTGGCAATTGCTTTTGATCGATTAACGATAAATATAAGCTTGATTTATGTATCGAAAACAACATTCGAAATGTACAAAATGTACAAAATGTGAATATGTGAATAGCATATCATTCTTCGAGCATTTGCCAAGGTATTAGAAATTCATATTTATTTCTTAATTATGATTCGCCTAAAGGATATCATATATCATGCTTATAACAAATGATTGTTGATATGCTTTTTTTTTCTTTATAAATATGCAATTTCTTTTGATATATCATTAAATAGTTTTGGGTTTTTTTTATGAGTTTTCTTTTCTTGACATGCGGCTTATTTATACATAAATGTTTAGACATGAGACAAACATTGTTATTGCATTCTGTGCGCTTATCGGCTGGGATTTGCTTAATGATAAGCCATGGCACATGCTGGCTGGCTGGCTGACTGGCTGGCTGGCACCTGCCCCCTCACCTGACTAGCCACGCCTTCCGCGTGCCGCCCTGATATGTGTTGTGATACTATGGTGCTAGAAGTGAACAATCGTCCGCAGACAATCCGTCTCCGGTTCGGTCTCCGGGGTCAGACGAACGCGCGTTTTCTGTTTGTGCTTGAACTAGTTTCGAATTCGAATTCGAATTCGAATTGTTTTCGAACTTTTGTGGCTGATGCAATGCCTCTTCGGGGTTTCACACTCTTCTTAGTTTTTTGTTGATGCTGCTATTTACATACATATGTGACAATTTTGGTTTTCCGGCATGAAGACACCGAACTCGACTATTTCATCAGACATACTATACCAGACCATAGATTCATTATATTTATTAATTATATAAGTTTCTTACCAAATCAGTTTGATTGGCAGTTTTGATTAGGCCTGTTGTTGGGCGCTTTTTGAAATGAATTGCGAAAACTCAATAATATGATGACTAAGCTGCTTTTGTGAGCTCGAATTGGCTGGAAAAAAAATATAACTCTGTTTTTTATTATTATTGTTCTTACATATATGGTACTAGGGATTCGAACCGGCGGACTGCCTGCTTAGTTTTCGAATATGCAACGTTAAACTAAGTAGCAACAAATTAACTTGGATTCGGATTTGAAAGTCTGTAGAGCCATATAAGAAGAAGAGACAGAAGAAGCATATACTAAGAAGTTAAGCTGCTTCTCTCCAAGTTGTCCAGAGCTTTCAAATTAGATTTTGAGTTATGTAAAAGAAGTTATTTAGGTGCGAGTATAATTAAATTTAATATCTTTTATATATAGATATGGTTATAGAGCCGAAAAGTGTGCGTTAGTTTCTCTCGCTTTCCCTTCAGATTTTGGATAAGTTTTCGTTTTGTTTTGTTCGTAAAGTCAATGCTCTAGCTAATCAGGCGCATATGGCATTTGGTTACGATCGAGAATAATGATAATGCTAATGCCTGGAATTAGTTACGATCCGATATAATGCCTGACTTTTGTGTACTTTGCGCAATTGGCATTTGAAATTAGAGCTGCCCGTGGCCCACATTAGCACGCATTAGCGAGAAAACCTATACACCTGATCTATATACTTACATACATATACATTTATATATATACCTGATATACATACATATATGTATGTACATATATACTTGCTAGACAAAGCAGAGTTCTAAGCGACGTCTTGAGGTTGTTGAACGGCTCTCATATCGTATATATGTATGGATACTATACTCTACTCTTTCTCTACTCTTTCTCTACTCTCCTCCCCTCTCCTCTACCCGCCTCGTGCTCGCTTTCTGTGCAGTCTTCGGTCTGGCTCTGCTATGCAAATGGCAAGGTTCGGGTTCGAGCTGGGGCCAAGTCCCCCACTCGTAATGCCTATGCAAAAAATTCGGGTCTAGCCCGATTAGCATTCAATTTTGAGCAAATGCTAATTGCCAGTGCCCAAAATAAAACCTTCTCGCCCCAAAACAGGTGTAAAACAATTTGACTTTTAGATGCGCCTAATTTCAATTTCAACTTGTTGATACAACAAAAAAAGCTCCACAGAACTAATATTACGTATAGAACGGAATGTTAGGGTCAAGTATAAAGTGTGTTACAATAGAACAATAGAGTACAGTATCTGGGAATACGTTATGATTACGTTATTATGATAATATGATAGGGTATATAGCTAAACAAGAGTTAGTCGAGCAAATTGAACATTCAAAAGTATCTCAATATATAGTTTGATAAGAAGTGAGACAAGTTTTCGAATAAATCGAATATTTCGGCAGATCGAAATATATATAGACTATGACTTGAGCTAAGCTTCAAATTTGCTGTTGTCCTTGCAGGATATATTCCGCAACCAGCATCGCCTGATACGCTTCATCGAGCAGTCCATACGGCTGTGCAGCAATCAATCCTTGAAGACGGCTCAGCAGCAACAGAAGAGCACAGCGCCAGACTTTGAGATCAGCGCCTCGGTCAACACGGAGTACACACATGCGCCGGAGCCGATCAAGCACGACAAGGATCTGGGCCATTTGTTCAAGGCATCACAGCTGGCCGTGCGGCTGGCGACGCCGCAACAATTGCAGCCCAAGCCGGACAACGATGAGGAGCTCGGCTTTGGCAAACTGTTTACGGATCACATGCTCAAAATCTATTATCACAAGAGCCTGGGCGGCTGGCAGAAGCCGGAGATAACGCCGCTGGAGAATCTGGTCATGCATCCGGCCGCCAAGGTGCTTCACTATGCCGTCGAGGTGAGTTATCAGCCACATCACATCATCATGCTCCTCATCACCATCATCATCATCATCATCATCATCATCATCATTGTTATCATTATCATTATCGTCTGATCCCAGCTGATTGGCTTGTGCTGTCTCATCGTTGTAGCTCTTTGAGGGCATGAAGGCGTACCGTGGCATCGACGGCAAGATTCGCATCTTCCGGCCGGACATGAATATGGCCCGCATGAATTTGGCCGCCCAGCGTTCCGGCTTGCCCACATTCGAGGGCAAGGAGTTTGTCCAATGCCTGTCCCGTCTGCTCTCCATTGACTCCGAGTGGGTGCCACACACAGAAGCCGCCAGCCTTTACATCCGACCCACATTGATTGGCATCGATGTGAGTATCCGAGTTAGCCTTAAGCTTAAGCTCCAGTTCCAAATTCAATTCGAAATCCTTTGGATATCCTTTTGCAGCCCACATTAGGCGTTGCCTCATCCGATTCGGCGCTGCTCTACTCCATACTCAGCCCAGTGGGCAGCTACTTCAAGACTGGCAGCAACGGCGCCGTCTCCCTACTGGCGGATCCCAGCTACACCCGCGCCTGGCCCGGCGGCGTTGGCAATCGCAAAATGGGCTCCAACTATGCACCCACCATCAACGTACAAAAGGAGGCAGCCGCACGCGGACTGCAGCAGGTGCTCTGGCTCTATGGCGAGGATCATCAGCTGACCGAAGTGGGCACCATGAACATCTTCATGTTCTATGTCAACGATCAAGGAGGTGAGTCTCATTTCCTAGTCTCCTTCCTTCCTTCCTTTCTCTAGTTCCATTCATGTTTTGAGTTCAAGCTTTTCTCGTTTTGCAACACTAATATACATTATCTTGGCATAGTTTTTGCTTATCTATCGATGAATCTAGCCTACCTTATTGTTGCAGACGAGAAATGTATCTGTTCTTTTTGACTTTTCTCTTCATTTGTATTTAAAGCAGGTTTCCTTAGGGCAATTGAAACACGTTTCGCAACACTGAAATGCTAAATAGATTCCGGCTTGTTAAAAAAAAACTTATCAACGTCTGTCTGACTTTTCACATTTTTCATTCGTACTTAAAGCAAAGATCTTCGGTTTTCATTTTCAAAACGTATTTATCCTCTTTTCCTTTCGCATTTGTATTCATTTAAAGCAGGCATCTTGGGAAGCTTTTGCAACACTGAAGTCTGATTTATCGATAAGTTAATCGATAAATAATTTCAGTTAAATTTAAAGATACTACATAGTTGTGATTGTGGGGGGGAACTGTTTCGATTATAATTTTCAAGCCTTCCCATTATAATTGTTTCCATTTTGTTATCTGTTATTGCAGAACAAGAACTGATTACCCCACCCCTGAATGGTCTCATACTGCCGGGCATCACACGCGACTCGATTCTGGCCATGGCCCGACAGTGGGGCAAGTTCAAGGTGCGCGAGGGTGTCTTCACCATGCCCATGATTAGCGAGCTGCTCAACCAGGGACGCGTAAGTAGCCAGCCCTCGTTTGCTTCAGCTTGATTACCATACTGATTCTCGAACTCGCTTCGCTTTTTGCAGCTGCTCGAACTGTTCGGCACGGGCACCGCCTGCGTGGTTAGTCCCATAAATCGCATCAACTATATGGGCCAGGATCTGTATATACCCACCATGGAGCAGGAGAAGCCCGTGCATGAGCTCATACGCGAGACACTCACCGATATACAGTACGGCAAGGTGGACCATCCCTGGGCCGTCGTAATTGACTAACCAATAGATGATCCACACGTGAAAAGCCCAACCAGCAGCACCCAACTGGTCCTAGTTGTGGGTCAGCACAGTTGTGTATTAGTAGGTTATAGTTCCAACAGTTTACAGTTTCTGGGTTGCCGATGTGCTCGAATTTTTTGTCTGTTGCATTTAACGAGTGTTTGCCTAACATTCGATCTATACGTAAAACGCATATACATATAATACACTATACTATATACAATATACATATACATATACATATACATATATATAAATACATGTATAGCTAAGTTAAGGGCCGGGCTTTGCACCCATGCTATATAGTTACTATATATCATATCTAGCATTTTTCGTATAAGACGCACTTTATTTTTAATTCATAATTTATTTATGCCCCCTATTTTTTTTTTTTTGTTTGGCTTGTCCACACTATTATTATTTTTACAAAACTACTTTATTCAGTTCAGGATCAGATCAGAGACAAAGCAATTATGCTAGTAATGAAATTTCATTAAGATTTATGAATGCCTTTTGCATGCTTTTACTTCCAAATCAAACGAATCAAACGAATCGAAAGCACAAAAACAAAAAAAAAAAAGAATATAAATAAACCAAATGTAAAACAATAAAAAGTGAGAAATGCTAAGAAAATAATTTAATTGATAGCCAAAGTTAGGTTCAGGAACTGCCAAAAGGCGCAGACCTAAAAAGAGAGAAGAAAAACAAAAACAACAACAACAAAATCTAATTAATTTTGGAAACGTACCGGAGGCAAATGCATTTATTAGTCAGTAAGTTGCCAGAGTCGAGTCCAAGTTTAACAAAAGCGCTAAGACACATTTCTGGAATGTATTTTATAATGTTATCTGTTTGTAAAAATGTTGGAGGTAAAAGCAGCCAGGTGTGCTGCAGAGCAAGCTGTGACTAAACTATTGTATCTAGCTGTTAGTCAAACAAACTATGTATACTAAAACCTATATGTATACGAAAACTAAACTTTGTCATATTCTTAAAGCAAATCAAAGCATAATGAAAAATATAAAATAAATAATAAACCAACGCCTAAAGCGAGAAAAACAAAAAGTATGTGTGTTTAATTTAATTAAATCCCAAAATACCGTACTCAATTAAAAAAGTTTATATAGTTATAGATAAATTAAATGTATAATATGGGAATTTATATCTATCTAAAGGGGATTGTCAGCATTGTGAATCCGCTTCAATCTGACAGTTTATAATCATTTAAAAGTCATTTGCTGCAAAGAGCATGAGACGAAGCATAAGCTGAGAATTTGAATTTTTTAACGAATTATTTAAACAATTTTTTTTTTAATTTCGCACAAATTTAAGTGCAGCACCAAAGTATGCAACATAAAATTTGAGTTCTTTTGCTGTCACAGATTCCACACCAACTAAACATACGTGCCACAATTGATCTCGAGATGCTATCAGCTTTTGTCAGCAAGCAATTCAATAGCAAAAGCGCGAAAGTATGCAACATAAAATTTAGGCACACATTCCACAATTCCTGCCGACATTTGGTCAGCTTTTGTCAGCAACGATTAAAACAAACACCGCAAAAGTATGCAACGAAAAGGTACAATTTTGAGGCTGCCAGACGGATTTCATGAATTCTTAGTTAAAATAATAGAAAATAAAAGTTATTAATAAAATGAATAAATATTAAGCTAAAAGGCAAGACTGTAATTATGCGCACAGAAAACATGAATGTGAATTAAGTCTTCACAGATCGCAAAACTAAGCTTCAATCTCGTTCACTCTGTAACCAAATGTGCTCTTTTTTTTATACACCCATAAAAAATGGGTAAAAAGGGTACAATATATTCGTGCAAATGTATGTAACAGGCAGAAGGAAGCATCTCCGACTCCATAAAATATATATATTCATGATCTCGATCAATAGCCAAGGAGATCTAGCCATGTCCGTCCGTCCATCCGTCTGTCCGTCCGTCCATCCGTCTGTCCGCATGTCTAATCGCCAGAATCTCAGAACCTATGAATTCCGAAATCGGACATTATTTGGCCGAGATATTCCAAAAAAAACATCAAACAAGGTTGACTTTACAAACGAATCGGTTTTGGGTCAACACTCTTTTTAACCCATCGATTTTTAAAATAATTGAATGCCAATTGATAATAGGGATCCGAACGGGGATCATTTATTATAAACAAGTTACTACTACCTAATATTGGCAGCTAAAGCTAGTTATACTTATATAACCAATTATTCAGTTGGTAAGTTCTGCCGCAGCCTAAAAGTATGCCACAACATTTGGCAGCACAAATTTAAATTTGAGGCCTGCTCCAATTACTAGAGCCCGACTAGGGGATGCCCTGTAGCCAGCATAGAGCACAGACTGTGCAGAAAGATAGAGAGAGCGAGAGAGAGAGAGAGAGAGAGAGGAAAACAAGAGTTAATTGCACGTACAACAAATATATATGTATGTATTTAATGAGTCTTGGGAGCCAGCAATAACTGCCTGAATAATTTATAGTTCTGTGTGGAATAGTTGGTGTATACACGGAACCAGTTGAACCAATTGATAAGCTACCTAGCCTAGTCCAGTTTACTTAGTTAGTTAGTTAGTTAGTTAGTTAGTTAGTTAGTTTGACTGTTTAGTGGGTGTGGGTGTCCTCACTGTTCAAGCCGCATGCGGGCAGATTGAAGGTGAGGCGCTCCACGTGGTTTAGCTTGCAGGGTCGCACCTCGTCGATGATGTCACGGGTCTGGGAGCGAAGGACACGCATGCGCTCCTCGTCGATGCGACGCTCCATCTCTAGCTCCATGTCGTGGAGTGCCTGCTTGATCATGCGCTCCTCCTCAACAGCAGCGGCACGGACTCGCGCATTGTTAACAATGTCGGCGGCGATGCCGTCGTAGGTCTTCACGGTGATGGCATGGCTGGCGGCCTCCTTTTCGCTGGCCTGTTGGTATTGGCGCTGCATGAAGCTGGTCGCGTCGGTTGTGATTGTCTTGGTGAGTGCCTCGTCCTTTTCGCGATAGAATTGCTGCTCCTTGCGCTGATTGATCAGATCCTTGGCCACCTGCAGCTTCTGGTTGTGGCGCTTCTGTATGTCCTGATGGGCGCGCTTCTTTTCGCGCGCCTGGCGCTCGCATATCAGTATGTCGGCCAGCATATTGTCGCGCGCATCCTTCTTGCCCCGAATCTCGCTGAGCTCCTGGCCGAGCCCGTCACTGATCAGGCGACGCCGCTCGATATCATCGAGGCGACGCTGCAGCTCCTTTTTGATAAAGCTGCCGGTGACGGGGCCCAGTGCCTCCATCACGATTACATCCAGCTTGTCCGGCTTGTCGGGATTCGCCTCCCGTATGCTGCGCTGCAGCGCCGAGAACTCGTCCAGCATCTGCTTGAGCTCGGTCCGCTTCTTGTTGCGCTCCTCGACCGCCTGCTGCAGATCGTTGGCGTGCGCCATCTCGTCGTTGTGACGCTTCTGGCGCCCCTCCTCCAGGTCGGTCAGCTGCTGTTGTTCCCGTTCCGCCTGCAGCTTGCGTATCTGGGCGACCAGCTGTTCGCTGTAGTTGTGCGCCTTCTCGTGCAGCGCCCGCTGCTCGGCCAGCTTCTCTTCGCGCACCTGCTCCCTGTGCTCCAGCGCCTCCTTGCGCTCCTCCGCACGATCCGCGCCGTGCTGGCATATGTTCTCGTTGCGTTTCTTCACCACGCTCAGCGTCGTCTTGGCCCGATCGATTTCAATCTTGAGATCGCGCAGCCTCTGCGAGTTATCGTGCAGCTGCTTCCGGCGCATCGCCTCCGCGCATTCCCGCCTATTATGCTCGGCCATCATGCGTGCGATTATCGCCGACTGGCGCTCCCGCTCCTGTATCGGATGATAGTTCTTGTTGCGATCATCGGCTATCTGCTGCACCTGGTATTTCACCTCCCGATACAGGTGATTCGTCGACGTCGACGCGGCCAACACCAGCGGGCAGGCATCCACCTCCTTGGCCCGATCACGATCGCCCGGCGGCAGACGCTTCAGGCGCCCCAACATATCACCCACCGGCTCCTGCGGCACTGTCGCGAACAGCGACACGCGCGGATCATCCCAGGCGCCGTATTGTATGCGCGACGGCTCGATCCGGCGGCGTCTGCCTCTGCGCAAATTCTCAGCCATGGCCTCCGCCTGTCGCCGACAGCCGATCGAAACCAAAATCCGCGTTTTATGTTTTGCCTTGGTGTTTTTTATTTTTTGCGATTCCTTTCGTTAGAGCTCCGTATTGTGTTTTCGTATACCTATTTTATTTTTTTGTTGATTTTTATTTTTGTTTTTGGAAAGCTCTTACTCTCGAATCATACGAACTAACTCCTAGGTGTGTGATCGAAACTGAACGAAACGTGCTGTTGAACTGATTCTCGCATGGCCAAGGCCCACTCACTTCTATGGATTGACAGCTGTCGAACGGGTAAACCTGTTCTCCATCTTCCACAAAATTGAACCCCTCAAATATATACATATATGCTTGATGTCGCTACCCACAGCTATACAATATTGGCCTATTATGCAGACTTTACCAGCTGTATATTTTCTGCAAAAATCCAATTTCTGTGTGAGCGCTCCTATAGAATGCGACTAAGATTTTGGTGAGTTCAAAGCAGTTACATATTTCAAAACCAGTTCTTAATACCTAGATTTTGGATCAGTCGTGCATATATAATATAGTGGGCCGATCTAGTTCGTTTCCGACTAGAGCTGCTGGACGGGCGGGTTTTATAAAACAAACAAATTTGTATATCAAGTCCCAAAGCTAAGCGATTATTGTATGAGTACAGTATTTTGGATGTACATAATTTTAGGCCAACCAAATATGATTACGCTTTCTCGAATATTTTTCTAAACATAAACGAAATCTAGCACCAAATTTGTTGCCCCTTTGGTTTAAAAAAATTGATTCGTTTTATTCTGATTATTAGATTTGCAAGTCTCTGACATTGCACAAGGGTGGCAAGGCCGCAGCTGTCATATGTGCAATGCATGACAGGGTGGCAGCACTGGCATTCAAATATCTTAACCTATATTATATATGCCGCATGTGAAAGTGGCCGCTAACTTTACCAGGCACTTGATGACTCCAGCCCCTAGATAACACGAGACGAGATTAAATCAAAAGGGTTTCATAACTATTATTTTGTATACACTTAGAAAATAATGTTTTTTATTTGTAATTTCTTGTATTTTCAAATTTATAATTCAATTTTTGTTGTACAACATTTCGCAATTTGACATTTGACTTGAAGTTTAAACATGCATGTTTTGGTTCGGCTAGGATTTTTGAATGTTTTGTTTAAATAACTTTTTCAAAGTGTTTACAATTATAATGTCGCAATGTCGCATAGCATACTTAGTACTCGCACATACACATTTAAGACTAGTAAGAAACACTATAGTCGGGCACTGCACGACTATGACCACACCCTGTACTCAGTTCAGGGCGCTAACACTAAGCCAGACTGTACGAACAAACTGTTAAATATACTAGATGAAGTACAGATGGGTATGCTATATTATTATAGAGTAGTGGGGCTTATTGGAACTCCCTTTCAAATGGTTGCTACACATTAAATTGCTGGACTCTAGATTTGTTACGGACATACGATTTACGTAATAGTTTTATCGGGCCTCCTATATGTTCTATACTCATAGTATATGCTAGAATTAGGCTACTAAATTGGGGGGCTTACAATGTGTGTATAATACTTTTAATTATAATTGAAAACATTTTGTTAATTTGCTTTGCTCAAGACAACATATGGCTCTTAAGTTTAATACTCGATATTTCTGGATGGACCATAGCATTCAATGACGGCAACAACTTTCATTGGCAGAATTTGGAGACTCCTACCCCCCCACACCCCTCTCGATTTACTTGTTAGTAATCAAAAAATGGTGTATAATATATTTCTAATTTATAATTCTCAACTCGTGTCGACATGCGCAATCTATGCGTATAGCTCGCTCGCTTGCTCTTTGTCTCATTCTTTGCCTTGTTTCCTGTCTCTTTCACAATCGTGTAAGCTCGGACTTCATTTGTTTTTTGCTTCTTGTCAAATTTGTAATTTAAAAGTTGACCTTTGCTGCACATGCGGCAGTGAGCGGAGGGCTTTCACTTACTGTACTTAAAATCTCAAAATTGTATGCCCAAAGCAACAATTCGAAAACACATTCAATATAATATATATACAAATTGTTTTGATAAAAACTGGAAACTATGCCGAAATTGACTGAATGTGTACTCAATTCTACAAAAACCTAACTATAATTCTTCCGAATAATGCCAAATATTAGCATATACATATATATATATAAATAGCTATAGATATTTATAGGTATTCCCCCAATTAAGATGGGGCTGCTGTGGCTAACAAGTTCTGTTTTATTACAACTTTACTTTTGTAGTGAGATCTATTTAGTTTTTATCTTAACTTTATGCTAGGCTCAGATCTAATCGAGAATCTATTCGAGATCTAAAAAAAAAAAAATAATAATCGTACAATTTGGCTGGAATTGCGCATGTGTTGCAACTGTTATCGATCTATCGATAAATCTTAATCAATGTATATAAAAAATTAATTATTATTTAACATAAATGTAATTTGTTTAAAGCATAACAAAACGAATACTCTGTTAATTTTGATTTGCTTGTTTTTGTTTGGAATCAGACAATTGATTCGCTTCTTGCATGCACGATAACGATAACGATAGCGATAACGATGATGATAACGAACCGATAACGATAACGCAACGATATCGATAGCTCGTTAAAGTGCGACTTTTCGCTCTCTTTTCACAACTATGCCCAACTATGCGATCTACTTGTTGTTGTTCTCCTGCAACAGATCCTCGAGGGCACCATTGAGCCGACCCTTGCTGAGCGCCTCCACGAGCATGTGCAGCCGCTCCTCCCGCTCCGAATGACGCCGCTCGAGCAGCGACACCTGAAATGGCAAAAATATATCAATTAAAGGGCATCGCTTGATCCAATGCTGCCCACTACCTTGGCCTTCAGCGCATAGTAGTCGACGGGCACCTTGCGGCGCTTCTGTGTGGCAAACGCCTCCTCGCGCTCATTTAAACGCTGCTGCAATATGCGCACCGTCTCATTGCAGGAGGCCAACTCACGCTCATGTGCGCTCTGCAGGGTCTTTAGCTATGGAGAAAGATATGGGGGAGAGAGAGAGAAAGAGAGAGGGAGAGAGAGAGAGAGAGAGAGAGGGATGGAGTTTAAGAACGATCCCATTGAACGGGATGCAACAAGTGGCACTCACATCCTGCAAGCGCTTATCGTGCAGCGTTTTGTAGTCCGCCTCCAGCAGATGAAACTTATTCTGTGCCTCTTTCAGCGCCTGATTCTCCGTGGTCGCTGGCACATGATCCGGATAATGCTGATGATAATGATGATCGTGTCCACGTCGCTGGGCGGCGCCTCCACTGGCCGACACGCCGCCGCCGCCGCCGGCGCCGCCATGAAGTTTATTCTCCAAACGCGAACCTGAAAGAGTATAACAATTTTGTTAAAAATAAATGTTAATTTCATTGAATAAATGCTAGTTGCAAAACTGACTCCATCATTTTTTTCTACACAAAGTTAGTTTTTATGTTGATTATAAATTGGTCATAAAATGTGCATAGAGCATATATATATTCCTGATTAGCATCAACAGTTGAGTCGCAATGGCCATGTCCACCTGCCTGTCTGTCCATCTGTCTGACTGTCTGTCTGTCCCTCAGTCTGTTTCTATACAAAATAGTCTCTCAGTTTTTAAGATATCGTCATGGAACTTTACACAGGCTCATCATTTTGTTATAAATTATGTGGCTGAGATGGAAATGATTCGTCATGAAATGAAATGTAAGATATCTCAGAAAATCCCCTGGAATTAATGAGTTTCAGTGTACATTTTGTATATGTGTCACATCTAATCAGCATCAGACTGTGTCTACTAGAAAGAATCGATCGACCAAAGTCAGCATTAACGTACTTCACTCTGCTCCTCACATATCTATAATTCTGCAAGGGTATTTCATATTCGGCCTGCGAGAGAGGTTCTCTTTTTAGTTCTTATCGATCGTGCTCTTAGCAACCATTTGAAAGACTCATCTGCCAGGAACGACGAACGTAGAAACACAAGATACTCTGATAAAATGTTGAAAAGGTAGTATGTATGTACATATACCTATATATACCTATACATATACCTCTTGAAAACATATCTCTGAAGAAAACTGGCAATAAGCGAGCATCTCTATATATCTATGCAAATATAAATATTAATAAGCACTGCAAACCCAATAGAATGATCAATTGTTCGATTTACGGTTCGAACCAACTTTCTTTTTAGATACTTTAGGATCGATGAGCGAAGTTCTCTTAGGTTCAGGTTTGCTTGTCAAGTCTTGTTTTCTCATATATTTTCTCGACTTTAACGAATTGTTTCAATTGTTTTTAATTTGTAGTACGCCCGTTCTACAGGAAATATTCGGACTAGATTTGATCTTTGCCCAATAATTAATATCTAACACTTATTGTTAGATACATCGAATAACTAACTTATGCTTTGATGCTGAGCTTTTATATTTAAATCAAATCAAATGTGGTTAAAGGTTTCATAGAAGCCTTGATGTATATTGATGGAAAAGAGCTCTGAGAAGAGCAAAATGCCAACCAAAAATCTGGCTTCCTAAATTGGGAACCAGTTAACATTGCTCTCGGATACGTGGACTTGATTTAACAGACATACAAAGTACTGTTAACTAGATTAAAGTGTACTGTTAAATTTGTTAGTTGAAAGAGTGGCTTGAGGCTTGCTCGGTTGAGGGTTCAATGCACTGTCGCAAAAATGTCGTTCAAAGCGAAATTTTCCACAAATTAAAAACCCAAATTAAATGTAACTTTAAAGAAACAACAACAATAACAATAATTAATAATTAAATAAGAGTCTGAGCCGGATTGCATAACCAACAAAATTTGCATTTGAACACGCGTTGAAAATTAAAACAAAGTTGTTGTCGTTGTTGTTGTCGTTGTCGTTGTTGTTGTTGTTGTTGTTGTTGTTGTTGTTGGGCTATTATTAGCACTAAGCGTGGTTGTTGAAAAATAAATAAACAAGCAACAAATGTAACAACATTAAAGAAGAAGAAGCAGCAGCAGCAACTAACGAGACATGAAATTATAAAACTCTGCGCGCATGCGCAAACGACAACGCGCTAGCCACGCCCCCTGCCCCCCTGCCCGCCTGCCCCTCCCCCGCCAACTGAGCCGGGCCCGGGCCCGGTCCGCCACGCAGACAACGTCTTTGACTTTGACTTTCGCTTTCGAATTTTCTTTTTCTCTTTCTCTCGACAAAATACAAAATAAAAAACTAAGCAAAAAAATTCAAATCGATGAAATGTAAATAAAAAACGAGTTGCCTCACGCCAACACCCCCTTCCCCCTCCCCCCCGCACAGGCAGGTGACATAACCAAGTGGCCAGCAAGCAGCGGCGCGACAGCGGAAAGGGGGGGGGGGTAAAGCGAAGCTAGGCGAGTTGTTAACGTGTTTAGTTTTTGTGGCTGGCGAGCGTGGAGCTTGGAGGTTGCCCATTTCAAATGAGTGCAAAAAAAAAAAAAAAAGTTGTTGCGGTCAAAAGGCCGCCAGCAGCTGCTCAGGTGGGCAGGTGGACAGGTGGACAGGGGGCGGGGAGGGGGGATGGGGGCTAGGTTTGGACAGGCATGCAATGATTTATTCCAGCAATTTATTTGCGTGTCTCTCGTCGCGTCGCGTCGCGTCTCTCGAGTTAAAGTCTTGTACGTGCTGACGAGCAGAGAAAGTCCATAAATTACAAAACAACAACAACAATGACGACGACGACGACCGAGTGACACACACACACACACACACACACACACACACATCTGTCGCTGTGTATACAGCCAGGCAGCATTACCTGCAGCTGCAGCTGCTCCCACTCCGGCATGCTCCCGTTCCCGTTCCCGTTCCCTTTCGCGTTCGCGTTCGCGTTCCCGCTGCAGCTTCCTTATGGTCTTCTTGCAATCATCGAGCTCACGTGTCAGCCGCTGCATGGCCTTGTTCTTTAGGGCCAAATCGATGCGCATGCTGCGCACCGAGCTGAGCAGCTGTGTGTCCTCCTTGTGGCCCGCTGCCTGGAGATGACCATGGCCATGACCAGCGCCAGGGCCAGCGCCAGGGCCAGCGCCAGGGCCAGGGCCATGGCTGAGCAGCGACAATGTGGACTCGGACTGGGAGATGGGCAGCTTGGAGTTGCCAATTGCCGGATTGCGTCGCTGTCCGCCGCTCTGCTTCGAATTGGGACGCGACGTGTTCGGCGTCGAGTTGGCCGTGCTGCTGGTGCTGCTGCTGCCGGCCGAGTGCAACTGCTGCTGCTGCTGCTGCTGCTGTTGATGGAGCTGCTGCTGCAGATGCTGCTGGCAGCTGATGCTGGGCGAGGGGCAGCCAATGGTGTTGGTGCTGTGATCGCGCATGCCGCCTGTGTGGCTCGCCTGTGTCTGGGTGCCCGTGTGTATGGCGGCCTTGATGTGGCCCACGGGCTGCGGCCCCGTCTGGGCGACGACTGCGTCCGTTTGGGTGCAGTTGTTGTAGTATCTGTCGGCGCGCTTCTGCATGAAGCGATCCAGTGTGCGCACCTGGGATTCAATTTGCTCGTTCAGCTTCGTGTTGATCTCCTGCAGGCTGCAGGGCGCAGGGCGAAGGGCGAAGGGATTGGGGATTAAGACTTGCTGGAAAGTCTATGACAGCAGAAGCACACTCACCTGAGCACCTGCGTCTCCAGGTCGGCAATGTGCGTCTCGTATTTGGCCTGCACGGAATTGAAGCGCGCCTGCACATTGGCCAGTATCTGCTGTGCCTTGCGATCCTGCTCCTTGGCATCCGACTCCAGCTGGGCGATGCGCTGCTCCAGCAGCTTGCGGCTGTTCACATTCTCCTGGTCGTTCAGCGAGCAGATGCCAGTGCTCTTCGAGGCAACTGCAAAGCAAAGCAACGCACACACACACATCGAGTAGCTGGCGGGGATTAGGCCCGGTCTCACACTCACCTATCAGCGCCGACACCGAGTCGGGATGCTTGCGCATGAGTATGCGCTCCATTTCGCGGCACTGCCGCTGCAGATCCTGTATGATGCGTGCATCCTTCTCCTTGCCGTCGGCTGCGTGCCGGCGCTCCTGTTGCGCCTCCTCTAGCTCGGCGCGCAGTGAACGCTCCAGCTGGAGGGCCTCGTCGCGATCCCGGCGCGCCGACTGCAGTTCGCTGCGCAAAACGCCGGCGCATTCGTGCAGATGCTGCACATCCAGCTTGAGCATCTCGGACTCCTCCTGCAGCCGGCCGTTGTGCTCGCGCAGCGCACGCTGTGTCTGGGAGAGCGATTCGCTCTGCAGCCGGACCGAGGCCAAACGCTCCTCGGTATCCTTGAGCTGCTCCTGCAGCTGCTCGATCTCGTTCTTGAGCACATGCTCCCGCGACACGCTGCACGCGATCTGCTCAATGGGCGAGCTCAATGTGCTGACCAGATGCTTGGGCGAGCTGCCCACCGCCTTCTCGCTGTAGCTGGCCATCGGGGCGATGGGCCTCTGCTGGCCGCGATTCACCGGCTGAACGGTATGGACTGGCTGAACTGGCTGGACTGGATTGCCCTGCCCGGAGCTGCGCCGCGAGCCGGCGGTCAACACTGCCGCTGCACAGTCCTCCGCTTCGGTTAGCTCCTCCATCTGCGAAATGACAAATATTTGGATTTTTTTCTTTATGTATGTTTATTTATTTTTTTTTTTTTGCGGATTAGTCGAACAGTCGCTGCGGCATTCGTGAAAGTGCGCCTGCCAAGTGCCGGGGCGCCTTTGGGTGTGTCAAGTGCGCCGTGTGCTAACGGCAACAGTCGAACGCCGCCAAAATAGCAACAATAACAAATGCAACAACAACAACAACAACAACGCGCAACAACAACAACCCGCAACACCGGCAAACAATGAGCAACAGCGGCGCGCGGCGTAGTTTCTACGCGCCTCATCCATACCGACCCCCCCCATCCAACTCGCCCCTTATGCCCACCCTCGCCACGCTCCAGTCTCTGGACTGGCCCACAGGCGGGCGTAACAAAAAAAAAAATAACAAAAAATCAAAAACAACAACTGGAAACCAGTCGAAACAACAACGGCAACAGCTACGCAACCAGCCCGCACAGTGGGGCCAAAACAGCGCAAACCATCGACAAATATTTGATATAAATAAATAATTATAAATAAATTGAACAATAAATATGACATCGAATTTATATATAAATGGATATAAATTTCCAAAATATCATAGTTTTATTAATTAAAAATTCTATATATATATTATAATATAATATAAGACTTTGCTTAAAGAAAAAAGCTAGTTCAAGGACCCAGAAAATCCTTTATAAATAAAATAATAAAGACCCGTCGCCCTCTAAAGGCTTAAAAAGTAACCAAAAACATGTCAAAGAAATAATAATCAAAATAACAAATGAATATAAATAAGTATATACAGGGCGTCCAGTAGGGTATGTAATATGCAAGAACTTAGAAAAGAACAGAAAGGTCTTCGAATCGGATGGTGAACAAAAAAGTTTTGCACAAATGTTTTTCGTGATTTTGCCACACTTGCGAATGGAATTTCCCAACACTCCGACTTAGCGTGCACCCTTATTACAGAAAAAAGCAGCAGCAGTAAAAAAAGCAGGAATCAATAATTGTTTCTCAGCTATGCTTAACTCTTACTTTTACAGCCCCACATCGAACACTATTAACAGATCATTATATTGCATGATGTGTTCTAAATACTTCTTTCCAGATAACCCACGAGCAGGGATCAATATTTTTACCGCACCTATGCTTAAGGTACTTTACATTTAACATGCATACCCCATGATCCATGCTGTGTCTGAAAAACTTACATCCGGCGCCCGAGCAGGGACTTGTAAATGATTTACAGTTGCATTGAACTGTTATGTAACAGTAGGCAGTCGAGCCGGGATTTTAATGTAATTCGGATGCAATTTAACAGTGACTGTAAGTGTTGTTTTATAGTAGATGCAATTTAACAGTGACTGCAACTGTTATGCTACAGAAGGTGTCCGAGCAGGGATTTTAATGTGATTCAGATGCAATTTAACAGTGACTGTAACTGTTATTTGACAGAAGGCGTCCGAGCAGGGATTTTAATGTAATTCGGATGCAATTTAACAGCGACTGCAACTATTGTTTGATAGTAGATGCAATATAACAGTGACTGCAACTGTTATTTAAAAGAAGGCGTCCGAGCAGGGATTTGAATGCACTTGGAACCACTGTGCGTCGGTTGGTGCCCTCGCAAACACACATACGTTACCAATCGCATGGCTCGCTTACGTGTGTCCGTGTGTGTGTGTGTGTTGTGCGAGTAAGTGTAAATATGTATTTAACAAGGGTAAGCGATGACGATTTAGACTACAACGAACATAATTACAATGATGTGGGTGTGCGGCAACAACAGCAGCAACAACGACAACGACAACGACAACAATTGCTGTTAAAATAACAATAATAACAATGCACTCAATGAAGCAGCGGAAATATTGAAAGAAGAAAGTTGTGTGTGCCTCTTCTGTCCCCAACTGTGTCCCCGCCCACGCTCCCAGCTCCACCAGCACACATTGTCCGAGCTGTGTCTGTGTCTGTCTCTGTGTCTGTCTCTGTGTCTGTCTCTGTCTGTCTGTCTTTCTCAAGCCTCATTATAAAGCGTTCAGTTTTTCTGTGTGTGTTGACTTTTTTTTCCGTGCTTGCCCATTCGCTCCACTTGAAGCACTCTGGCAACACTCTCGCTTTCATCGTTCATTAGCTCATTTCGCTGATAGATTCTACCTGGAAGGCATCTGTCAAAACCCCAAATTGGTAGCTGCATTCCGAGCTCCGGGCCCGCACCCGCACCCGTAACATCCGCAGGCCAGCTCGACTAACCCATATTTTTGGCTTTTTTTATTTATTTTTTTCCATCTTCTTGGTTTTGTTTCTCATATGTTAATGATGTTTATGTACGTGCATCCTATTAGTTTTATTTTTTCTTTCAATATTTCTAGCTAATCCCCACTTTCCATTTCATTTAAAAGCCGCTCGAAAACGATAAACAAAAAACGAAAATATGCCCAAAAACTTTGCATGAGTTAAACAATTTTTGTTTTTTTCCGAGAGTTTTTTGTGAATGGCGCTCGAGACGTATTCGACTGAAGGATTGGAAAAAACATAGCTTTTGTTTAAAGTTCTGGCTTTAGCCTCTCAAAAGTCTTTAAACTTTTATTTATATGATATAACGGGTTTGAATTTACAAAATGATTATGCCAAAAGTATGCTACAATTGGACATAGCTCAGAATTCTATGCCATGGTTAGAGAGAAACTTAAGGATTTCTAGGGACATATAACTCTTTATATATGTGGACGGGGAACTGTTTTGGGTTTGGCAAGGAACTGACTGAAGACCGTTAAATGCCTAAGGAATACTGGGAGGGGGATCTGTAAAAGGCTCTTGATCTAATCTAATGAAATACCCTTGTTAATTCTGTTTTATCGATAGTTTTTCGATAACTTTGTTGCTTTAGTGTGAAATAAGAATAAACTTTTCAACATTAACAGAGAATTTGAGAACTCTCATTTAGGCTTCAGGCAGCTTGATAGGAGCTGATTTTTTTGCTTCTTATCGATAGTATTTTCGATAGGTTTGTTGCTATATAACGAACTAATCTCTTGTTTACATTCTATTAGAGACTAAGATCGAATTTTCGATTATCCCATCTCCAGAAGGAAAATATGTTAAAAGATTTAGCAAGATTCGCAATTTTATGGCTTTTGCCTAAAACAAAAACTGATGTATCTATAAAATTCTTTTTGAAAAGACAAACACAGTGTGGCATACAAAATATATAGATACACATATTTATTATATATAAAGTAAAGTAATATATATAGTTGATTCTCCTCCCAATTCAGAAAGTGCATTGAAAATTGCCTTATCTCGAATGATCGAAAGGCAATCGAAACACATGAATCTTTGCCTCATTTGCAATTACTTGTAAATACTCATAATCAAGAGTAGATATACTTGTGCCCACATATGAGCACATCAATGAGTATTTATGAGTATTAAGGACAATTTCACTACTTGACTGTGGTTCGCATTGGTTACTTCAGACAACTGTTGATTATTTGCAATTACTTGAACTCTCTACGCTCTTCCTCAGTTGACAATTGATAAACTACACACACACAAACATGTCATTTGTATGTGTGTGTGTGTGCGGTCATATAAAGTGAAAGGAGCGGCATTTGAGCTGCGATTGATTGGAGAGCGAGAGTAGATCAGAGCAGAGCGTGCGCAATGGCAATCACAACTGCTACTGCTGCTGATTGGGTGTGTGTAAGTGTGTGTGTGTGTGTAAATGTGTGTGTATGTGTGTTCGGCTCGTTCAGAAATCATGTCAATGCGTACAAATTGGAAATCTTTAAAGCTTGCGAACTTTTTAGTACTCACAGATCGGCGAGATTAACAATCAATCAATTTGAGCAGCTGACAATTGTTGTAGGTGCGAACACTCCCCCCCCCCCCCGACCCCACTCCCCTTCACTAGCCCCCTTTGACCGCCACAAGCCGAATGACGAATGGAAAAAACAATAACAATAAAGCAGAAATCAATTGGCACGCGGCTTCATTAACACATCACGTTGAGCGCAAATTGCGAATTGCGAATTGCAAATTAACATCGATTTGTTATCGATAACGAGTTCGATCAATCGAAGATCAATCGATAGCAGCTGGTCGGTTGGGCCTTGATTGTGCACATAGAAAGTCGAGCAAATGATCGACGATAATGACAATAACAGGTGATTAAATACATTTAGATATACTTGAACAACAACGATAAATATTGTGGACTCAATTACTTCGCAACTCTCCGATAAGAGACTAAAAGCGTACACATTTAAATGATCTATATGAGTAGAGAGCTATTGAGATATGTTTATACGAAACGAATTGCCAATTTGTGTAGAAAGCTTCTGCAAATTTAAATACAAGCTTATGTACACAATGTCCTATATTCTTTTAATGAATGCTTAAATATGAGTCCACACATGATCTCTATATATTGATATATACTTATATGATTTCTGGCACTCTGAATTTCAGAGAAATTACCCAAATATTAATTGACATTGTAAATGCATAAACGTGCAAAATATTTAGCTCTTTTTTCTTTTTTTCTTTTGCCATTTTTCTTTTCTATTTGGAAAATGTTGTTTTAGAAATTTCTTCATGGAATGTTAACTGTGAAGTAATGTATATTATATTAATTAATTACAAATGGATTGTTATTGCAAATATATATCAGATTACAATCATAAATAATCAATATCTGTACCTAGGTTGAACTAGGGAAATGGAAGTAAGTATTTACATGTAATAATTAAACTTTATAATTTGTAATTCTTCCTTCGACTGAAAGAATTTTGGACTTTTATAAATAATGGTTTGTAGTTCAGTTGATATTAAGAAGATAAAATAAAAGAAATAAACAATATTTATTAAATATTATCACTATTGTATGCATGCATATTAATCACAAAGAAAGCGCACGATGGGGATTCCCCTTGAGATAACATAACGATAACAAATGAAGCTACAGATTCTTAGCACAAGCTTTGGGTTTGGTTATAATGTGTATTATCAAATAAATAGGCATCAGATGCAGAAGAAGAAGAAGAAGATGTGGAAAATTATAATTATTATAATCAACCCCCGAAAGAAAGCGAGAGCGGGCGGCATTGCCGTTGGCGTTGGCGACATTTGTCTGCGATCCGATCTGAAAATTAACATAGAAGATCGGACAACAACAACAACAACAACAACAACAACAGCAACAAACAACGAGCGTCGCATTTATGAAGAGATTCATGCAACCGATAAAAGCGGGCGACGCTGTGGCAACGCCGGCTCACAAGGAAGCGAGGCGTCGCTGCTCGCGTCGCTGTCGCTGCCCGCGTCGCAGCTGGCGTTGACAGCGAGCGTGGACGCTTGTCCGCTTGGCCGCAAGCAATAAGCGACGGCATCGCCGCAATTTACATACATAACACGATTGCCCGACACACACACACACACACAGCACACACACACACACACAGACACACACACGCACGCTTAGTGCTGTGCGGCCAGCTGACGCTGACGTCGCTGTTGACTGCGCCGCCGAGAGAAATATCGAAAATGAAATGGCAATACTTTCCCAGCGTTGGTATAAAAGCGCCACTCCACCAATGGGACATGTCTCATTACGGTTTACTGTTAGATCTCGCTAAGATGTACGACGGGAGATCAAGAGCAGCATTTCAAGCAACAACAACAATGATGATGGGAATGGCAACAACAGCTCTGCTGTTGCTGCTATTGGGGGTCAACCAAACGGCGTCCATGTCGCTGGATCGTTTGGCTTTGGAACGGAACGAGCTGCCACCCGCTGCGGCTGAACTGCAGCCAAGTGCGGCCAGCACTGTGGTTGTGGATGACATGAAGATGGCCGCGATGCCGGCCCATGGCGCTACGGATATGTATATGCTGGTGCCGGAGTCTGTGGCCAGCCAGCTGGACGATACGGAGCATGTGCATCGCAATACCATCGAAGCCGATGCCGATGCCGAGGCTGAGGCTGAGGCAGAGGCAGAGAATGCCGCCGTTGGCGAGAGCGCCGATATGCTGATGCTGGAGAGCGATGATACGCCGGCCATGCAGCTGGTGGAGCTGCCCAGCGATATAACCGTGGCGGAGCTAAAGACCGAGACACAGACAGAGGCACAAACCGAACTGGAGCTGGAGCTGGAGGCGGCAGCAGAGCCGGTGGCAGCAGAAATTGCATCGCCGGAGCTGATTGAGGAGCATGTTGTGGAGCAGCCAGTGGAACAGCCAGTGGAGCAGGCACAATCAAGCAGTCAGGAGGCGCAGCTGGAGAATGCTGAAGCAATGGCAGATGGGACCACCGAGGCAGCACAAGTGCCGGCGGCCAATGAGGAGACACAAGCGGATGATGAAGTGGTGCCAGCTGCAGTCGAGGAGGAATACACCACGCCAGCTGCCATAGATCAAGAAGCGGCAGAAGCTAGTCAGCCAGAAGAGCAACAAGAGTCGGCGTCGGAACCGGAACCGGAGCTGGAGTCGGAGCCGGTGGCACAGGTTCAGCCCGAGCAAGCTCAAGAGCACGAGCAGGAGCTGGCTCCGGAAGAGACCAAGTCTGAAACCGCAGCAATTGCTGAGAACGAAGTGGACACCACCGAGTCATCAACCGTGCCGGAAACCATGGCGGCGGGCATTGAGGAAGGCCTCAGCGCAGCCATGAGCGAACTGCTGCCCGAGGAGCTGAACGTGGCCGAAACCGGAGAGCTAACCCAAATGGATGAACAGCCAGCCGAGGAGCCTTCAGTCGAATTGGAGGCACAAACTGCTGCACCCGAGCTCATCGTGGAAGCGGCAACTGAACAGTCGGATCAGGAGTCAGTGCCAGCGGCTGATGATGCCGCAGAGCAGCCATTGCCAGAGGAAGCAGCTCCAGTTGAAGCTCCAGTTGACGCCGAACCGGAACCCGTTGCAGCTGCCGAAAAGGAGCCGCAACCCATGGAAATCCTCAGTCTGCCCGTGCAGAACGTGGAGGAAGCTAGCAAGCCGGCCGCTGAAGTTGAGCCCGAGATGCACAAGGAAACGGCGCCAGCTGTGGAGGAGCTGGATAGCCAGCCACCATCCATCCTGGCTGATGAAATGCCCGATGCAGTTGCGCCAGTTGTTGCAGCTCAGGCAGAGCCACAAGCTGAAGTTCAGCCGGAACCCCAAGTCGAGCCGGCAGCTGATAAGGCAGCCGAGTCCCAGGCCGAGTCCGAGCCATCGATCCTGACGACCATCATACCAGTCGCAGTGCCAGCGCAAGAGCCGGAGCCCATTCAGGTCATGGACAGCGTGTTGAACTATATGAATGCCTCATTCGTGCCACAGCAGCCGCTGCAGCTGGACCAGATGCCGGAACAGGACCTGGAGCAGGAGACAGCCACGGAGAGCGCATTCAGTGCCCAACTGCGACGCTACGATGGCGCCCAGTTGTGGCGCATTGTGGTGCAAACGGATAAGGACAAGAAGCTGGCCGATGAGCTGCAGTCGAAATATGGTAAGTGCCGCATGCCGCATGTAAGCAGCCAGGCAATTGCCTAACCCACTCTCACTCTCCGCCCACAGACGGACAACTGTGGAAGGAGGTCAAACAGGAGGTCGACTATCTGCTCAAGCCGCAGGTGCTCGCCGCTGCCGAGCGTCACATACGCGCCGCCAATTTGTCGCGCATCGTGCTGATCGATAATCTGCAGCAGGTTATCGAAGTCGAGAATCCGCCAGCTGACAAAATCGCCGAGCTCCAGAATCGCAAGGGTGAGTGCAAAGTTGGGAGAAGCGGGGATTTTGTCGCAAGGGTTTTGTTTTTTTTTTTGTTTTGGTCGCCTCCAGCTCAGGTGTCGCCATAAATGAGCTTTTGATGCAGCCAACGGTTGGGGCGTGTGAAAAGTCATAAAGCGGAAAGTGACACGAAATCAAGAAGCAAGACAAAGAGCAAGGCGGCAAGCAGACCGACCACACGATACCCTCTAATAAGTAATAACTTGAGTTGTTTCATCATTAATCGTTATCGATATAGTCAGTACTAAGCTTTGGTAAATCGATAACTATCGGTTATGTAAAAAAGCAAAGAATTATCGCAGGAAAAGCTGTAACTGGTTCTGCATATAATCTACAAATCAGAAATCGATATTTATCGAAAGTGAATCGATAACTATCGGTTTCCTAAAAATGTAAAGAATTATCGCAAGAGCAGCTGTAACTGGTTCTGCATTTAATTAACAAACTTAGCCGAAGATATCGAAAAAATCGATATTTATCGAAAGAGCCTGCTTTCCAAATGTGATTGATTAACTCTTGTAGGAATTATCGAAATAAGAGCTAACAAGTTTTGTCCTTTAAAGTCTCTTGTTCTTAGAGTCTTCGATCTTTACGGGGCTCTCTGCGACTTTTGACTTTATGATACCCGCTTTTTCTCCACCAACTTTGAATGGGTATACAGAGAACAGAGTGTGAGGGTGGTTGAAGGTAAGAAGAAGAAGAAGACTAGGCAAAAGGGGTTGCAAACGGAAATGAGACATCGCGACAGTTAACTGAGTGACAGCTTTGATATGCCCAGCCACGCCCACAAGCCGCCCTCTTTTGGCTACACTTGAAGCTAGCCATGAACTTGGAACGCACCGCGACACCTTGGCTCAGGTGCGAATGGGCAGGGGGAGGGGTAGAGTGAGGCGTTGCAACTTGCAAGACACTTGTTTAATCAATAAACGGCAGGACACGCAATTTCCTTGAGTCGTTGCAGGAATTGAGCCATTGCCCGCCGTCGCCAAACTAAATTCAGGCACTTGACACACGCCCTTCGAGGTGAGGTTCGTGGGAGAGGGAGAAGGGGAAGGGGAAATGGGAAAGGGGGCGAGGTCAGGTTGAATGAACTGGCCGGTTGGGGTTGCCATAGTTAACTAGCATACGTTCGCTCAGTCTGGCAATATTCTGTTTTTTTTTTTTTCGGCAGGACATCGCCTCACCTGGCAGGCCTACCATCGGCTGGAGGATATACACGGCTTTATTGATTACATGGCCAAAACCTATCCGGACATTTGCTCGAGCGAAACCATCGGCCACTCTGTGGAGAAGCGTCCGCTCAAGATACTCAAGTAAGTTGTTCTCCGACGACGAGCTGCTGCGATCGGATCTTAAATGTTAGCTTTGATCTTTTTGCAGAATCTCCAATGGCAATGCACGCAATCCCGGCATCTGGATCGATGGCGGGATGCATGCACGCGAATGGATCAGTCCCGCAACGGTCACCTATATAGCCAATCAGCTGGTCGAGGGCTGGGAGGATCTGCCCGAGCATATGCGTAACATTAACTGGTACATCCATCCGGTGGCCAATCCCGACGGCTACGAATACTCCCACACGACGGACCGTTTGTGGCGCAAGAATATGCGCGCCCATGGACGCCAATGTCCGGGCGTGGATCTCAATCGCAACTTCGGCTACAAGTGGGGCGGCAAGGGCACCTCGGCGAGTCCCTGCTCGCAGACATATCGCGGCAGCAAGGCCTTCTCGGAGCCGGAGACATTCTACATATCGAAATTCATAAGCGGCTTCCCGCGCGAAACCTTCCAGGCGTATCTGTCGTTCCACAGCTATGGCCAATATATACTCTATCCCTGGGGCTATGACTATCATCTAACCAAGGATCGCGCCGATCTGGATCGCGTGGCACGCCAAGCGGGCTCGGTAAGCTGCTTTAACTGATCTAGCTAATCCCAAATGAGATACGAACTCTTGAACTCTTACGATTTCACCCACAACCAGATAATCACCAAGTCGTCGGGCGTTAAGTATACGGTGGGATCTTCGGCGACAACGCTCTATCCGGCCGCCGGCGGCTCGGACGATTGGGCCAAGGGCATTGCGGGCATCAAGTATGCCTACACCATCGAGATGGGCGACACGGGCCGCTACGGCTTCGTCCTGCCCGCCCAGTTCATTCAGTACAACGGCAAGGATGGCTACACCTTCGCCGACACGGTCGCCCGCGCCGTTGCCCAGGCACGCTCCACGGATGCCAGAAACAGCAGCAGCATCAGCAGCAGCAGCCGTCGCCGCCGCACTCGCTAGTTGCCTGAACTTAGACTTAGTTAAATATGACTTTTTTTTTTGCGTCTAAACTTTTTTTTTTTTTTTTGAATCTTATTTATACGAAACTATTTATTTATTTATTTATTTGTAACTAGACAAATTGAACATTTGAAAATAGACTGAGACATGTTTATTGAAAAAAAAAAAACAAAACAACATTTCTCGGGAATTTGATATGTTACCTAACTTGGGAGTTACGTTGTGGTATATGAGGGCAAAAGCTGGAGAGTTTCCAGTTCTTTTATCTTAAATAATGCTGCGATCCTAAGTTATTTACTTTGATCTTTTTCTGTCCATAACCAGAACCGCCCAGATCATAGAAATGGAATCCCGCTCAAAACTAAGTATCCATCTATTTTATAAAATATATATTTAAAGCTTGTTTTTTTATTTAACCTTCCTTTTCTGGCATCTCTTTGTGGATGTCAGTTACAAATTCAGCGTGTGAGAAAGTTTGAACTCATCAATTTATTTCCAAAACTCAATCAGCTTAGATCACATTGGAATTTAAATAAATGAACGCAATTAATCGATTTCCAACAAAGGTGAACATGAATTTCGGGTCAAGCGTTAATAAATACCACGACGATCACAATTATCGGCGCGATCTCTGAAAACATATTAAAACCGCATTCCAAAATGTAAATACCCTAGCTCGGAATGTGCAAAGATCACGAAAGGTGACTAACCAAAGGGCTCCGACAACACGATCGCAATTTAAAGCTCATTCTTTAACAAATCTTAAAACAAAATTTACAATTTATATATGATATAAAATATATATATGCCAATATATACAATATACTTATATCTGAACGAAAAGAATCTGCATGCAAAATTTGACTTTTATAAGCCTCGAAAAAAGCCTGAAAGAGAACCTTCAGGTAGAATTTGGTTAACATCTAGAAGCTGAGCAAAAACATATACATATATATTGAAGGGTCAGTTATGCAAAATAGATTTTCGTTTTGAACGTGTACAGGGTATTAACAGAAAGAGAGAGAGAGAGAGAGAGAGGGAGAGAGAGACTGAGAACTTGCAACAACTTTTGTGGTGAACCCTGTAACTAAGTATAAATAGCTTGGCTTGTATAACAGTATAACAGTTATTTATAACATTTCGAGCAAAGTAAAAGTTTAGCTATGCAAATTTCTGCCCCATTGTGCGTGTGTGTGTGTGTGTGTGTGTGTTTTGGATGATGGAGAATTGAGAACAGACGCAAAACAGCGAAAAGTAGCCGTTATTCGATCAAACCGAATCGAACGGCCGCGCGGGCAACATTCGGACGGTTCACATTGGACGGTTGCAAAAGCCAAGCGAATAGAATGCATTACGCATACGCACTGTGGGCCGTTGCAATATGCGTGTGCCACACGTGGCTGCCACAGCTGGTGGCAGCATCAGCATCATCATTATCGACTGGCGCCAAGCGCTACGATTTCTTTGCGCGCACCGGCGACAATCTGGTGCGTTTGCCCTTCTTCGGCGGCGGCGTCGCCCAGCTGCTGCGCTACCTGCGCCCCATGGAGCAGGCGGGCGGCATTGAACGGCGCTCGGCGCTGCGCATGTCGCTGGACGAGAACTACGTGAGCTATCGTGGCGCTCAACTCTGGAAGCTCAACTTCAATGGGACACGCAGGCGCGGCGACAGCTCACCGGATGCCCAGTTCAATCAATTTGTGGAAGACTTTGGTGAGTAGCGACAGCAACAGAGACAGAGCGAGAGAGCCCCCCTGGGCGATCTCAATTTCAATCAGACCAGCTGAAGACACTTAAAAATCAATCAATCAATCGATTTGACAGACATTCTAATGAGGCAGCTAGTCAAGAGATTCGCAAACTTCCTGTTTGCTGATTGGAAACCAAAAAATTGCGTTTGGGAATGACGAAGAGTGAATGCCCTTAATATATATGTTATACGATTTGACGACAGATTGATTGATTGACTGACTGATTGATGATCAAGCAGCTAGACAAGAAATTGGCATATTTCCTGTCATGTGATTCAAAGCCAAGAAATTGAGCTTATCTTATTGTATATATTATACGATTTGACAACTGATTGATTGATTGACTGATTGATGGTCAGGCAGCAAGTCAAGAAAGTGGCATATTTCCTGGCTTGTTATTCAAAACTAGGGAAATTGAGCTTCGGAATGCCGAAGAGTAATCAATTATATCTAAATTTATGTGTTATACTATTTGGTGACTGACTGATTGATTGATTTACTGCTTGACGATCAACGCAGAGCTCACCCCGTGAAAGCTAGGAAGCTGCATTCTTTACTATAGTAATATTCTTAAAAACAATCAACAACAACAAATAAATATGCTACCAAAAGCCTAGCTTATTGATATTGATATTCGACGATGTTGAATTGTGGTAAAGTCAGAAGTTTATAATAGTTTCGACGAACATAAAACCCCAACGACCAGTCAGATATGCAAAGTAAGAAATTCGCTTAACTGTAGTTCAGTCAAAATACACACAAACTGGGGATCAGAGGTGGGCTGTTGACCTCTTAACCGAAAGAATAGAATAGAACATGTCAAATAGTATCAAACGCCCAGCCGCTGGCAGTGAGTAAACTCAGTCAGTCAGTCAGTCAGTCAGTTAGGCAGTCAGTTAGGCAGTCAATTAGGCAGTGAGTCAGCTAGTCACCGGGTCGGGAAACAGGTGTTGTTCACGCATAAAATTGATATTAATCAAAGAGCAAGAAATTCAGCGAATCTCGACCTGCTGCCAACAAATGCGAGAGTGTGGAGAATTAGTTCTGTTTGTGTGGCACGATCAGCATGATGTTGATGTTACTCTTGATGTTGATGTTGATGTTCTCTGCCGGCAGTCGTGGCAGTGCCCAGTTAATACTGTGGCGCAGCGTCCCGATGCCGGCTCTCGCGGCCCTGCCCGAGCTATGGACGCTGAACAGCAGCGAGCTGTACGAGGCGACCTTTGAGAGTCTGCAGTGGCTATCGCCCACCGATCTGAGACGCTTCGATTTTCTCTCGCCGGGCTCAACGTATCAGATCAATCGACGCTATCGGAATGATGCATCCGTGCGTCGCTACTACGGCCATCAGCTGTGGAAGCTGCACGAGACGCGTCTCGGCCAGCCGAAGCTGCGATCATTTTTGCGACGCTTTGGTAGTGCTAGGGCCCATAAGCATGTTATACGATCCTTCAGCTTAAAATGTTTATCTTACAGGCAGCGAGGTGTGGAACATCAACCAGGACGGCATCGATATAATCATCGAGCACAAGAATGTGGCGGCCGCCCAGCAGTACATGGAACAGACCGCCTTCAGCTATAACATCATGATCGATGACATCGAGACGGCCATCGATGAGACCTACACGGAGGTCAACGAGGCGGACACCGATAACACGCTCGCCAACTACTCGCTGCCCTGGCTAAACCGCGAGGGTGCACTGCTCACCTGGCGAAGGTACCACGATCAGGGCGATATGCAGCAGTTCCTTCAGAATATATTGGAAACGCATTCCGAACTGGCGGAGATCGTGCAAATTGGCCTCACACGCAACAAGCGACCGCTCGAGGTGCTCAGGTCTGTAAACACTTCATGTTATGGGCACTGTTAAGGTTACGGATCATGTTATTGTCACTGCTACTGCTACAGTTTCGACAGTTTATGTTATGGGCACTGTTAAGGCCTTTGCCGAGGTGCTCAAGTCTGTAAACACTTCATGTTATGGGCACTGTTAAGGTTACGGATCATGTTATTGTCACTGCTACTGCTACAGTTTCGACAGTTTATGTTATGGGCACTGTTAAGGCCTTTGCCGAGGTGCTCAAGTCTGTAAACACTTAATGTTATGGGCACTGTTAAGGTTACGGTTCATGTTAATATGACTGCCACTGCTACAGTTTTGACTTAATGTTAGGGGCACTGGCTGATCCTGCCACAGTTTCGACGCTTAATGTAATGATCACTGTTAAGGATATTATTCATGTTGTTATCTCTGTTACTGCTGCAGATTCGATTGTTTTAGTTATGGGCCCTATTTAGGTCATTGTCGAGGTGCTCAGGTCTGTAAACACTTATTTTAAAGTGAACTGTTTATGTTATGAGTACTGTTAAGGTCTCTATTAATGTTATTGTCACTGTTACTGCTACAGTTTCGACTTAATGTTATGGGCACTGTTATGTTTACTGCTCATTTTAATGTGTGCCACAGTTTGAATTTCGTACTGTTACGGTCTCTGTTAATGTTATTGTCTATGCTAATGCTACAGTTTATGGATACTATTGCAAAATCGATACTGTAACGACTACTGTTACTTTAACATTTGCAGTCACTGTTAATCTTACACTTTTACTGTGAATAATAGAAGTTCTTTCCGCAGAATCTCGAATGGCAATCCGAATAATTGGGCCGTTTTTGTGGATGCCGGAATGCAGGCGCGCGACTGGCTCAGCCCTGCGGCGCTGACCTATGCCATCTCGAAGCTGAGCTGGCTGTGGGAGCAGGATGAGGCGGATAAGGCAATGCGTCACATCGATTGGTACTTTCTGCCATTGGCTAATCCCGATGGCTATCAGTACTCGCGCCTCACCGATCGCCTGTGGACCAAGAATCGCAGTTACGACAGCGCCAGCGGCTGCTATGGCGTCAATTTGGATCGCAACTTTGACTATGGCTGGGGCCAGGCGGGCTCCACGTCGAATCCGTGCAAGAATCTGTACCATGGCGCGAAGAGCTTCTCCGAGCCGGAGACGCGTGCCATGCGCAACTTTTTGCTCGGCATGCGCGACTATTTGGGCGCATATGTGTCCTTCGGTGGCTACGGCCAGGCGATCACCTATCCCTGGGGCGATGCTGACTATGTGACCAGCAATCAGCGAGAGCTGCGCAACACGGCCCGCCAGGCGATCCTCAACTTTCGCCGGCTCAACCATGCCGAGTACAGCATGGGCAGCAGCTATCGCCAGAAGCTGGCGCGATCGGGCAATGCGGCCGACTGGGTGCAACAGCACATTGAGCCGCAATATGTGTACAATGTCTTCCTTAAAGATCAGGGTCGTTATGGCTACCTAATGCCGCCGCACTACATACTCGAGTCCGGCGAGGAGGCCTACGAATTTCTCAAGACCATAGCTCAACAGCTGCACTAACAACACGAGAATTCGTGATTTTTTTTTTTACTATGGATTATTATTTATATTTTTCACTTATTTATTTAACTTATTTATTTATTTATCGCTTATTTTTTCATTCAAATATAATAAGAGCACTTGTAACTATTTTTTTCAATAAAGCTCATATGATCTTTTATATCTGACTAAAGATTTCCCCTCTTTCCGACCCGACTAACGCCTAATTGAAAAGAGCTGATTCTTTAATCCAAGAAGTCTTGGTCGGTAAACGGAATAACGACATCATTTCGATCTCCGCGCGAAAAGATGTCGTTTGCGAACGTAATATCCCCGCGCGTGGATATGCCGTCTTTTGATCGAAGGAGTTATGTCGTTATAAAACGACATCATCTCGCCACGATCAACGGCGGAGCTTGAACTGCTTGCTCGGAGGATAAAAACTATGGCATGCTTTTAGGCGAGGCACTTATAGCCAAACTTAACAGCTAAGTAAACAGTGTTTAGCCAGAAAAGCAAGTACAATTAAAACTTAATAAATAGATAAATATTCAGCAAGTGCACAAGCGTTTTGTGTGTAAAGCAACTGGGAAATTTGGAAGACTCCTGACTCCTCCAACTAAACGCAATTGTATTACGGCCAAAGAATGTCAGAATGGTGAAAAAAAAAAAATGTTAAAAATAAACCCAAATAGAAAGCAGTGAAAAAAAAAACTGTAAAAGAGCGCAAGAGAGCGCGAGAGAGCAAGCAGAGCAGAAGAGCTGATGCTAGAGCGAGCGCGAACTCGAACGCGAACGCGAGCGCGAGCGTTGGCCGGGCAGCTAGTTGAACTGGGTGGAACTTTCACTTTCAATCGCGTTTTGAAAACCAGTCAAAAAAAAAAAATGGGGGGAAGAAAAAGTAACGACAAATGGCGCGACGACGACGACGACGGGCACCAAGATGTTATTCATTTATTTATTTACTTAACATGCATATAGAAATTATGCGGATCAGGCGAAAGGCCTGCGATAGACGCCGTTTGCCGCAAAAGCTCAAAGCGCGCAAAGAAAGTGATTTAAGCGCTGGAAAACAAAAAAAACCAAAAAAAAAAAACCTGCTGAAGAACGGCCAGCAGCAAACAAACTAAATGCACGGCCAACAAAATACCCTAGATTCACAAACAATGAGGCAAAAAGCAGACAATTCGTACATAATGAGCTTGATTGTTCAAGTGTGCCTGTGTGTGTGCGTGTGTCTGTCTGTCTGTCTGTGTATGTGTGTGTGTGTGTTCTCTTGGCCAAGCATGAAGCGAGTATTGAATGAAGCTCTCGAATGCCGATTGTTCGAAATTAAATGAACCACAAAATGCTGCTGCAGTTCCAAAAGTGAAAATCGTATTCAAAAGAGAAAAAAAATGAGCCCAACAACAATAACAAATACGCAAAATACAAAAAGCCAAAGCAGCAGCAGCAGCAGCAGAAATTATAAGCTACAAAAAAAAAAAACAACTTAATTGGTGGGGGGGGCCATGTTGATCATCATTAAAGGCGAAAGAAAGTAAAAACATGACAAGTGGGTCAAAAATTGCGCCGTCATACACACACACACACATATGCATTTAAAACTTGTAAAATAGATGGATGTGTATGTGTATACAAAATGACATATTGAAAAACACATAATCACGCACGCACGCACGCGCCTACATATGCACATACAACTGCACAGTTTGACATGTGTGAGCAGCAATTGAATCAAATTTACAACAGAGCACAATGCCTTTTAGACATATACGCATACATGCATGTAAATAAGCTTGATTGTGTATATGCATGCATGCATCGCTGCTGCTTCTTGCACTCAGTCTCAGGCACAGCCGCATTACAAGTCATGCATTTCCCAGCTCTGAGGTCAGCAGGTAAAACCAACGATTAAAAGATTATGTTTAATATTTCAATAATTATAGCTGTCTATATATGTATGTGTGTATGCGATTTTCTTAACAAAATTCTAGCTAGCATTTTAATGGGTTTTTCCCCAGCTAATGTATTTTGCATTGTCGGGTCTTAAAAGCTCGGCTTAGCAACAGATTGTTTATGGCTTAACATTATGTTATACATTAACAAAGGTTGTGTTATGTTATTTGCAGTATCTAAAATATCATCCTGTAATGACTCATTTGGTAAATTCATTTCAATAATGATGACTGTTCTTTAACGTCATTAAACTTTCTGTTTGTATTTTTGCTGTTTAAAAAGAAAGATTATTGTTTGGTCTTTCAGACACGATCTTTTTGGAAGATCGTTAGCAGCTCTAGCCTTAAACTGGTGAGGGTATATATATATATCAAGAGCTTGCATATTATCGTTTTACAATGTGTGCGCAGAGTATACAAATTATATCTTTGAGACACTTTGTTTACTTTATTCTTACTTTTCTCACTTAAAAAGAGAGTCAATATGCAATCATAAATGATAAATAGCCAAAGTTTTCGAAGGCAAGTAAATGAAGCAAGCTAGAATGACAAGAATGATAATTAGTGGAAATGCATACACACACATATGCATATAAAATTACTATTGAATATGCATGCATACATGTATGAGTACTTTTGAAGTGCACTGTGCTTAAATCAAGCCAGAGCAGGCGTCGTGCCCGAAATAGAGGTGTTAATTTCGAATGGACTATTCCGTGCTGTTACGCTGAGCGCTGCGAGCGAGTGGCTTTCAATGCAAAGCTGGAGATACACATTAAAAGTTGAAAAAAAAAAACCATTAACAGTTGCGTTGTAGCTGTCAAACTGTTGCCTGTACAAGTGCAAAGTGCAAAACGGACGCCAACTGCACGACTGACTGTGCCTATGCATGTGCATGTGTGTGTCTGTGTGTGTGAGTAATAGATTGACTTTTGATAAAGCACACGAAATGCAACAACAGTAGCAGCAGCGGACACATAAGCAGCAGCAGCGGGCGCAGCGACGCATCACATTACAGCACGACGCAAAAGAGAGTCAATGTCGCTGACTTGCATTGCATAGCGGTGAGATGGAAAGATTGTAGGCGCAGAAACAACAAAAAATTACTCCGACAGCAGCAGGCGGCCCCCCGCACTGCGCACACACGCACACATGCGCACATATGCACAGGCTTCACAAATTTATTGTTGGTTCATGTTTTTTTTTATTTTTTTATGCGTGACTCTCTCGCGCTGCCTGTAAGCGCGTCGCTGCTGCTGCTTGCTGCGCCGCTGCCGCAGCTGCTGCTGTTACTGTTACTGCTGGTGCTGCTGCGACTACTGTTGTTGTCAATTCATTCAGTACGCGCCGATCGCTCCAAGATCGGTCGTCAGGCAGCAGCGCAATTTTTTTTCCCCAAAATTGCTTTTTTTTCACTTTCTGCTGTAATTCTGTTTAACGTTTGTTTTTTTTTTTATTAATTTTTTTCTTCGGTCTCTTTTTCTGATTTAGTGTGCGTGCGTGTATTATTTTTTTCCGTTTGGTTTTATTTTGGTTTTTTTTGTATTTTTTTTTATCGGGAAACGGCCCTCGGCACAGTTGCCTGGCTGGGTTTTATATAAAAATTGAAGCGACACAAAGGCAGCATTTAGTCTGGATTCGTCAGTGAGCTGCCAAGTGTTACAGTCAAACACACACACACACACACACACACACACACACAGGCGCAAAGGTGTGTCAGCAGCAGCAACTGACCGGCAACTGCAGCATCCAAGAAGCGCAGCAACAGCAGCAACAACGACAACAACAATCACAGCGCAACGTAAAACGTAAGCTTAATAAATGAATTGAATGTGCGTGTGAGCGTGTGTGCGTGCGAGCGAGAATGCAAGAGCGTTAATGCGGATGCGTTTCTGAATGAGAGAGGTCACCTATGATTAACGTTTGCATGTAAATTAACATTAACATTAACATTAACATTGCGCTTAAACTTTTAACTGCAACGGGCTGCGACAAGTTTCTATACCCTGTATGCAGTGAAAATGGGCTAACAAATATGGGTATAGTATTTTTTGCAAAGGTATGTAACGGGCAGAAGATACCAGATACCCGATTGGGTATATACATACATACATTTACATATACTTCATTAGCATCAATCTTTTTCTGTTGTGAAAAGAATAAGGGATGACAAATTTGTAAGAAAACTTCTTCTTGCCTATCGATAAATCGATAAATATCAGCAATTATAAGATCTAAATCGACTATTCCGCATACGTTATATATAACGGCTTAACAATTCTGCGCACAGGGTATTTCTCAGTCGGGCACTCTTACTTATTTATGACCTGTCAAGGGAAATGTGCAGTCGCTCCAGTTTTGGAGCACAGCACGAACTGGCGATAACATCTGGGACACGTGATCGAAACGAAGGTCGGACTATTCACAATAGCTCTGCCCCACAAGATTCCATCGCTGCGCACAACAACCTAAATGTTTGCTTAGAACCAGTTCTCTGGGCCGCTTTCTGCACTAAAAAAAAGAAAAAAAAAAACTAAATAAATAAAATAAACGATAATCCAAACAGGTCGTCAGGAGAAAATTAGCACAATTGCGTGCTAACCACGAGCGACAACAGTTTCGCAACTAAAACTAAGATTCCGAATCGGATTCCAATTCGGATTCCGATTCGGATTCGGATTCTGATAGAGTGCGCACGTAATTAGAATTCCATCTCAAAAACATATATAAGGCGAAAAAACAAAAGAGGCCAAAAATAATAATCATTTGCCTCGAGATTACGCAAGTGCCGAACGCATACAAATGGATTCATTCCGAATGCGTTTCGAATCGTCGTATCGCATAACAACCCGCAATCCCAGCCAACCCGCCCACATCCCGCGCTTCGCTCAAAATCCAAATGCGCGTTTCGAATCGATCGTCGACAGTTGACGGACTGACATACAAAATTGAAATCAAAATAAAACCAATTGCAGTCAAGCTATAGAAATCACAGCGCGTCCAATTCCAGATAACATTGAACTTGGCCAAGGCCAAAGCACACACACAGACACAGGAAGCCGTTGTCGACTTTGCAAAGTTTCTCCAAAATCATATATGTATATATAGTTTATTACCTGAACTTAACCAATCTTCCATTTATGATCAATTCATATATTTAAAAATGTTACTGCAACATTTTGTTAGACTTTGTCCTGGTCCTGGCAGGGCTGCAAACCCAAAGAGAAGTCGGTGGCTCAAACCGTAAAGGTTTCTGTCAGGTGGTTTTGGTTCAAACATATTGAAAAGCTCTTTGGACAAATGGCTAGATTTAAGGTTTGGTTTGAGGTTAAAAAATTAATTGAAATACCGGTTCGAAACGGTTTTGTTTGAAAGCGGTTTGAGAACTTTGATTTAGGAAGACTTCAATTTAGCAGGAATATATTTGATTAAACTAAATAAATTAAAATAAATACAAAAAGTAATGTATAAAAACCCAGATTCGAACTGAGAACCGAGCCACTCACAATTAGTTTGATTGGGGATTACACTATTTCGCCTATCGCTAAGGTTTCCTTAACAGCATGGCAGAGCCTTTCGGATTTGTTGTTGAAAATGGGAAAAGTGCAAAGAGATAACCTGTGATCTGTGGGAAACTACTGCCAATTAGTTTTCCATGTCGTCTCTATATACATCGCTCAGATCTAGGGCTTTGAAAATAATGCTCTTGTAGCTGCAAACTTGAGAACCGGGTAATTCAATCGAAGATTTTGATTGTGAATTGGGGAAATTGTGAATGCCTTGTCGAGGAATTTTGACAATAAGTTTGGAAAACCAAACAAATTTCGCCCGTTTTCCAATCTTAGAGTGAACACTTGTCAATCAGTCAATCATTCATTTGGCTCAAGCTTTAGAATTTTCAATAATTGCACAAATTATTATTATACTATAAAATCTATACAAAACAATGTATGCAAAAAAAGAGCTTCATTTCCGTTCGTTTTTCATATCGTAAATTAAGCTTTTTTACGATTTACAATACTGGCTTTCAATTAGTTTTCGCTAACGTACAAATTATATTTCGACGATTTACAACTATTCTGTTATAAGATTTATCAGTTATTATCATATATAATTATATATGAGATTTACAGCTCTGAAAGTTCCCGCACTAAGTTGAAATTGTTAAAATTAATAAATATAATAATAATTGGAAAGTTTTCAAAGTTCCTTTCCGATTTCCCATCGATCCCAAAAAGCCAGCTCTAGAAATGTTCAACAGCTGTCAATTTTATACGTTGGAAAATTTTCACAAAATCACAAAACAAACCCAATCACATTAGTTCTCCAATATCGTAAATGCACAATTCTGGAATAGTATTCCATGCCAATGTACGATATACGTAAATGTTCATTTCGTGTAATTACAATTGCGCTCCATTTAAACAAGACTCGTTTTATGAATGAGCTTAGTTTCATTTCTTTTTTTTAGCATTGATTCAAATTGGGAAATTTGTCGAAAAATTATAAAAAAAAAAACCCTCATTTGTTTAACATAACGTAAATATACAACTTTTAACAACTCGTGTGTGCTCGAAAGTGTTTTCATGATTTTGTTTGATTTTTTTTTTTTTGAATATGGATTGAGGAAAATAAAGGTGACTCGATTAACAAACTAACATTTGAATAGAGTCTGCGACCCAGAAACTAAACTAAGCGTAACGGGGGCGGGGGCGGGGGCGGGGCGGGGCGTGGCGGGTTTGTTAATTACTTAGACGCTCGCTGCAGCTCGTCGGAAGCTGATAAGTTATCATTCCACACAGATATCACCGATAGCTGACAACTGATGGAAAGAAAGATGAGTCAACGACCAGGTCAGCTGATGCTGCTCGGGATGCTGCTCGGGCTGCTGCTCGGGATGCAGGTGGGCATGGCGAGTGCGACAAACAACTCGCTGGCTTTTGAGGATCTGAACGGCATTCCGGAGCGCTTTGACGAGACGCAGCTGTGGCGCATTCACAACATGAGCGATGCCATGCTCCAGAGCATACCCGTTGGCCAGGTGCTGGAGCAGAGGTTCGGTGGCAATATTTGGAAGGAGAACTCCAAGTTTCTGGACGTCTCCATTGGCAAGGAGCACGTGAAGGCGGCGCGCACATTCCTGCAAGCCCACCGCCTCGAGGCCCAGGTGCTCACCGACAATGTCCAGTCGCTGATCGATCAGGAGCTGCTGGAAGGTATCGAAGCCACACAAGCACAGCCAGGCGCACGCTCAAGTGAGTAGAGAATCGAATCGAATCGAATCGAATTGAATTGAATTGAATGGATCGTCCAACAGAGAAGGCCTCACGCAGCGGCAGCGGCATGCACTGGAAGGACTATCACGATCTGGAGACCATATATGCGTTTATGCGCGAAATACGCGCCAAGTATCCAAATATATGTCGCCTCTATACCATAGGACAGACGGCCGAGAAACGCGATTTGAAGGTCTTGCGGTATGTTAACAGCAAATACGAAATGTCTTCGGACTACCGAAGATTCAATAGCCTTCCTTTGAAAACTTAAAGATATAGTGGTCCGATACAAAGTTCAGTTTGCTTCAGTTTGTCACATTTTTCCCTCTGCAAAATGTTTTTCCGGCACCGCCCAAAACTATGCCTCGTTCTGTTAGCTGCAAATGCAATGCGCTTGCAACTGTTAACTTAACAGAGACCACAGCTAGACAGCTAACATTTGTGATAAATGTTAACATTCATAGCGCTGCTTAGAAGTATGCTACACAAATTTCCATGCGCCGCCTAATGCTATGCTGTGGTTTTTTTCTCCCGCCCTCTTGCAGCATCTCGGAGAATCCGCGCGAATTCAAAAAAGTTTGGATCGATGGCGGCATCCATGCACGTGAGTGGATCAGCCCGGCAACAGTTACATTTATACTGTACCAGCTGATGAACAACTGGGAGAATCAGCCGGCGCATATACGCGGCCTCACCTGGTACATAATGCCAGTGATGAATCCGGATGGCTACGAGTACAGCCGCACGTCGAATCGACTGTGGCGCAAGAATCGCTCGGCATCGCGACGAACCAATTGCTTTGGCGTCGATCTGAATCGCAATTTCGATATTGGCTGGACCGGATTCGGTTCCTCAAAGGATCCCTGCAGCGATGTCTATCGCGGCAGCGCAGCGGCCTCCGAGCTGGAAACGAAGGCCGTCTCCGATTTTCTGGCCAAGCGCAAATACAATCTGGAGGCGTATCTAACATATCACAGCTACGGCCAGATGGTCGTCTATCCGTGGGCCTACAAGGCCGTCAAGGTCAAGGACTCGAGCGTGCTGCAGCGCGTCGCCAGCACCGCCGTCGACCGCATTGCCCAAAAGACCGGCAGCAGCTACACGGCGGCCGTCACCCACGAGGTGCTCGGCATTGCCGGCGGCGGCTCCGACGATTGGAGCCGTGCCGCACTGGGCGTTAAATATGTGTACACCATTGAGTTGCGCGATCGCGGCACCTACGGCTTTGTCCTGCCGCCCAAGTTCATCAAGGACACCGCCCTCGAGGGCTGGACCGTCGCCGAGACAGTTGCCCAATCCATTGGCTGAGCAATCCAAAAGCATCCCGAGCATCCCAAATCCCTGTATCTAACTAGGTGTAAGTGTGTGAGCGCAGCTTCGCGCTTCAATGTGTGAATGCCTATTTATGTATGCATGTACATTGTACATATGTAAAAACTAATAACAAATAACAACAACAAAAATCAATAATAATATATATATATATATATATATATATATATATGTATATGTATACTTGTATCTATAAATCATATTTAAAACATGCTCTTTTTATTTCGCTTGGTTCGGGAGAGAAGGTAAAATTTTATAATGATCAAAAGCCAGGGCTGCAAAATGATTCGGAACCGAACCAGTTTACGTCCAGTTCCAGTTCTTATTGCAAACAGACTCTATTGGAGCTTATTAATTAGTAAAATTTTATAATGATCAAAAGCCAGGGCTGCAAAATGATTCGGAACCGAACCAGTTTACGTCCAGTTCCAGTTCTTATTGCAAACAGACTCTATTGGAACTTATTAATTATGTTAATTAAATACATTAAAACAGGATTCGATTCAATTTTCGATATGATAGTTGGCCAGTTCCAGGGCAGACATAAATTAATAACAAAAAAATTAATATTGTCTGACCTTCAGCAATTGCTAAAAGCAAAAACTGAGCTCAGTAGCACAGAGAACCAGGTTCACGAACCGAATCGAAATGTGAACCATGAAGGGAACTAACGAAAGGCGATAACAGCAAAGGTAGCTCAAAGAAACCCAATCAGACAAAACACCGAAAACCTTGAAAAGGTCTCATTGAAAAGGTGTCCAATTGGATAAATCAGATGGGCAGAATGTTATGGGAGGAACATGCGAATCGATAGACTCACCGTATCCTCGTCGTCATCGGTGTTGTCGAGCTGTTCCAGCTGCAGCTGGGCCAAGGCGTCGCCGTTGTGCGTGTGATTGTGCAGATCCTTGGGCGTGGACTCCTCGGAGATGACCGATTCCGAGGGCAGATTCTCAACAAACGCCACAAAGTTGGCCAGCGGCTCGGTTGGCGACGACGCGGAGCAGTTGCCCACAGATTTGAATTTGCTGTTGCTGGCTTTGGCATGGCTTGGACTGGTCCTGGTGGTGCTCGCAGTGCTGCTGCGAACGGTGGTGACGGTGGTGACATGGTCGATGCGGCGCGTGAAGCGCGAGTTCAGCTTGATGCTGTTCTGTGGCGATGACAGCGACTGCGGTGATGTGGTTGAGGGCGTCTTCACCTGGCCATTGGCATCGCTGTCACCGTCGCCGTCGCCGTCACCGTCGCCCAAGCGCAGCTGTTGCTGAATGAGACGCTCCGCTTCCAGCAGCAGCTCATCCACGGAGCGCAAATCTGTGCTGTCGGCGAGGCGATTCACCTCCTGGAATATGCTATCCGGATCGGCTGGCTCGAGATTGCAGTCCTGCTCCTTGGCCAGAAACTCAATGATCGAGCTGCTGCTGGTGTAGTCCAATGCGTTCAGATCCACGCTCGCCGCATCTCCACTGGCCGCCTCGGCATGTGCTATGGTCACACTCTCGCCGCCCAATTGGCGCGGGCGTGCGCGCACCGACGCCGACGCCGACGCCATTGGCTGCACCTTGGACATGTCCCAATTGCAGCGAATTTCCCTTCTGCTCCAACTGATTCTTCTAATCCCTTTTCGTGCTGTTGTTGCTGTCGTCTACGCCTGGCGCCCACACACACACACACGCACACCAGCGTTCGCGCTGCGCTGCGTTTTGTTTATTTGTTTGCGTTGTTGTTCTTTTGATTTTGGTTCCTTTTTTTTTCAATTTACAGTTTGGACGAAAATTTTACACCCGACCGCCGACGTTGCCGCCGTCTCACTCAATTTAGTCTTTACAGCAATGCGTATATAAAAAAAAGCAAAAAAACAATATATATTTATTTTTGTTACTTTTTAATCTCGCATCATTTTTCCGTCTTGTTTGTACAATTGCCATAAATTACGACTACTGTTCCTTTTGTCATTCACGTGTACACGTTACCGCTCCACAGCTAACAGCGCTGCTCCACACTTAACAGAGCTGACACTGTAGCGGCATTTTATTTATTTCAATTCCATGGAAAACTATTTTATTAAGCAACATTTTTATTTGTTTCTCAAATGTTTTTATGTTTGGCTGTGAGTTAGGATCAAATTTTGCAATAGTTTTGCGTTGAGAGCAAATAATGTTGGCTGTTAAAACATTAAAATAACATTCTATTTTCTAATTTTATTTTTTATCAGCAAAAGAAAAACCAACTTTTTATGCAATAATGATGAAAATTGCTTTAAAAAAACGATTTTATGTACCATCTTTCCCATGCTTGTGTCATAAATTTGAATATTTTTTAAGTTTGCCAACTAGATATTCTTATTCAAACATACAACATAAATTAATTTCTTTTGAATTTTATTTATAAGTTTTTTTTTTTTTCTGCAAGAACAATAATTATATTTAGTGTGTAAGGTTTCCTTATAGATAGTTGTTTTTTTTTTCTTCACATTATCGACAATTTTAAAACAAAAAAATAAATACATATAGTTTGTTCCCGAAATTGAGTTTTTCTTGTTTTTTTTTTTATATATCTCTCTCTGGTTTATATCTCAGTTGTAAGCCTAAATATGACATTTTTCATTTAAACATACACATACATACATACATTTTTAATTACGGATAGAGTTCTTATTTTTGCTTAAACGCTATACGCAATAAAATAACTATATTTTTTTTCTGGTTTGTTTTTGTTTGCAAAACATTACATCTTCTACTTTATACACGTACAAGTAGGTGTGTGTGTGTGTGTGCTTATAAATACATATATATATATATAGTTAAAAAAAAAAAAAGAATATTTAATTATAATTAAAATAGTTATAGAGCATAGAAACATTAAATAAAACCTAGATAGCATTGAATAAAATCGTTGAATAAACAATATGTACAATCGATTATCTGTGTGTGTGTGTGTGTGTGTGTGTGTGTGTGTGTGTGTAAGTAAATATATAATAGTTGCTAATATTGCTTATGACTATATAACGTACACATTATCAGTAGTTAATTTGGATCTTTGAGTGTGTGTCTGTGTGGCTGTTGTGTGTATGCGGATGTGTGTGTGTGTGTGTGTGTGTGTGTGTGTGTGTGTGTGTGCGTGTGTTTGTAGTTAAAACGCTGACCATGCTCATTTGCTATCACTTTTTTGTTTTAAATACAATACAATTAAATATTGCGAAGCTAAGCTGAAAACCGAAGGCAGAGCCAAGCAGAGCACAGCGAAATATTATAAAATATACACATATACATATATATATATATAAAATTGTGTGGTGTGTGTTCACATATACGTAATAGGAAATAAATAATTATATATAGGCTGCAATTGTCAGCAATTACAAACAACATAAATAATTATTATTTTGGTGGCAGGCTTTCAGTGACTGGCGGCGGCGACGGCGGCGTCTTCTGTCTTCCACAGAGCTGGCTTAGTGGTCGTCCGGCATTGATTATCTATGACTGCTGTAGGTCTTAAAGACACGTGGCATGCTACTGCCGCCACTGCTGCCGCTGCTGCTGCTGGTGTTGGTGGAGGTGGTGTTGCCGCTGCTGCTGTTGCTGGCGGCGGTGTTGTTGCTGCTGCTGCTGCTGCTGCCGCCGGTTGCAATGCTTGTGTTGCTGCTGGAAGCATTCGCATCTAGCGTGTGCGCCGCATCATTTGGCTCATGATGATGATGATGATGATGATGATGATGCTGATGATGATGCTGATGCGTCGTCGTCTCTAGATTGAGGGGCATCGGCATCGTATGATCCTCATCCGCATGCTCATAGATATAGTCGCGCTTCTTGAAGTTGTCAATTATCTTCTTAGTGGACTTCATGTGCGCCACAAATGCGGCCTCCAACTGTTGCAACAAATAAATATGTGTAAGCATTCTCGATATTCAATGGAACTATAATATATATACATATATAAAGCAATTGTTTACGCACACTGGATGTCAGGTTCATAAAGGTGTGATATTTCTCCAGCACACCAACGATCTCCTTAAAGCTATTGCCACGCAGCTGCCGCCGCACGATTGTCTCATACTGGACGTTATCGGTGATCAGGTTTCCAATCAATATCGCCGCATAGCTGCCTTTCAGTGTGTGCTCCATGTGATGGCTAGCGCGTTGCACAACTGCAATTGTTCAAATAGCATATATATATATATATATATCAATTTAATATTATATTTATAATTATATAATACAGTTTATGGTTAGATTTCTTCTTTTCAAGTAGTAGCCGCAACTCTTGTCCAGCAAACATATATACCCAAAGATTTAAATGCTTTCACATCTGTCTGTCTGAGTACCTTCTTCCGGAGTATCTTTTAATCTAGTTAAAATCTATATGCTCGTGCGTATTTGTTTCTAATGTAAATATTCAAAGTCTATTTGTGAGTTCTTTATAAATAAACTTGCCAGCTTGGCTTTCATTGCCAGACCCCCTTCTCACAGCCATTGTCATTTGTGGCATTGGCATGTGCGAAAGATACTCGTATTACGTTGCGTATGGCTGCCTTTTCTTTAGAATCGATTTGCGTGGTATTTATATTTGTTTCCAGTATCAACGAATGTCAAGTATCCAGGTGGGTATCCACTTTCATTCGTCCCCAGTCCCTAAATCGGTGCAAATATATATATATATGTGATCTGATGTAACTTACGATTGTTGACTGTCTCCTCGACCTCCTCCTGCTTCTTTTTGCTCTTCTCATTGCTCTCGAGGAAGGCGTCCGTGTTCTTCTCCACAAGTCTGCAAACAAACATAATTATGAAATGAGTGTTATCTTTGTGAAGTGAGGAATAAAGCTATGAAAAAAAAAAACCCACCTGGCCAGCTCCTCGCACTTGTAGAAGTACTCGAGCAGCGCCTGAACCGCACTGACCGCCTGATCACCGGGCGTTGGATTGTCCGCCACATATTCGGCGGGCGCATGGGCCTGCATCAGTGTGGCACGATTGGGCGGCGTGTGCATGCAGAGATTGATGAGCAGGGTCAGCACCTGGCGGAGTTGGCACAAAAGAGTTGGTTAAAATATCATGAATATCAATAGGAATTAGATCAACTCACCAGGATGCTCAGCTCGAAGACACAGCGATCCGGAATGTAGTTGGATGCAAGCAGCAGCAGATGGAAGCTTGTCTCGATGACATCGCTGCGCTTGCCGAGCAGCTCGGCGCCCAGCGAGGGCTGCGCCTCGTTGAACGTGTGCGTCAGATTGATGAGCACCTTCATGACGGGTATGAGGAGTTCGCGCATGGCCACGCCCGGATGCTCCTTGCTGCTGTTCTGCTCGGCCGTGGAAGGATGCAGCAGCAGCTGTCGATCGCATAGCCGGTACAGAAAGCAAAGCGTATCCACGGCCCGTCCCTTGGCATAGGTGAGCATATACCGCTGATTCGCCTCATTGTGCTGCGTGACATTCTCGAGGACGCGCAAACAGCGCGCCACCGTTTGCATATTATCGAGAAGAGCCGGCTCCCAAGCGACCAGGGCCATATCCGTGGCAGCCGTGGCAATCACCGGCTGACAGAAATCGGATATTGTCTTAATAATATGCTCCAGGCCGCCCAGTTTGCGCAGATCCTCCTTGAACCATTCGCCCGCACGCTTTGAGGTTAGCGAGAGCAGCGTTTCCATCGCCAAAGTGCCCACTGTTATGGACTCGACATTCAGATGGGTGCCCTTGCCCTGGGCCTTGATCTCCTCGCATAGTTCGCGCACCTTTTGCTTGTTGCGCTCATAATTGGGACGGTCTGTGTGGGCAGCCACGCCCACGCCTTCGGCTTCCAGCAAATTGATCATCAGCTCGAGCGAATCCCGATCGAGATCCATATTGAGCCCCTCCTGGGAGAGTATATACATAATGGCCGAGGTGCACAGGCCCAGGCTCAGATCCTTGTTGGCATCAGAGAGCGCCTGATTGACGAGAGATTATTCGATTAGATTATTTATTTAAGCCAATGGAGCACACCCCGTCCCTGTCCCTGTCCCCGTTCCTGTTCCTGTCCACTCACCTTGAAGAACTTGGTGACGACGCCGTGGGCGCGCACATGCATACGAAAGGCGGGCGTCATACATTTGGTGGCCAGCTGCAGGGCGGATAGGCAACGTGTGGGCGGTGGATTGTGCGGCTGCAGTGCATCCAGTATGTACTCGACATCGTCATACATCTCCTGGTACTCGCCAATCTCCTGTATCTGATGCGCCGTCTTCACATTCCGCACCACCGTATAGTATTCCTTTGTTTTGCGATCCACGCGCAGACCCGTTCGCTCACCAGCGCCACCTCCACCTCCACCGGCAGCTACAGCTCCAGCTCCAGCGTTGCCGCCGCCGGGACCAGCTTCGTCCGGGCTTGGTTCCAGTTCAAGATCGAAGGCATCGCTTGACGCCGCCGCCGAGGATTGTCCACTGTGCTGTGGCTTGGACTGGCGCGTCAGTTTGCCCAGGGCCGGACTTTCGCCGCGCAGCGCGGAACTGCTGCAGGTATTGTTGTTGGAGTTGCTATCACCAAAGTCACCATAGATGGCATCGATGGTGGCCGCTTTGCCGGCTATCAGGCTGTCCGCTTTGGCGCCTCCGCCCGCTGTCGTCGAGGCGGAGGCATTGCTGGCATCGCTGCCAGTGCCGCCGCCGTTAGCCTCCAGTGCTGCATCCCAGCTGTGCTTGTACAGATGTCGCTTAGCCACCGACGCCTGCTCGGCCTGGTCGGAGGGCACCAGCGCCCGGCTCTTGAAGATGCTGCCCTTCTTCTTTGAGATGACCAGCTTGACGGCGCCGCGCTGCGTCTCCTCGCTGCCGGTGTTGGCGGCACTGCTCGAACCAGACGCCTCCGCAGCAGCGGCGGCGGCGGCGGCAGCAGCAGCAGCGGCATTTGCTGCACCAGCAGCTCCAGCGGCCGCCACCTGCGTATCCAGGGTGAGCGTGCGCTTGAACTTATCCTTGAATTTGTAATCACGCGGCGGCGGCGATGAAGAGGAGCCATCGTGCTGCATCGAGGAGCTGTTCGATGTATTCGATAGCTCATCCATGCCCGGATCTGGCTCCCCATCCAGATCCAGATTCAGATCCAGATCCAGTTCCAGATCCAGATCTAGAGCCAGATCCGTGTGCGGCACCTTGGCCGGCGTTGGCTGGCTATCATCGTTTAGCTGTGCCTCCTGCTGCTGCTGCTGCTGCTGCTCCAGCAGCTTCAGCTTCAGCTGCTCCGCCGTTGTGGCATCCGCTTCGCCGTGTGGCAGCAGCTGCGTTACCTGCTGATTTTTTCGCTTGCGTCCATAGCTACGCGTTCCGCTGGCGGCGCTGCCGGCGCCATTGTCTGTGGTGCGACTGGCCTCCGCTTTGGCGGACAGATTGGCGGCAATTTTGTTGATGTTGTTATTGTTGTTGTTGTTATTGTTGTTGCTGCTGGCCAAATTGTTATTGTTGGCGCGCGCAGCAGCACGTCCGCGTCGCGGCGGCGCCTCAGCCACCTCCAGGGACTTCTCGGGCGACTCGACCAGCTCCATTTCCGTTTCCGTTCTCTTGCTGCCACGCGTGCGTGTGGCACGCTTCGTGACCGCGGGCGCGGGCGTGGACGTTGATGTGGGTGATGCCTCCAACGGCTTGGCGCGCGCTCTTGTGCGCGTCTCCGTGGGCGCCGCCTCCGCATTGCTATTGGTCTTGCGCGCACGCCCGCGCGTTGCCCGCTTTGGCTGTTTGGACTCGGCGGCGGCCGGCTCGTCAACGCCATTCAGACGCGGCACCACATCGCCGCGCAGCACCGAGAGTATGTCCTGCTGCAGCGGCTGCTCCACACGACTATGCAGATCCGTCGCTGATCCCCCCGCAACTGTGCCGGCAGCTGCTGCTGCTGCTGCTGCTGTAGCTGCAGCTGCAGCCGTATTATTGCCATCGATGGTCATCATCATGGACTCGAGGCGCGACTCAATGTCCGAGGGGGGCGCCACCAGTGAGGAGTGCTGGCTGGTCTCTAGATCGCTGGTTATGACACTGGATCCGCGACTGCGTATCACACAGCTCTCCTCCTGCACCGCCTGCGCCAGCAGCTGCGGCGTGCTGTTGCCCTTCGACGAGACGCTGCCCAGCACCGACGACTGCGAATCGAAGTCGTGATCGGAGCGTGTCGTCGGCGATATAACCGAGCCGCGCAATGGCTGTATATGCGTGGGATGCAGCTGCTGTTGCTGCTGCTGCGGCTCGCTCAGCGCCAGATGCGGCGACGGCGTCTTAAACTCCGTATTGGCCAATTCGGCGACCGACGCAGTTGTGGCAGCAACTGTTGCAACTGTTGCTCCTCCTGCTGCTGTTGCTACTGGTGGTAGGCTGGGCTGCAGTTGCTCGACTAGCTGGGCGTGCTTTAAATGTTTATGCTTTTTACTTTTGGATTTCTTTTCGCTGCGCGACTCCTCGCCAGCGGCCTTAGCTGCAGCGGCGGCGGCTGCTTTGGCGATCGCGTTTCGTATGACGTCCGTTTTGATGATCAGCTTCAGGCGCTCCTTGGGCGGTTTGTCTGGTGAGATTTTCACAGTGCAATAATTGATTTCGGGCGGTTCTTCCTCTTCGTCTTCTTCCTCCTCGTCCTCTTCTTCTTCGTCGTCGTTGTTCGTTTTCTCGATCGCTGCGTGCGTCGCTGCCAGCGTTAACGCTTCGCTGCCAGCTGATGCGTCCTGTGCTTCTGCCGCTGTCGGCGGTCGCAGCGGTTTTACAGTTATTTTTGGCGTACTTGCAGGAACTATGGCTTCTATTTGATCGGTCAGCGCATTGCTGGGCGTCTCGTATGGCTGCTGCTGGTGCTGGTGCTGGTGATGCTGCTGCAGCTGCTGTGCAGGCGAACTATTTGGCGGCTCCTCGCTGTCCGTGCTGACTAAACGTGAGGTGCCCTGCAATTGAAAACGCCAAATAATTCCATTGTTTATAACACAATTCGATCTAACTGTGCACTTGTGTGGGGGGGGACGTTCTATTTTTTCAGCCGTAATTAACACTTGGCTAACGGCAGCGACAACTGTCGCGCAGCAGACACAAACAACAACTGGGCCTAAGCGGCGGCAGTCAAATGAAAACGTTGTTGAAAAAACAGAAACTCAAGAAAAGAAATGGGAGAAAAAAAAAACCTCCGTTTAATGTAAAAGCGCGCGTAATTTAACACTGGCGCTGCTTGCTGCTTGTTGTTATTGTTGTCGCTTTCTCTTTCCCACACAGCGCTTAAAGAGCGCTTCAAGCCGAAATGTTATGGGGTGCGTGACTGTGTGTGTGCGTGTGTGTGTACGAGAGCGAGCGAGAGGCAGGGAGGGATCGTCTCTCGCTGAGCGCGTCACTCGTGCGCACAGTGGTTAAGCAGACGATTCAAATATGTCAACTGCGCACAAATGCAACTCAGGCAATTTTTTGTTGCTTTTGTTGCAAGAGTTAACATAATTTTATATTTACAAAAAAAAAAAGTAATCAATTTATATACCAGGTTTGTTTTAAAACACACCAGATATTAAAATCTTGAATTTATGCGCAGAGCTCGCTCGGAAATCAGAAAATTATTGTGACAATTATTTCTATATAACATAGCCAGGATATTTTGAATATCTGTCGGAGTTCGCCAGCTCGGAATACTATATGTACGATATGCCGGAAATTGATTTCTTTTATAAAATTAACTTCTTTTGTTCTTTAAGAGATATTAACAACACCAAGAAAATGCTCTTAACATATCAGGAAAATCTTATCAACGTCAGCCTATTTTACCATCAAGCTCCAATTGGAAAAATAGCTGGGATATAGAAAAAAAACTATCTGTGTGGCTATTTCTATATAGAAATAGATTGACAATCTATTTATATATATAACTGTCTTGACTGACAGCTCTATAATGTCAAAGTTTCGCCCATCTAACTTATGTTTAAAGCTTAAAGAAGCGGTTTTGAAAATTCCACTCGCAACTGTGGAAAATTGGCGGAAGACGGCACATATTTTGCATGCCATACGATTGACTTTAAACGCATTTTTAAAGGCCGCATTTGAGGCGTGTTCTAAACTTTCTGCACAATCCACCCCTCTTGGATGGAAAATGTAGGTCAAAGGTTGTATTTGCGAAAGTTTACCTTTAGCTTTAAGCTTCACACCAAGGGACCAATTTTGGTTCTTAAATATGAATATAAAATATAGCTCGAGATGTGGCGGGTCGATGTACATTTTGCAGCGTCGGGAAATGGGTGGAAAATTGAAAAATAGACACCGGTCAGGAAAGGGAAATGCCAGCTAGTCTGTTATAGAACTGCCTCTGGCCGTTTAATCTTCGGCAAACCGAAGTCGTTCGCTCTGTGGCCTTGGCACAGGGTTAGATGTGATCTCGTCAGCAGCTCCAAACACTCACTTTGGAAATGCGCAGAACAATTGGCGGATGTTCGGGCGTGCGGGAAGCACTGGATGAGGCGGATGCAGATGGCACTGTAGTTGGGGCCATTGTGGAAGCTGAGGCGGCTGTGATGCCAACGGCTGCTGCACTGGGCGCCGTCGTTGGCGGAGGAAGCGCTGGATTCCCATCTGCTGCTGCTGCAGGGGTTGCGGCTGGGGCTGGAGCTGGGGCTGCTGGTGTTGCAGCATCCTGGGATGCGGCTGTTGTTGTTTCGGGCGCACGCGTTTTGGGCATAACCAGATCTTTGATGGGCGTGGGATAGCGGTCGTCCTCGTCCACTTCGCAGTAGTTGACCGCTTTGCGGGCGCGCCCCAAGATGCGGGATGGCGGCGCCTCTGGCTTTAGTTTCTTCTCCTCCTTGATTTTCTTCTTCTTGCCCTTGGGCTCAGCCGTGGGCGATGCGCCCGCAGACAGATCCATTTGATCAGCTGCATCCAAGGCCAGGCCATCGCCTATTTCGGCGGCACCAAACGCACCTGGCGTTAAGGCAGCCGTCGTTGCCGTTGCCGCTGCGGCCGCCGCCGTCGCCTTCTTCTTGGGCGACTTACGCTTCCGCTCTGCGGAGTTGCCTTTGGCCAGCTTGAGCTTGATGGGTTCCCGTGTGGGCGTCATGGCCGCCTGATCCCGCATGGGTGAGGTGCCGGCGACACAGTGCGGCAGCTGTTGTATTATCTGTGCGATCACCTCCGGCGGCGCCGCATTGCGCGACTTGAAGAACTTCTTGGGCTTGGGCGGTTCCGGCACCGACACAGACATATCGTTCGGATCGTGATCGTGCGTGGAGGCCGGACTCTGGGCGGGACTGGCGGCAGACGCAGCAGCAGCCGCCGCCGCGGCCATGGGATGCAGTGCGGATAGCGTATAGGTGCGCGTCGATGTGAAGCCCATCTTGCCCCATTTGCCCACTGTGCCGACGGAGCGGGCCACCGTCGGCCGATTGGTGTTCTCCTTCTCCTTGCAGAGCGAGTCCAGCGGCACGACAATGTTCTTGCCCCAGCGCGACATCTTGACGGGAGGCGGGCGCGTTGCAAGTGCCACTCGGTTTTGCAGAATACTTCAGTTCGAGTTTCGCCTTTTGTTGCGATTATTTTTCCTGTTGTTTACAATTCGTTTATGCGATGGTTGGCGCGCGTGGCCACTTGATGGCAATTGCAACAATTACACTGCAAGTGGAAAAGGTAAATATGAGCATTATTTTGAAAATTAACTACTGCAACATTCAAACTTTATTATACATACATGTGTATATTAAAATTATAAAAAAAAAACACACTTAAGCGGAGCTTCCCGCAGCAAATGTCAAGAAGCAACAACAACAAAACACAACAAACGAGGTGCCGTAAGCTTTGCGTGCGTGCGAGCGAGCGCACACTATTGTCAATTGAGCGCACAGTGTGCGAGCGCGAACGATTTACCATTTTTATTGTTGCCAAAAAACAAAAAAAAGAGAAACAAAAATGATACAAAAAACACAAGTGAAACAAATCAATGCACATAAACTTATTTGTTGCACTTTGAGTTGTTCTATTTATATTTGAAGTATACACGCTTTGTAAACTGTACAAACTCTGTATTCATGTTTGCTGCATGCTCACCTGAAACAAAACATTTGTGTTGCGGCCAATGTTGATTGTTGTTTGTTGTTGTTGGTTGCGCTGCGTTTATTGCGTGAATGCATGTGGGTATATGTTTATGTATATGTGTATGCATATACATGCAAGCATACATATGCATATGTATGCTCGAAAATCTCTGTTGCTCTGTATGTATGTATGTGTGCGAGCAGGAATGCAATAAAACAGAAACAGACAGAAACGTCGTCGTCGTTCGCTTATTGGCGCAATTTTGTGTTGCACGCGCGAATTTTCTTAGCTACTTTTCACGTTTAACGCACTCGCACCACACCAAATTTATAATAATAACTAACGCACTGTTGCCGCTGGCTGCCCAATGTGCATAGTTAGTGGCAATTGCATGTTTTTTGTTGCACACATTTTCCACCACTTTTAACGCAGCAGCATACGAAAATCGCAACGAATCAGGTACAACAACAGCTACAGATTATATACATACAAATCACTGTTTGTGCGTATATTGAAAATATTGCACATTGCGAACACACGAATTCAAATACGTTCAAAAATGCAGATTTGCCGTGTTTTGTCAAAGCAATTGAAACTCTTTAAAAACACACAAAAATATTTAATTTTTTCTTCGCAACTACGTTTTAGAGTGACCAAATTTTGTTTGCGTTGTTCAGCTTGGCATTCGCCACGAACGCTCAGTGTTGTGTTTTTTCATTATACGTTGCGCATTTTTGCGTTTAGCGCTGCTCAATTTGCGTTCACGTTACACATTTGGCGTACATTGTGCTGCCAACTTAAAGTGAACGCAAATTTGCGCGCAGCTCACTTAAGGTGAGTGCGCCTTATGCGCGCAGCCAACTTTAAGCGTTTGTCAAATGTTTGAGCGCAGCCAACTTCAAGTAAGCGCCGAATTTAAAGATCGATTTGAATTGCATGCGTTTATTATTATTATTGAATTATGGTTTATTGATCAGCTTAAAGCTATCTGTGACGCTCTGCTGTCCATTTACAATATACGCCAGCGGATCATCTTTGCTCGACTCCATCAGATGCTCGCACAAAGTTTGATTAATGGCAAACATGAACGACAAGTCAATATCATAGCGTGGCAATTTCTCTCTAATGAAACACGTTCAAATTAACGTTTGCAATATGCACATTTGCACAAGTTGTTGTGCGACTCACCTCAAAAATGTAATCACATTATCGCCCAGCGTGGTCTGCCTCGAGAGCAGCAATGCGGACAAATATCGCGGATGCTTCTTCTTCTCGGCACAGTGCATGATTAGACCCCAGCTCCTATAATCCGTATCCAGCACATAGGTATTGTAAATGCCCTCGTCTGTGCGTGAAATTTGAAAATATATACTCAATACAATACCGGACAGGCCTGGGCTTACATATGTCCTCCGTGTGCATCCAGTGGCCGGGCGTGCCAAAGTCCGGTATTAGCCACGTGATGTTGCCCTGCAGCTTCTCGCGCAGCGGATCTTCGGCAAAGATGTAGCTAAAGTTCATCGTGATCTGCGGTCGATATTAATTGCATGTATGTGCTAGTAGAATAGCTGTAGAATAGTATAACCACGCTTTTTCACGCATTTTCCACACTTGCGAGTGGAATTTGCCAAAGTCTTCGAATAGGCCAAGTGCAGCTACGTGCAGCGTCTAGCTGCACACGGCTTGCGCTCTTGATTACCAATCCGTCAGTCAGTCAGTCAGTCAGTCAGTCAGCCAGTCAGTCAATCACAAGATTGATGTACTCACATGCTGATCCTCGCTGGAGAAGGCAAAATTGCTGCGCATGCACGCATATTCCGGCAGCTCCTCGGTGGAGGCATAATATTGGACCACATGCCAATTGCCCATCATTAGCTCCAGATCAAAGTTGCGTATCGCGCGCACCTGTTGTGTGGGTGGTAAAGAGAGAGGGAGGGCATAACGGCGGGGGGGGGGGGGGGGGGTTGATGATGGTAGAAAGTTAACACATAAATAAATCAGAATAACAACAGCAAAGTTTTCATTGAGGCAAATGTGCGTGCCAGCTGAAATTAAACCACACACACACACACACACACACGCACACACACACATCCCACAAAAATCTAGTTGCATGTCACTTTGTGCATTTGTTCAATTTGTTTCGAGGCTTTGGGCTGTGCGTCTTGCAACTGCCACAGAATAAAAATTGAAAACAAAAATGAGAAGAACACAAACAACAAACACAGAAACAAGTGTAAGCGTGCTACAGTCGGGTCTGTTCGACTGCCAGATACCCTATACACAGCAACGAGTTGCACACACACACACACACATGCATAGACATGCGCTGCTTATTTCTCCAATTTACATTTCCAGTTTCTTATCGGAATAAAAACGTATAACCACCTGGCTTATGTTCAGATTCTTATCAGATCTCTATACAGATATCCCTTTAGTTAGATAGATATCAATGTGTTTGCCCGAAAGAAGGTATAGGTATAGATATCCTAGAGAGTTTACTAGCACGGCCATCTAATATTTACCATTTAAATTATACTGAATCTACGCCCAACTTTTGATATCTTCAGTTTTTCTGAATCTGAAGATATGCCCGAAGTGCGGCGCTTGCAAATCGATATTTATCGATTCTATGGAAGCAAAATGAAAATTGCAAATTTGAAAGCTTTTGATTGATCAAGATCTGTGAATATGAGCAGAGATATTCCGCACTGGAATTCGCAGCTTCCTAGCTTCCTAGCTAGATACAATGGCATACACTTGCCCAACTGGAATATACCCTGTTTTAACTATTTTGCCACGGCTACAGGGTATACTTATACACAACAAAATCCGCTGCACTTGAGCGCCTGTCAACGTTGCGGCCATGCCGATGGCGACACCGACGCCGACGCCGATGCCGCTGGTAGCAGCGACTGCGGCAGCGACTTCGGCAGCGACTGCGACACGCGGACGTCGGGCACTTAGAAAGTGTGATTGATTTTGGCATCAGTGTGCGCCCATTTCTTTGCCCCCCCAGACACATTCTGAATGAGAGCCTGACTGACTCGCATATTGATGAGAGAGCACACACACACACACAAGCACACACACACACACACGCACACACTGGCATGCAAATGTCTGTGTACACTGAGACAAATATTGCTATACTCTACATGTTTCTGCATCATATCAGAGCTCAGGCAAGTGTAACTTATCGATAGCTTTGCATGTTATTGTCACATCGATAAATATCGATTTTAAAACCCGACTTGCATATGGCTTATGGACTATATAATGGGGATTTTAACGATTTTTCGACACCTGCCACAAACTCTTTTGAGTGTATTGGACTTCTCCCTAAGCACAGCAAATTGTGGAGTCGTAGATGTCTTCTCAAGAGAACTTTCACTGTACGATAAAAAGAATTGTTGATGTTTTCTTTGTGCCTCGCGTACTGAATTGTGAGAAATATGAAATTCTATTGCTGCACTGTAAAAATGTCAACAGATTTCCAATGACTTTATCCGCTAAGCAATTTGGCCAGCTTATCCGAACTATCCAGCCGAAGGTAAGCTGTATTTATTTGGCACTCACATTTGGACATTTCTTGCGCAGATCCGTGCGCTTCCGGCCGAGCGCCGTGTAACTGTTAAACTTCATCCAGGCCGTGGCGCTGGGCAGCTCCGTCAGGTCGATCAGCAGCGGCAGCAGCAGCAACGGCAGCACCTGAGCTGCCCTCTGCGAGAGCAACATGCTGCAGCGGATAAAGATGCGTTGCCAATTGGAATCGGGATAAGGATATGCTGTGTTTGTTTTTGTTGCTTATCCGCAAATTGAGCGTTGGGGCTTAGACTCGCGCGCTGCCCGCTGCGTTGTGGCTGGCACTGCGATGCCGTTGCGAACGGATGCCGCGCAGCGGATCCATTCTTGGCGGATAAGACGCCATATACATATGTACTAAGTATATAAATACAGTTACATACATACATATGTATATGCGTACATATTACACAGTATTCATGTAGATTTTTATTAAAATGTTGCGCGTTGTTTTTGTCGCTGTGGCTTATTCATTATCGTAGCTGAAAATAAAACGCACACACACACACACACATGCATACATAGGCTAGTGTTGACAGCTTGGCTATTTTATAGCTAGCTTAAGCGGCCACAATTGCATTAACTCGCGCTTAACTCGGTTTTAGCTGCCTAAAAATCACTTTTCTGTTACATTTATTTGTTGTTGTTTTGTAACGTTATAGTTAACATCAATTTAGCTTCAATAATTCCTTCAAATAGCATCCCTTTTCCATAACGAGCAGCTTGTTTCTAGCTAGGTACTTTGGCTATCGCTAAGCACTTGCCCTGCACTGATTTAGTGGACTAGCGGTACATTGCGAATCAGTTGGAAACAGTGGCGCATGCACTGACAACAATACACGCATGTGTATGTGTGTGCGTGTCGTGGTGTGGCAATGCGTCATTTTTTTTTTAATGGAATATTGATATTGGAATGCGTGTAAGCATCCAGCAAATGCCGTCGCTCTCAATCTTATCATTTCCAGTCGCCTACACATAAACATATTGTGTGTTGAGTAATTAATATTTGTGCTGTTTTCATGGCGCTGGCACCACTGTGCCAGTGCACTTTGGATTCCACAGACAGGGACAAGTATGTATGTACATATGTATGTATGTATGTGTATGTATGTATTTTTGGCTGCATTTGGAGTTTTGGCGCGTTGCGTCTTAAGCACATTTTGAGTTTAGTTTTGTTTTTATTTTTTTTTGTCTTTTGCCAATTTATTCGGTTTTCATTTGAGGTTGTCGCCTGAGCGCATTGATCTCGGCCCGTTCCCTTTGACGTTTTCTCAAGACCCTGGCAACAGGCTGCACAAGCTACATACATACATACATACATACATATACATAACTTTCTCGCGGCACTTGTTGGCCCTCGCGGGTTGAGGTGGTTGGTGCGGGAGCGCGCGCGGTGGGGGGGGGGGTGGGTTAGCCGATGATAAAGATGAAATCTGTTTGTTGTTTTTCTTGGTGAGACTGTTAAAAAGGTATGCAGCAAACAGGAAACACAAATTTATTCTTTACGATCGCGAGAACAGCCTTTGGACACTTTCTCTTTATTGCGAAACTCGTTGGGCGGCATTTTCACGCAGCCATCGCACATTCGACATCCACATGCAGTGGATGCAGCATCCGCAGCATCCACAGCATCCACATCCATATACACATTCAGCATCCACATCACAATCCACAATTGACATCCTCACCAGCAGCAGCAGCAGCCGCGTTCGGGTTCTGCCTGCAGGTGGGGCGTCAACGCTGACGTCGACGCTTACTGCGCATCGTCTGCGCGCAGCGTCTTCACTTTCCTTCTTCCGCCAGCGCTTGCGTCCGCGTCTCTGTCTGGTTTGCTCAGTTGGTCAGCCAGCCATTTAGTCAGTCTGTCAGTCAGTCAGTCAGGCAGTCAGGCAGTTGGCCAGCCCAAAAACGGCGCAACTTTCGACGAGCTGCCGCTGCGGCGCGACGGCGACTGCATCGCTTGGCCATGGCCATGGCCAGTTCCGGCTTTAGCGGTCATCTCTCTGCAGACGCAGACGCAGACGGAGACGCAGTCGGCGGCGAAACGGACAGACGTCTCATCCAGGCGCGACGCACTTAAACGAAAAGCCGCTTTTTTATGTGCGCCAAAAAAGAAAGAAAGAAAAAAGAAAAGAGCGGCCAGCGCGAAAAAGGCGAGAAAACGACCAACGAGAAATGTCTCCTGATCGCACACAAACACACACGAACACACACACGCACACACACACACACACACACACAGGCGCGCGCGCGCGTACTTACATGTGTCTGTGCGCTGAAGATGAATGAAAACAAGTCAAATGAATGCTGCAGTCGAGAGTGCTCGACTAGCGGATGCCCTGTACTACTAAACAAATTCATGAATACAATTCCATTTTTTTAGCTGCCTTATTTTTAGTTTAAAGTTACTCTCATTAGCTATAAGATACGAAAGCATATTCATAAGTAAATAAGAGTATTTAATAAATAAAATATTGTATGAAATGGAACTTGGCCACTTTTGTCTGTGTCAAACATTGCCAACAGTTGATGCTAACCCATTTCTAGCAAGCACAGGGTATAATGACTGGCAATTTGCGCATGCGCCAAGGGCGTAGACGGCCAGCCAACCCATATCGAGACTCGTAATGGTAGCTGCCACTAGCTAAAATCACAATGCGTGCAACATTGTTGCAGTTGCACTTTGCAATTGCCTGAAGTGTGCCAAAGCCAACGGAGACGCAGCCGGGTGGGGTAAAGGAGTGGGTGACTAGCTGTCTGGCTCGCCAGGTAGACTCGCCGACTGTCTACTATCTATAGATCATATTTTGTCAACAAATGACCAATGCACTGGGCAAAAAATTCAAGTGAGTTGTGAAGCCGTAAAGTTTTTTTTTCATGTCAAATGTTCATTTGTCAATTCTGCTTTGCGCCGCATTCGTAAATGTTGCACAGCGCTTCGATTTAAGTTATATACTTATGTTCACACAAGACTTACCGTGCATCAACCAGCACCTTTTAAATATGTAGATGACAGGCAGTTAAGTGTTGCCACCTGGCTAGGCAAGGCACATCTGGCAGCATCAAGCACTTGACACTCAATTGTGAATTAAACAATTTCCTTCAATCGCCCTGGCAGCTTGTCAATGCGGTGCTGCCAACTCAGCGCGATGTAAATTGCGCTGAGTGAAAACGAAATTGCATTTTAACTGCTTGTCCAACTAACATGAACTTTGACAGCTAGCTGGCGATCATGTGCCTGACAGTCTAAATACACATAAATAAATATGTGAATTGATTAAGAAAACAATTTGAAGGTGAAAGTCGCACGAAAATATCTATCTAGACTTAAATTATATAAGTTAAATTCTATAAATGAATGCAATGTCCGCGTGCCGTTGACCACTGTGCACGGTGCTCCCGATTTCTCAATGAAGCACAGTGCTGGCCATTAACATTTTTTGGACATGCCAAGACTGCAATTACAACAACAACAACAACAACAACAGCACAAGAGACTGCACAAATAACAGAGAAAAAGTTGTGCGTATTCGAAGAATAAGCCAATGCTCATGATGATGTTGCTGCTGATGCCAGATGATGATTGTGATGATGATGATGATGATGCTGAGATGCTACACTTGAATGCCTGAAATGCCACGCCCAGCAGCAGCAGCCACAGGTGACAAGGCAGGTGGCTGCGTCTCGTCTGGAATGTCAAACGTTTATTTGTCGGTAATTAAATTTGAAAATGATTTAAATTTCACCAGCGAATATTTGGAATTGGACTTAACACTTTCTTCTTTGGCCAGGCCACGTTCCTAACACCAAACCCAAAACAAAATCCGAGCCCAAGCCACAGACACAGACACACGAACACGCACACAAACACACAGACACACACGCGCACACGCGCACACGCGCACAGACAGACACTGTTACAGCCTCTGGCCGGCAGGTGGGGCCACCCGCAAGCGCAGCTTTGTACGTTGCATGACCGCCCTCCCTCCCCCTCCTACCCACCATCTCAGGCTCCCAAGAGCAATTCAATGATCAATTCGTCTGATTGGAAGATTTTGTTTTCTATTTGCAATTGATTGATGCTCTTTTCTTTTGGCTGGCAGGCGGCAAACGCAAAGCCAAATGTCGTGGGGCTGGACATGGCCACAAAGTGTGCGTGTGTGTCTGTCTGTGTGTGTGTCTGTGCGTGTGTGTGTGTGTGTGTCCATATCCCATTAAGTTTGTTTGGCTCAATTGAACTGATGAAGAATGCCAAACTGGAAGTGCTTCTCAATGCATACAACAATTGTTACTTGAATAATCATCATTGTGGTTGCAATTCGTTTTCTCGATTTGCGGGGCAGGCGGATGTCTATATTGAAAAAGTGAAAATAAGCAAGCTGTGTGGGGTGTGCCAGTACCTAGATACCAAATATGGTAACTCTAGCTGGGGCTTATGCAGATGAATAGTTGGATGTGTTTATGCAACTTAACGCTTAGGTTACATCTATAACCATATGTCAATCGATTATTCCCAAGTTAATACTTTCAGGGATTTACTTATTTCCACTGATTGACCTTAAAGCTCTTACGGATTACTCGTTTCCATATTATCAAGTGATGGATGAACGTGGCTTGATGTATATAACTTTATTTTATTTTAAAGTATCTACATTTATACATATACTTTCAGTTTCAAGTGGCCGTACATCCAGATGTACGAAAATAAGTGGACAGTTTAAATCGAATGAAGACTGTCTGACAAGCTGCACGAAGTTCTCAAGCTTCACATGTGCATACATCAAGATGTATGAATAAATGTTTATAGGCTTGTACAGCAATACATCACGATGTGTATATATGAAATGTAGAGGCAACTGTTACGACATAAAATGCACTGGTATAAAGTATGCTCAATTGCATTACTTGACCAAGCATACATCAAGATGTATGAATAAGTGTTTACAGACTTTCAAAACCACACATAAAAGCTAGTAGAAACTGTTCCGACATAAAATACACTGTTTATAAGTGTGTACGTCTGTACAAGGCTTTGTACGGCCATACATCAAGATGTATGCATACTTGTGTAGAGACTTGTACGGCCATACATCAAGATGTGCATATATAAAAGGTAGAGGAAACATTTTCGACATTAATTACACTGGTGTAAAGTATGTTCAATTGTTTTGACCATAAGTTGATCAAGCAAGCATACATCTCGATGTACGAGTGCAGCATACATGAAATCGCAGGTGAAATGCACATGTACTCACTTCTATTTACGTGGCAAGCTCATGTGTGTGTGCGAATACTTGAAGTCGAGTGCTTGGAACTATGTCAGTTCATTGTTATTTTTGATCAATCATTGTAGTCAAAAGATTGTTTATGGAACCACTCGATGCATTTGGCGTGCAACGCTTTGTGGTTTGGCTGCGTTGCGATGGCTCGGGCGCGGGCGCGGGCGGGGGCCTAAATTATGCGCAGACAGATGCCTGTGCGTGCCCTTGCGGCTGCATCATCCATCTTGCCACAAACTAGCGGCACATGAGTCGATTTCATTCATTTGTTTGCGCATGCGTAGCACAAACACTTTGCATATTCCACAAGCATCGTCGCGTCTGGCTTGGAATGGAATAGTCTGGGTTGGGATTGGTCCCGGTCTGGTACAGCACTTCGTGATGCTATTTGCTGATCTATGATTTTGTTTTCATTTGGAAAGTGCGTGTGTTTTTTCTTTCTTTTTTTGTCTACTTGCAGTTAAAAGTAACACTTGAGAGTCCATGACTTGGGTGTAATATGTGAGCTGAATATTTTAAGCAATCTGTCTATAAGTTCTTGTTTATAAATGATTGATATGTAGGAATTTAAGAAAGATCTGCATCGCATGATCGGAAGATACTTTGATATATACAATTTTAGATTGATATATAGATATACAATTATGATATATTTGGGTAGAGTTAAGATATATATTTCGATGAATTGTTCTCCATATATAGAATTATTATATATCGATAGATATTCTCTAAATTATATATAGAAAGATATAGAAAGTCCTACTAGATATGAACTGATCTAGATAAATCTAATAATAGAACTTTGTGATTAGATCAGTAGATATAGAAAGATCTATCAAATATGATCTTATCTAGATAAATGTATATAACCAAATCTGATAGATAGTCTGTTTGTTGAGATATTCAAACAAATCTAGATGAGTAGAATTATCTTCCGGATATAATTTCGTGATAGGAATATAAATCAAATAGCTCTATCTCTATATATAAAACTGTGTCCTGACTGATTGACTGATTGATTGACTGACCGATTGGTGATCAACGCACAGCCCAAACCGTAAGAGCTGGGAGGCCGAAAATTTGACTGTAGTTACCGTATGTAATGAAGGTGTACGTTGAGATGGGGTTTCGGGAAATTCCACCCGCATGTCTGGAAAAATCACGAAAATCGTTTGTAGGAAACTCTTTTGTTCACCATCCGATTGGCCTCAATCTCATTTTCAAAGATCTTTGTCAAAATTAAACTGATGGGTGTTTCGCAGTTTTTCAAAAAAATCATTCCTCTTTGGTGGAAATGGGGGTCAACGACATGTTGGGTGACGTTTTGTTTTCAAATTTATTTTCAAAGATCTATACGAAAAATCATGTAAGACGTGTTTCACACTTTTCGCAAGCTTTCTCGGTAGAAATTGATTAAAAGGTTTTGACATACACGTATGCATGTTTGTTTTGTATATATGCAAACATGCATGCATGCGTATATGTATGAATACATGTATACATACATACATACATTCATACATAAATACATAAATACATACATACATACATACATACATACATACATACATACTTGCATACATGCATACATACATACATACATACATACATACATACATACATACTTGCATACATACATAAATACATATATACATACATACATACATACATACATACATACATACATACATACACACATACATACATACATACATACATACTTGCATATATACATACATACATACATACATACATACATACATACATACATACATACATACATACATACATACATACATACATACATACATACATACATACATACATACATACATACATACATACATACATACATACATACATACGTACATAAACCTACATACATGCATCTACATCTATGTACATACATTTCTATTTACCCGCTCCACCGCCTCAAGTTGCTCCTCCACCGGCCGTTGGAGCCAACGTTTCCTGCCTTGTTGAATTTCAGCAGGGCCTACTTAAATTTTTGAGAATCGAGGAGGAGAGCATTTAAATTTGCAGCGCAGTGGCATCAAGCTTCGACTGCGTTAAGTTAAGGAAAGCATATATGTGTACGTGCGTCCACACGCATACATACACATACATACATACATACATACATACGTACATACGTACATGTATACATACATTCGTACATACATAAACACGCCCACATACATGCATACATAGTCCACAATTAAGAACATTTTCACGCAAGTGCTCTTAACTTAACACATTTTTACCTATTTTCAATTATTTTTATGTACAAAACTGTTTGTCCCGACTGAGTGACTGATTGATTGACTGATTGATTGACTGACCGATTGGTGATCAAGGTGAAGGTGAAGGTGCACGTTAAGACGGAGTTTCCGGATATTCCACCCGCATGTCTGAAAAAATCGCGATAAACCATCAGATCGGCCTTAAACTCATTTTCAAAGATCTTTTTTCCAATCCGATCGACATCGAAAAGGTTTTAAAAGCGAAAATAAATTCTTCAGCTTCAAGATGCTCACCGGGCGGAAACCGTTGATTCCAACACTTGGATCTTTATGCGATGCAGTTAAAACAGATTTTTATATAGAAGTGGAGATCAAGATGGGCAGATTTCGATTTTCCACGGGCGTGTACTTAGTGAAAAGGTAATATCTAAAATGTTCAGCACAAAACGTTCCGGCTAGTATGATATATGTAAGTAGTGAATATTTTCAATATGTATATGGTATAGATCGAAATGTGGATTGAGCTATATGATTTGATCTGCAGATATAGCTCAAGATCATGTAATAAGTATTTTAATAGATCAATATAGTTCTGTATGCTAGATATTAAATATATGTAGATCGCAATGAACTACATGATTTGATCTAAAGATCTATAGACTTCTCTGCAGATAGATAGATAAGCATGTTTCGCTGTTATGGGTATCTGTAGCATATGCCTCGGCTTGCTGGGAACTTTCATATACGATTTACAGTTCCACAAAAGTGACCAAGAGAAAAGAGCTGAACGTAAGTAGTACATATGTTGTTGAACACCACAGAGAATGGCGCCTCTGGGCAATGGATCAATGGTCAACTCAAATACCGAGCTATGAGTATCTGTATGAGTACCGACATGGGTATGAGTATGCGGCTGAGTGTATGAGTGTATGAGTGTCTGTGTGCATGCGCATGAGTACACGTGAGTCTGTGAGTGCCTGTTCGCACGCCCAATTTGCCAGCAAGCAGCAGCAGCAGAAGAAGAGAGGGGCGAATATAAAAAAAGAAGTTAAAAAGTAAAAATACGAAAAAAGTTTCAAAACTGAGGCATGACAGCAATAACAATAGCCATAATTGATGAGTGGACCGCTTTCCGCTACCCGCTCCCCGTTCCCCGCTCATCGTTCAGTTCGCCCTTCGCCTCCCTATCGCCCGCTCTGGAGATTCGCGACAGTGGAGCGGTAGAAGAATCTTTTGGACAGCGGCTAATTGACTTTCAATGTTTGGACCTGCTTTTTGGCACTGAGAAAGTGAAATTGATCGCACGGCAAGTGGCACTTGCCGCTTGCCACATGCCACATGCCACATGCTACGTGCTACATGCTACATGCTACATGCTGCATATTTCGACTTTTGAGTGTCTTTTTGGTGACTTAAGAGCTGCAAAGATTTTTCAGGGCATGCTAAGGAGCTGGCAAAGGCACAAGGAGCTGTGGCAATGGGGGCAGGGGGGGGGGAGGGGAAGGGAAGGGAACGGAACGGAAGGCAGCAGTAGAAGCTAAAGAAGAAGAGTAGCCGCTTTCTAAGCCGCCTTAGCTGCGGCTGCTGGGATGAGTTGCATGAGTTGCAACTTCAGCTTTTACCACGCATGCCGGCGACACTTAAAAGCGAAACGAAACGAAACGAAACGAAACGAGCAAATATCAACAACAACAACAACAACAACAACAACAACAACAACAACAAGCTGTAAGAATGCTCTGGGCAAAAGTGCGCACAGCGTCAGATACCCTGTAATTTGGCAGCAATGAAGCTACTTGGCTACGCACAATTCATGCTTCAACTAATGCTATATCTATATCTTTATTTATTTATAATTTAAAACATAATCTCAAAAACGTTTCCGGAAACCGAAAACAGTCGAAACTTGAGCTAAAACAAAGTTGTGTCTATTTTTTTGTGTGTAAAAATGTTATTGTTGAGGAAAAAAAGCACTGTAAATCTCTTAATAATATATCAAATATACAAAAATATATAATATAATATAAAAATATGGCATAATATTATATATAGCACTTAGAATTGGGGAAAGAACCAAAACGGAGTCTAGAAAATCAAATTCCAAGAGTCCCAAACTCAAAAACTATGTTGACTAATCAAGTAATATTAAGAGAAGTTTTACAAAATGCAGATGATATTTGAATAAATGAAGGCTTTGTATTAGTTAACGTATATAACATATATATATATACATATATTTGAAAAATAATATATATATATTTATATATAAATCAAGGCTTTATATTAGCTAAAAAATATATGTATATATATACATATATATATTATCATTTTTTCAAATATCATCTGCGTTTTTATATGTATATAAATTAATGCAAATGAACCCCGCACTCCTCTTGGATTGAAGGAAAGCTGTGTACTGTATTATATCATAGGACTGACTCAGCTGTTGCATGCACTGCTTAGGCATGCCCCCCCTTTTCAGGCACTTGGCCAATTACAGGGTATGACAACAATGGTGGCAACTCGACTAGCAACGGCAATAACCCAATTCTTTGGCTGCATTTCCGTCGCATTGCCGGTGAACTGCTCCAAAGGGCCAATTCGCGACGGCGACGGCGACTGCAACAGCGACTGCGACTGCGACTGCAACAACGGAGGCGACTCCCAGACTCTCAGCTGGCGAGTTGCAATGGTGTAAAAAAGTGTCTTCTCATTGCTTAATGGCAGCCGTTGCTACTGTTTCTCGGCTTTTTTTGTTTTTGTCGTTGTTGTTGTTGTTTTGTGTCGTTTTCACTTTGGCAGCAGCGTTCGGCTGTTGCAGTTGCAGTTGCAGTTGCCACCTTGTAACCCGGCAATAATGGACACATGCGACCGATGGCAGCCAGCGCAAAGGTTATTGCAACAGCTGAAAACAACAACAACTGCAGCGGCAGATGACAAACGACAGCCACTCGATGATGAAGTGTCAATGCAATGAAAACTAAACTAATAAATTGTGAGAGCGACCCAAATAGCTGGCTAGAAACCTGGCGTGGCAAAGACGATTTTGCTGGGCATTGATGGGCTTAGCTCGCACAGACGGTGGCAACGGGCAAGGTGGAAGGCAGTTGCCAACTGTGCAACTGTGCAACTGTGCAACTGTGCAACTGTGGGAGCCCAAAAGCATTGAGCTATGCAAATGAATCCACCTGAAAGCCGCTGACCATCGCATACAAGTTCACAAATACAAAAAATGAGAAGAAAACAAAACAAATCAAAAACGAAAAAAAAAAAACAACTAACATCACGTTTATCATGGAAATCCGCCAGAGATTATTTATTGTGTTGTGGGTGCACACACACACACACACACACACACACACACATACATGTGTTTCATGTGTCTTCCATAGCAAAGTTATTCATTCATCGCAAAAGCCAAGCGGACCTCTTCTATGTAACATTTGTAGCCCGGTTTCAATTCAAATCTGGGCTTGTCACAATTTACCCAATTGTACACTCAGAGAAAAAATGTTCTAATTTTCAGATTGATTTTTACTTAACTGATGAAAAGTTTCTAAAAATAAGTATTTTTCCTGGCTTTTCTTCCTCAAAATAAAATATTTCTGTGGCTAAAGATTCCAAATGTCGGGTAAATAAATGGGTATAGTCATGTCAGATAGCATGTCAGAAAAATCGATATTCTTACAGCTTAGTAAAAGCTGGTGTCAAATTTGACAAGCTTAAAAGCTGATGGCAAATATAAGCGACAGATAATTGACAGTCCATTTCTATACAGTTTAAAAGCTGGTGTCAAGTTTGACAAGTAGATGAGAGAAAATCAATATAATTACAATTTAAAAGCTAGAGTCAACTTTGACAGGCAGATGAAATAGACTCCATATCCCTACGGTTTCAAAGTTGGTGTCAAATCTGACAGCCAGGTGAGAGAATGTCCATATCCTTCCAAATTTAAAGCTATTGTCAAATTTGACAGGCAGATGACAAAAAATCCAACTATCTGCAATTTAAATGCTAATGTCAAATTTGTTGGGAATATAACTTAAAATCCATATCCCTTTAGCTTAAAAGCTAATGTCAAATATGACAGGCAGATGAGAGAACATTCATATGCCAACAATTTAAAAGCTAGTGTACAATTTTACAGGCAGAAAACTTAAAATCCATATCCCTTTGCCAAGTTTGACAGGCCGATAAAAGGAATCCATATCCCAACTATTTAAAAGCTAGTGTCAAATAAAGATAACTTATAAAGCTAGAATCCACAGTCTCACATCATGAAAACCAGATGGTCTCAAGTTGATCTATTGATTTCGCTCTATGTTTATCCCGGTCTAGATGGGCATTGCGAGATCGTCTATAGAATATCGTCAGCCTACAGCTGCTTTATGCTTTCACAACATTTATCTCAGATGAGAGATGCAACAGATTTTGAGCTAAGACTCATGGCCACTGGGGGCGGACCAAGTAATCCCGGCCAGACTTCCTGTTACTTTCGGAAAGATGTTGGGGCTGATGGACAAACGGTGAGACCTTCGCTGGCGCAGCATGCCGCCAAATTTGGTAAGTGTCAACTGGCCGACTGGCCGACTGGCCCCACAGATGCCCTCCCTTGCCCCTCCCCTCGGGCCACAAGCTGGCCATCTCTTTCTTTCTTTCTTTCTTTCTGACTAAGTCAGCGTCAATGTGTGTGAAATTGAAGCGCAATTCAAGTCTGCGGCTGGTGAAAGTAACAAGATACTTTTAATAAGACATCTGAGCACTGCGCTCTGCGGAGGGGGGAAGGCAGATGGGAGGGGTGGAGGAGGGGAGGGGAGGGGGGGATTGATGGCAAACGCGGGGCAGCGGGCAGCGTTTACTTAAAATGCGTACGGCGTGCGCCCAACAATTAAGCGGCAGCCAACCGGGCAATGGGAACTTGCCACAGCCGGAGTTGCCTCAGCCTCAGTCAGAGCCAGAGCCAGAGCCAGAGACTTAGCCCTTGCCCCTTGCCCCTAGCCCAGCTTGCGGCAGAGTCGCTTTGATGATGGGCCACAAATTTTGGTTGGTGGCCTCAGCGATTGCAGCTTGTCGCCGGCGCATGCAAAGCTAGCTAAATAATAATTGAGCAGACACCATTTGGCAGACTTTGTGGCGCGACTCACCCAGGCAACAGTCGCGTCCGCGTGTTACTTAATGTGCCCCGATAGACGAAGACGACGCAGATGCTCGCAACTGGCAACTCGCAACTGGCTCCAATTGCCAATTTCAGGCGGAACCAACTGGCTGCTGGCCGTCCCCCAGTTGACCAGTTGACCAGCTAGCCGCTAGCAGGTTGCGATGAAATTACTCCAATTTCGAGACAAGTATTTTTGGTCATATTTAGCAAACAGGAATCGAGCAGCGAGCAGCGAGCAGCGTGCATCGCAGCTCCTAAAGCTGCCAGCTCGACTTGAAATGGCGATGAAATCGCTGCTCACCCATGCGCACTGGTTCAGGCGATACACACACACACACACACACACGTGCACACACATGCCATACATGTGTGTATACACATAGTACACTATAATGGATCTTGTCGTCCTCGGATGAGTTGACCAAGTATTTAAGTAACTGTCAACGAGGGTCCGGGTTCAAATCTAAGGCTTGGACTGGAGGGGAGGATATTGTACTATTAGTTAATATAAGCACAACAATATTAATAAAAACATGAATAATAATAGCAATAATAATAATAATAATAATAATAATAGAAATAATAATAATAATAATAATAATAATAATAATAATAATAATAGTAATAATAATAATATTATTAGTAATAATAATAGTAATAGTAATAATAATAATATTATTATTAGTAATAATAATAATAATAATAATAGTAATAATAATAGTAATAATAATAGTAATAATAATAGTAATAATAATAATAATAATAATAGTAATAATAATAATAATAATAATAATAATAATAATAATAGTAATAATAATAGTAATAATAATAATAATAATAATAATAATAATAATAATAATAATAATAATAGTAATAATAATAATAATAATAATAATAATAATAATAATAATAATAATAATAATAATAGCAATAATAATAATAATAATAATAATAATAGAAATAATAATAATAATAATAATAATAATAATAGTAATAATAATAATATTATTAGTAATAATAATAGTAATAGTAATAATAATAATATTATTATTAGTAATAATAATAATAATATTACTAGTAATAATAATAATAATAGTAATAGTAGTAATAATAATAAAATTAATAATAATAATAATAATAATAATAATAATAATAATAATAATAATAGTAATAATAATAGTAATAATAATAGTAATAATAATAGTAATAATAATAATAATAATAATAGTAATAATAATAATAATAATAATAATAATAATAGTAATAATAATAGTAATAATAATAGTAATAATAATAATAATAATAATAATAATAATAATAATAATAATAATAATAATAATAACAATAATAATAATAATAATAATAATAATAATAATAATAATAATAATAATAATAATAATAATAATAATAATAATAATAATCATTATAACAATACTAATAATAATATTAATAATAATAACACTAATAATAATAGTAATAATATTAATATTAATAGTAATATTTATATGAGAAATAAAAATTTGCCAAAAAACTTGTTTCTTTCGTTTTGGATTTTGAACTCTTACGGTAAACGTCAGTCGAATTTCCAAAAGAATTTCGGTTTTGAATCAACCATTTTGAACGACTTGTTTTAATATCTCGGGATCGATTTTTGAATGATATACCATTACGTATTATCATATTTCACCAAAATTAATAACAGCTTCGAGGGTTTTTTTTTTAACATTTTTAGCGATTCTGAATGAGTAGTTTATGAGTCTTAAAGCTAATGACTCGAGCAAATCGTGGAGGATTTGGAAATAATATACCATTTTGGACGCGTAGGGATCACGACTAGCGACTGGCATTCGAAAATCGAAATCCAATTTGGACTAAAAATGAATTCGAGTCTCAAGTCAAACAGATTTGAAGAAAGTTTCTTACAGCTCGGGTAAACAGAGTCCGATTTTGGAATGATATACCATATTGGAAACAGGGTTACTTAAGAATTTTAGCGAGTAAGTTGATTCTGAAGTGAAAACTTTGGATATTCAAATTGGAATAGCTCGCTTAAAATAAGTCATTGATAGATAAGTCATTGATGAGTGTATTGATAGATATATTAGGGGCAGAAGCTGATCTCGGGGAAGATTAGAATATCCTAATATGATGATTTGTTAGTCTGGTGCATTTAGGAGTTTGACATTCAGCAGGAACATATATCTTTCGCATGGCTATTTCGTACCAATTGAACGCGTTTGGTTCCACTGTGCAACATTCAACATCAATTGGCCTGCTCAGGCTGTAACGCAACCAGAGCAACTGCAGCGGAGTACAGTGAACACTGGAACGACGGGAAATGGGGCTGCAGACGGAGTCGGAGGTGGAGACGCAGACGGAGATGGAGACGGAGATGGAGACGGAGATGTGGAGCGGACAGCGTCATCGCCATTGTCGCTGCTGGCCAAAGCTAAAACCAAACCAAATGCGAAAATATTTTATGGAAAAGTGGAACAATCGATTAAGCAGTACAACAACAATACGAAATGAAAACCAAGCCAAGAAGCAGCAGCAGCAGCAGCAACAGATGCTGCAGCTGTTATTAGGGCAGAGAGCGGAGCAATAAATACCCACATATGAAATGCTCGAAAACCCACCCAGAAGGGCATTTGGTGCACCTACAAGCAGCGCACTTGATTGATGCGGCACGACAGCAAAAACAATGAGGCAGCAGCAGCAGCAGCGGCAGCAACTGCGATGGCAATTGGCGGTGCGGCTGGTGGTGCGGTGCATAGAAAGTGCAAACAGTTTTGAGGACTTGTCCAGCGATGCGTCTGCAACTGAAAGTTGCCCCGTCTGCCCAGTATAAACAAACAGACGAATGGGGAAACCGATTGCCGCTGACAACAAACGCATGCCACGAGCAACAGCGGCAGCAGCAGCGACGGCGACGGCGGCGGCAACATCAGCCGGCAAAGCCGATACCGATACCGATACCGATAGCGATACCGATAGCGATACCGATACCGCAATGCCGTATTTGTATTCGTGTCTCAGTGTCTCACTTTTTGCTGCCCATCAATGTAAAGAAGAAATTTCGCCGTCAACAGCAGCAGCGGCAGCAGCAGCGACAGCGGCAGCAGCGCGGCGGCGTCGGCAGCGCTGCTTGCCTCGTGGCGGTCGGCGGCGTTGCGCATGCGAAGTGTTTCGCTACGAGAAAGCAGGTGGATGCAGCATTCGGCGCTTAACCACGGCGCGAACCAGACGCGTTTCTTGCCGCTCTTGCTGACCAAGTCGCCAGACACTCACAAAATCCAATCAACAGCAAATTACCAAAAACAATTTGCAGAAAAATTATTATTACAAAATACGGCCAAAACCACAACAATCGACTGCAAACATTCTTTTGGCCAAGTGCGACTTTTTTTTTTGTTCTAAATAAAACCCAAAAACAAAACAAAACAAAACAAAACAAGGCAAAAACTCCGGTGCGTGTGTGCTTTGCGTGTGTGTGTGTGTGCTCGAACGCGCGTGTCCTTTATTTATTTTTGTTTCTTTGTTTTTTTTTTCTCAATTTTATTTGTTCGTTTTTGGCATCATATTTTTGTTGTTGTTATTTTTTTAAATATATATATATTTTTTTGTAAAATAAACTGTGTGCACCTCGTTAATTGGCCGCGTGCAACTCGAACTGCGACAACAACAACAACAACTGCAATTGGCAGCTACCGAGCGGCAACATTGTCAACAACAGCAACAACAACAACGAAGATAAACAACAACAGCAACAACAACTAACAACAACAACAGCTGCTTTCGAAAGTCGCATCGAGCACATCCTGTTGGTCGGCATTGCATCAAAATTGGAATTGGAGCCGAGCTCTTGTGGCATAGGTAAGCGGCAGCAAGTGTGGCATCGGGCAACCCGCCACACACAATTGGGGCCAGTGGGTGCAGTCGAACAGCCCAACTCCACACTCCACACTCCAGACTCCACACTCCAGACTCCAGACTTGACTTAGATCTGATTCAGTGATTGTATAATCGAATTGTCTCAAAGCCTGGTCGAAGCAGGATCAATCGAATTATTCACTTAGTTTGCAGCAAAACTGTTTTCAAGTTTTTTTTTTCGAAAATATTTGACACACATTTAGAGTTTGGGGGCCCTGTTTTTTTTTTTTATAAATAATTTGAGAAACAAACTAAAGAAATTAATCTAAAAAAATAAAATAAAACAATATTTCAATAGAGTCCAAATAATTCTTAATTTTTGTCATATTAGCGAAATTTACAAATATTTAAAAGTATTACATTCATATGTTATATTATATATCATAAATTATTTATTAAATATTATATAATATCTAATTTATATATATCATATATCATATATCATATACTATAATATAATATCTTTTAAATACAAAATATTTTGTGTGCAATATCTTGTTTAAGTATTGTATTAGGATTATCTGAATATCTGTCTAAAATCTACCATCTATCTATATATTCATATCTGAACACACAAACTATTGTCTAGGTGGAATAATACCTTATCTATATGTAGATTGGCAAAAGTTCTCATCTGATAGCTACGCATATGAGTTCAATATATAATATATCATATTATATATATTATATGATATTACTTTATCCACTTTTAAGGGGGAGTTATTTTATAGGTACGACCTTGATTTCTTTGAATTGTCTTTGTTTAAATCTTTGAGAACTTCTGCTTTATGTTTTTTGATTGTATCTCGATTGTTTTTGTTTTTATAAATATATCATATATATATTGTGTATATATATGTATATGACTCAAAACAATCTAGATACAATAAAAATCAAAAGAAAATTCAGGATCAAATACCAGGATACGGCTACGATTGCTGTAATATCTGAGTCGTGTTATTTCTAAATTTTGACCATTTTATGGCATTTTATATATTTCCGCAATAATAGCAATTACTTTTGGATAATATCATCAAATGTAGTTTATTTTTTTTGGAATATTACAGATATAGATAGTAATTATATGACGACTATTCGAGTTAGATTCAAAAATGTTTTAGTTTTAGGAATTATATTAAAACGACTTTGACATTAATAAAGAATAACTTTATATTGGTTTAGAACAAACAAGAAAATTAACAGTTTAATAACAGATACAGAACAGATATAGTATATATATATATATTTAAAACTAATCTCTATAAAATTAATTATATATCATAATTTTATAGATAGATATATATATATATATACATATCATATATCTAATTTTAATTTTATAGAGTTTAGTTTTTAGTTCAGTTTCCAACATTAAATGTGATATACTATATCATACACATGGATAACACATTCTTGAGCTTCCTTTGAGTTGAGATTTCAAATAATGTCACTTGTCCAAGTGGAATTTGGGTGGAATACGAGTGCTCGTCTTCCTTTTCTCGCTATATCTTCATCGTATATGGCCATACTTATTATGGCCATGTCATTCCGTCCTCTCTCTCCCCCCCCCTCTAACTCTCTTTACTTCCTTCATCTACCGTCTGTCTTTTGCCTGATCTACTGAAAGTGGCCGAGTCTTCAGTCTTCAGTCTTCAGTCTTCAGTCGACAGTCGACAGTCTTCCGTCTTCAAAGCTGAGTCTTGCAGTTTGTCAGTCTTGAAGTTTTCTAATTGCTCGACTCGTATTTGTCTTGGGCCTGTTGACGTTGACCCAATTGGCTGATGGAACACATTATTAACACATTTCACCTCGCCAGCACCTGACCAGGTGAATAAGTTGTCATTAAAGAGCTGCTGTTGCTGCTGCTTCTTCTGCTGCTGCTTCTTCTTCTCGCCGCCTGTCACTTGTTTTTTGATGCTTTTTCTCTTCTTGTCTTTACTTTCATTTTGGTTGCCCAATGGGCAGATAAGTTTTCAATTTGGGGCGTGGCAGCAGCACTAAGTACCTGCTGTAAGTGTAGGGTACGGGTAGGGGCAGGCGCTAGGGGCGGGCGCTAGGGGCTAGGGAAGAGGTGAAACTAATTGTCAGCAACATGAGAGCATGAATAAATGTCAAATCAATCAAACGAATCAGTCAATCAGTCAATCAGTCAAGCGGCATTTTAACTGTAAAATTAATAGCAATAAATTATAATTAACCGAGACACCAACACACACCAACACACACACGCACAGTGAACACACCTGAAAGCGAAAACGACAATAATAAATAATAATACTATTAACAACAAACAACAGCAGCAGCGACAACATTTGTGAAAAGCTACAAAGTAAACACTTTCTAGTGTTTCAACAATTGTTGTTGCGGCTGCTGCGGCTGCTGCTGCTTCTTCTTCTTCTTCTGCTTGCCACATTTCATTTCATTTGCTTTCCAACAACAATATATTGCAGGCAACAGCAACAGCAGCAACAGCAGCAACAAAAGCGCGCACATGTCAGCAAAAATAACGTATTAATTGCAGTTTATGCACATCAACAACAACAATAAAAGCAGCCAACAACAAACAACAACAACAAGCAACAACAACAAGCAACAACAACAACAACGTGCCAGCTAGCAACATGCAGCGACAACAGCAACACTCACAGCAACAGCATAAACAGCAGCCGCAACAACACCGACAACAACAACAACAACAACAACAACAACCGCAACAACAACAACAGCCAAATATCTTAAAGCAACAACAGCAACAACAACAACAACAACAAATGCGTTCCCAAAGCTGTCGACAACGTCTGGGGATCAAAAAGATTTGGCTGCCGCTTATCATTTTCCTTTCACTGCAGGTGAGCAACAACAACAACAACGACAATAACAACAACAACAACAACAACAACAACAGCAACAACAACAGCATAAGCTCCTTTTCATCTGCCACACACATAATTTCAATCAATTGTAGCTAACGCCAAGCAGCAACAACAACAATGACAACAACAAGTGCAATAAATAATTGGCAATTCAACAAGTTCGATAAATATCGATAATTATCGATAATCATCGATAAGCGCCTTTGTGTGCGAAGTGAAAGAGCTTTCGACTTATCGAGCTTTAAAGCAGCTTTAAATGGTATCCGCTTTCATTTTTAATTCCCGCAATGAAAGAATTGTAAGAATCCAAAAGTTAAATTAATTTTTTGAAAAGTCGTAGATTAAATATCCTGGCAGACATAGGCACAATCTTGGCTCATTATTTTTAACAAGATTTTGCTTGTTTTTAGTTTGACAAGTTCGATAATTATCGATAATCATCGATAAGCGCCTTTGTGTGCGAAGTGCAAGAGCTTTCGACTTATCGAACTTTTAAGCAGCTTTAAGTTGTATCCATTTTCATTTAAGTTAGCTTTGAAATTTCGTAGATTAAATATGCTGGCAGACATAGACACAATCTTGGATCGTGAGTTAACTTTCAAACGATTATTATTCCCATGTCAGCTAAATGATAAAGTGGTTGGGTTCTCCAGAAAAGGATTATGGATATACACAGTTATCCTAAGGCCTGAATATATGATATGAGTGTAAAGTATATCATCTAGCTAGCTCCTTAGTTCCCTATGGAGTATCAAAGAATCGATTACAAATCGATTATTTGCAGTTAATGAACGATTTAAGTCAGTGTTGCCTTTAAATTGACATGCTGAAATAGTTTCTTTATATTTTCGATATGCGCTTCTTCTTTCATCGATTACCCATGAAAATAAAAACTATGGTCGATAGTTATCCGATAATTGGTTATCGATTGGAGATTTGCTTTGAGAGTCGATAGTTGATCGATAATTGGTTATCGATTGGAGATTTGCTTTGAGAGTCGATAGTTGATCGATAATTGGTTATTGATTGGAGATTTGCTTTGATAGTCGATAGTTGATCGATAATTGCTTATCGATTGGAGATTTGATTTGAGAGTCGATAGTTTATCGATAATTGGTTATCGATTGGAGATTTGCTTGGATAGTCGGTAGTTGATCGATAATTGGTTATCGATTGGAGATTTGCTTTGATATTTTTCGATAAGTTGTTTGTTTTCTTTGAGTACAGGGTTTTCGCAGATTCGAGCTGTTATGTAAGGTATTCAAACTGTGTCAAAATCTTGCAAATATGCCTACAAATTTAGCCATAATTGCCAGCTAATAAGAGAGATCCATATTTAGATCAGGCTAATAATGTGCTATATGGTATAATAATACTTAAAATCAATTAGATTCTGTTGTTTTTATGATATAAAATATTTACAAAGACATACGATTCTTTTGCCTTGTCATATGTTATCGATCAGACCAAATCGATATATGAAGATTGATTCAACTGAACAATGAGCTATGTTTTGTACATCTTCTCATGATTTCCATTCAACATACATATCTTCCTCACAAGCTCTTAGAAAGCAAAGATTTGGCTGTTTATCGCATCAAGTGGGCGTCCGCGTTCCATGTTCCCCATTCCACGTTCCCCGTTCCGCGTTCCCCGTTCCGCGTTCCTCGTTCCGCGTTCCTCATGGCCAGGTCTATGACACAATTGAAACGTGGGCTCGAAAATGATTTCCCTTTCCTTGGCTGCACGATTGCTTCAACAGCCGCTGGCAAAAAACTCTTCCTTTTTTTTCGGGTTTTTTTTCCCAGCCTCAGCTGCGTTCAACTTTGAACCATCGGCCAGATCTTGTCCAGGCTTTTGTGTGCTGCCAAGCAAAAAAAACAAAAAAATTTAAAAGATTTTCGCATTCTGCTGCTGCTGCTGTCGACGCTTTTTCACGTTTACTTTCTCTCGGAGCCGGAGCCGGAGCCGAAGCCGAGGCCAGACGGCAACTCGACATTTCAGCATTGGTCGAGGTCAAGATTAACAACAACAGCCGGCATTGGCTTTGCCTTTGGCTTTGGCTTTGTCTTTGGTTCCGTCTTTAGCTCCGGCTGTGGCTGCCGCATCATTAGTTGTCGCATTAGCAGCTGCTACAACTGCTGCAACATCAACAACAACAACAGCAGCTCACGACTTTTCGCCAAAATGGAAAACTTGGCACACATTTCTATTAACGCAGTCGCTGGCCTTCTGACAACAACCCCAACCCCTCCCCTCCCCTCGCCACCCGCTCCGCCTGCCTTGCGCCCACACAGCTGTTGCCGGCCCTCTCGCCGAGCTCTTGACGCCGCTCGGCGGCATCGCGTTCTATCGCATTGCGGAAACGGATCACGTGCATCAACAAAATCTAAAAACGAAATGAAACCAAAGCCGCATCCCATCTCGCTCACCAACCGCCCTTCATCCCCCCTCCTCCTCCTCCTCCACCCCCCCCGCTCCCACCTCACGGCATTGCCTGCTTCCTAGCTGCCATCTCGTTATTATTCATGGTCGTCGTCCATGGGCTGCTCCAAATCACGTTCCCGCTGCCGACCTGGCATGCAAAACTTATTTGTTTTTTGTTTTTTTTTTTTTTTTTGATATTTTTAGAATTTGTTTTTTGGAACTCGTTCGCCAATCTATCGCAGTGTATGTCTGTTTTTTGTTTTTTTTGTTACTGTCGTCTGCCGCCTGGGCATCATCACTTTCTACCTTAAACAGGATTGGGGCAGGATGCCGCCGCGTAGCAAGTCGCGCTGATTATGTGACATCCCCATTGAAGCCGTTGCCGATGCCGTTGCCGATGCTGGGAGAAAGTTGTTTTGGGCCCGCGGCACAGTTTGGTCCAAAGCAAATACTTGGCCTGGCTCTCTGGCCAGCTGGCCAGATAGACAGTCTGGCATTTACAGTGTCTGCCAAATGTTAACATCGCTTCTACACTTGCCTCATCCTCTTCCTCTTCCTCCCTCTCTCCCCCTGTCTGAAAAGACAAAAAAAATTTATACATATATTGCAAAGTGAATACTGTAATAGATTATTAATTCTATAATATTCTTGTTAGTCAACGAGTTAACATTTTCGATTCGCTAAACTTAAGAAACCAAATCGAATAGCTATTTATCTATTTATCTATCTATCTATCTATCTGTCTATCTGCAAGGATATTTAATCTTTAGAGAAACTCTTTCTTTCCGTTTAGTTGCAGTATTATGTTTGGCCTTAATCGAGAAATATTGATAATATTATAATTAAATAATATTACAATATATTTAATTAGCTGCCGCGAGGTTACAAAATTAATACAAAAATTATGTTAAATTTTAGAAAATCAACTTCAGAGCGAAAAAAGAAAAGGTTTAGAAAATATTTTCTCAGTCGAGGATTTGTTGGATTGTACACGATCAACTAATTACCTTGCCTTGGATGCGAAACGAGATCCATCCAAGTGTTCCATCCGGTTCTGTGCTGCTCCCCGTTTCTAGCCTTGACATCGTTTTGGCCAAGGCGGATCTCTGGGCCAATTGGGTCGCTTCAGATGCTAACACAAAGAAAGAAAGAAAGAAAGAAGAAAGAAGATATACTAAAAAAGTGAAATTGTTACACTTTGCGCTGTTCTCCTTTGTTGTTGTTGTTGTTGTTGGTTTTCCTTATGCAATTGAATCGCAAGTCGCATCCGCCATTCGCCAGTTGCCAATTGGCATGCGGCATGCGGCATGCGGCATGCGACATGTGGCTGCTCCCATTGTACTTAGTTGAAATTCTTGCCACGCGGTCTGCGTGTGTGTGTGTGTGTGTGTGTGTGTGTGTGTGTGGCAGCTAATTAATGCGAACAAGGTCTGCTTCTTTCTGTTTTGCTGACCCATTTGTTTTTGTGTTGCTCTGCAGCTCGCTTTGATCCGCGCGGATGAGGTTGAGGTGGTGAAGGCAATCGCTGGCGGCGGCAACGATGAGCTCTCCATGGGACTCAGCGAGCAAGACAATGAGGTCGATCAAATGGCGCTCGAATCGGAACAGGAACAACAGCAGCAGCAGCAGCAGCAGCAGCTACAACAACAACAACAGCAGCAGCAGCAGCAGCAGCAGCAACAATCCGTCTCGGGGCCCAAGGTGCAGGTGCATTACCAGCACAATGGCCCGCCGCAGGCACCACCCGGCCTCAGCCTGGGCCTGGGCCCAGCTAGAAGTAAGTGTGCAGCAAAAGCAGGAAACCAGCAAAGCACTTAACCTAAGCTAATCACAATTCCAATGCAGGCAACAACCATCAGAACATACCGATGAGCTTTGGCCAGCCCTTTGGACCGCCGCCGCCGCCGGGCGCACAATTCTATAAGGGACCACCGCCGCCGGCACCACAGCGACCACCACCGCCGCCTCTCCAAGTGCAGCACCAGCACCAGCAGCAGCAGGTGCAGCAGCAGGTGCAACAGGTGCAGGTGCAATCGCTGCCCGATCTGAGCGTGGGCGCATCGAGCAACAACGAGATCTGGGCGTCGCCCGTTCAGGATATGCCCAAGATTGTATCGCTGGACGTGAAGTGCGAGAAGAGCGGCATGAAGGTCTTTGTGCAGTTCGACAAACCCTTCAATGGCATCGTCTTCTCCAAGGGCCACTACAGCAACATGAACTGTGTGCATCTGCCGTCCGGCCTGGGCCGCAGCTCGGCCAGCTTCGATATTGGACTACACGAATGCGGCACCGCCGGCAACACCGACAACTATAATCAAGGATATGGACATGAGGCTGGCGGCGTTGGTGCCGGCGCTGGCACCTACTTTGAGAACATCATTGTCATCCAGTACGATCCGCAGGTGCAGGAGGTGTGGGATCAGGCGCGCAAGCTGCGCTGCACATGGCACGATCAGTACGAGAAGAGCGTCACCTTCCGGCCGTTCCCGGTGGACATGCTGGATGTGGTGCGGGCCGACTTTGCCGGCGACAATGTTGGCTGCTGGATGCAAATCCAGGTGGGCAAGGGTCCCTGGGCCTCGGAGGTGTCTGGCCTGGTGAAAATTGGCCAGACCATGACCATGGTGCTGGCCATCAAGGACGATGACTCCAAATTTGATATGCTTGTGCGCAACTGTGTCGCCCACGATGGCAAACGTGCGCCCATCCAGCTGGTGGATCAGCGCGGCTGCGTCACCCGACCCAAGCTGATGTCCCGCTTCACAAAGATCAAGAACTTCGGTGCGTCCGCCTCGGTGCTGTCGTATGCCCACTTCCAGGCGTTCAAGTTTCCCGACTCGATGGAGGTGCACTTCCAGTGCACCATACAGATCTGTCGCTACCATTGCCCGGATCAGTGCAGCGCCGAGACAAATCTGCAGGATGTGCACCATCTGCAGGTGGGGCCCGAGTCGCAGTATGGCCCGCCGCCGCAGCTCCATGTCGATGCCTATCATGTGGCCAGTGCCATTGGCAAGCGACGCGACGAGCGACGCGTCCAGCGACGGGCACGCGCCGTAGCCGACACCACGGAGCAGGTGGGCCTCAATCGCATCATCAAGGTGGTTTCCTCCGGTGATCTGACCTTTGCCATTGACGAGCAGGCGGCAGGCAACGGCAACGGCAACGGCACCAACGGCAGCAACACATTGCCCCAGACCATGGTGTTCCCGGTGCGGGAGGAGGGACTCATTTGCATGACAACGCCGGGCTTTGCCATTACGCTAATCGTGCTGCTTGGCATTTTGGTCACATCGTGCCTCATCTCGGCGGTGCTCTACGTACGACTGCGGCCCTTCTCCAGCTTCGCCGCCAAGGAGCGCGCCGTCGCTTTTACGAATCCACAGCTGGCGGCAGCCGCCCTGCCCGTCATCCATCTGCCATCGCCGGCCGATGCACTGCCGGGCACGCTCTCCAAGAAGCGGGCGCTCTCATGAGCGACACGTTCGGTATGATCCAATTCCGTTTCCGATTCCTTCCGCCTCCCGCCTTCCGCCTGAACTAGTTTGGGCCATCAAGTTTGCTAATTGCTATTAATTAGTTGAATTTTTGTCACAAATTTACAATTATTATATAGTTCATGCCGTTAACTGGGTTTCCCCGTTTCCCCATCTCCACAAATTTCAACAATTTTCCAACACTATCAACTGAATTCTAACCCATGCTCATTCTTCCTTTCTCTCCCTCTGTTGGTGGTAGTCAATTAAAAAAAAAAAAAAGATGAAGATTTAACACAATTTATAATATGCTCTAGTTTAAGTCTAGGTTCTACTTTAAATCGGTGCTAAGCCAATGTTCACAGTTCAAACATATGGCCAATCTGGCAACTCTATCAGCTCTGTCCCTTTCATGCAGCTGTCTCTCTTGCTTTCCTACTCTCTTCAGGTTCATGCTCACGGTTAGTTAGAGTTAAGCAGGTGTGGCAACGCCATGTATTAGCCTGGCAATTGTCGATGCTGCCATATGTGCAACGTACAGCAAGGTGGCAAGGCTGTCAGCTGTTCAAATATTTACCAATTGGTTCAATCATCAGACTTGCAAAGTCCATGCTAAACTTGCTGATTACTTTAACGGGCAGTTGAGCAATCGGACCCACATGTTATAGACTCTTCCTAAGACTATCTTAATACATATATGTACTTACAATATGCTTATACTTATATGCACGCATTAGACATAAATGTGTGCGTGTATTTCAATTAGTCACTAAATATTTTAAGTGTTTTAAACTTAGTCTAAGCTCCGGATTCGATTCTTTGATCCTTGATTTACCATCTGGTTAATTTATTATTGTTGCCTCACATGGAGCGTATCTTATTCATACTTTTATTTATTTATTTATTTATTTATTTTACCACCTAGTTGAATCCGACAAAACCTGTTTTTTATTACGAGTATTTGTTTTTTTTTTGTTTTTTTTTTTTATATTAATATTATTATTATTATTATTATAATTGTAATTCCTGCAAACAGAGAAGGAAATTAAGCTAACAACGTATTCAATAAATCGTTTATAACAACACATATCGGGCAATTTAATCGAATTCCTTAGCTGAGTTCTTACATAACCTTTATATCCAATTATCTATTTACTTGTTTACGAAATGTACGAATTACAAATACAGCATTGCATGTATGTACGAGCAAAACCAATAAACGACAATTATAAAAGAGTTATAAGTATTATGTTGTTTTATTTAGTTCTATTACGATCCAACATGATCAAGCTCTGAGTTTTTTACCAAATTTAGGTGTGACCAATTGTTATTAAATCCCCATCAGATTTACCAAGGTGGCAACCCTGCAAGGCGCATTCCTAACCGCCTAAATGCATGCAGCGAAAATTAGGCTTATTACAATCCAAGGTATGTAAACATCTTTTAAATTTCGCGCGTCATTTGAAAATAATAAAGCGAATATATTTTGTATTTTCGAGTTCTGCTAAAAAAAAGCAAGATCCAAAATCGATACTTATCGATATTATGTTCATGTAGAAATATCGATAAACTGATCAAATCGGATGATGATGCAGAAATATCGATAAAATGAAGAGAGGAAAAACGTTCTGCGCATAGAAAAATATATACAAAATGTTAAGTCTCAAGTCTGTTGGTTTTGTTTTCAAGTTAAGTTTCTATCATTCATTTGGCGCGGACAACGCCGGTTAAATTCTTACAGTTTTAAATTAAAGACGCATCATTTATCATATTTATAGTATATTTAATCTTAACTATAAGTATTTATTTTGTTTTTGCATTTAGTTCATTACAATTGTCAGAGTTTTCTTTAGCTTTACGAGTATTAATTAAAAAAAATGTTAATTAAATAAAGATTGTATTAATTATTTGGCCTTGACAACCGATTTGCATTTGTTGTTGTTTTGTTTTTTGTTTTTTTTTTTGTGGTTTTGTTTTCATTTGTTTTGTTGATTCAATTTCTCTAATAATAATTTACTAATTGTTTAAATAGGTAATAAATACATAAGGCCAAATTCACATAGTTCAGAAATATGGAATTCAAATTTCAGACAAAAGAAAATCATGCCAAAAGTATACGTACATATATATATATATATGCACTATATATGCCGTATTGCTGATCTATGTGAATTTAGATGTATGAAAAAGTTGAATTGAAAATTTTATCTAAAATTTCGCTTAAAATTTGCTAAACGCCGCATTCGAATGACTTGTTGATGGATATTTGAAATATTTCAGAAAATTGTCTCGAATATTATGCGATTTTCTGTTTAGTTTAGATTCGATTCTTATAGAGTGTAAGGTTAATAAATAAATAAGTGTCCCCTAACTTTAGTCATGTGCGTTGATCTATTTAGAAATACGTTTATATATTGGGCAAACTCTATTGTTATTTGTATTCTTCGTTTATGTTATTGCAGATTTTACGACTAAATGCACCCAGTAAAAAAAATACACATAAATAAATAAATATTATGCAGCACCAAAAAAAAAAAAAAATTAACACTTGAGCGGGACATTGAACGCATCTCTCTATCTGGATCAGTTGGATCAGTTGGGTACCAACCAATTGCCTTCAAGTATTGCCATGTTGCCCGTTTCAGCTGACGAGAGCAAAAAACTAACGAGTAAGAAACTAACGAGTGGCCGAATACGTGTTCCATTCCACATTGTCCCTGTGGCCAGCTAGCGCATGAATCAATTCATGCTTCAGTCCATTCGCTTTTCTCACTTTCAGAGCTTTCATTCCATCTGTTTGTCAAATATGAGCCGAAGCATGTTCAAGTTTGATCGATTTCTTCTAGCTAACGACTGAATAAATGAACGAATGCAGGTTCCATTCCATTATGTTTCTGTTCTCTAACTAACGAATGAGTGGAAAACTAAATTCCGTTTTGTTCCTGCTCTCTTTCTCTCTGTTACTAACTAACAAATTTGGACATCTGCGGATTTGTGTTTCGGTTTCCGTTCTGTTTCTTATGCTCCATTCTATTTTGTTTCTATTTTGATTCTTGATCTTAAGGAAAGTGAAGAGAGCATGAACCATTCCATTCCATTCCATTCTGTTTCTACTCGATTGTGCATGTTCCATTCCATTGCGTTTCCTCGCTCTTTTTGTGGCTAACTAACGAATGATCGACTAAACTGAAAACGTGTTCCATTCCATTCGGTTTCTGCTCTATCTTTGTGGCTACTTCTTCTACTTAATTTTCTTCTACCTGTGCTGAGTTTGGAAAAGGTGCAGGTGCAAAACCTGCCAGTCAATAGGACATTTTCTTTGTGGTTAAACAAAAAAAACTAAAAAAAAAAAATAAATATATATAAATAAATAAGTTAAAACTGTTGCAGCAGGATTAGGGCTAGACTTGAGGGGGCAGGGACAAGGACAGGAACAGGGACGCGGGGAGGGAACTAGAAGGGATCGCTCATTGCACCGTTTCATGGCCAGCAGCGGGGCTGGGCAACTGTTGCTGCTGCTGCTGTTGCTGTTGCTGCTGTTGCAGGTGTCGCAAGCGGAAGAGGCGCAACGTCATCCAGGAGGCAAGTGTGCCCGGCACGGGCATGGGCGTCTGCTTCTCGAGCGCCTCCTTCTGCAGCTGATAGCGATAGAGCAGCGAGCCGGCGATTAGCGCCGAGACAATGGTCGCCGAGATGACCACAATGAAGAGTATGCTGAAGCCGGGCACCGGCATGCAAATGCCATAGACGACCTCCTCGCTGATCTTGCCCTGAAAGACGGTGACCGCCTCCTGCTTGGAGTCCGGCGAGAAGGCCAGATCCGCCTCAGAGATGACATCGTACAGCCCGCTGACGCCGACGTCGGCGCTGCGCACCTTGCGATCCGCTATCACCAACGATCGACGACGCCGGCGGCTGTTGCCTTGCGGCGTCTGCGTCTGTGTCTGCGTCACCGTCGACTCCGTGGAGCTGTTGGCATTCGGCAAGTCCAGATCGATGTGATCGTCGCGCGGCTGTTTTAATGCCTCCGCCTGTGGCCGGTAAACGGGACGCGGCACATCGTCCAGCTCCGTTTTCGGCTCCAGTGAGCGCGGTCCTGCCATTGGCACGCCCATGCGCTTTTGCGCCTCCAGCTGGCGGGGCCCGTGCGGAAATTTGCCGCTCTTCTTCAGTCCCAAATAGCGCTCGCCGTCGTTATCCATGTCGCTCAGATCATCGTCGCCAAAGAGATCGGACAGATCGGCCTCCTCATCGGGATCCTCGTGCACGGGTCGCGGCTGCAGATTGCCGCTCTTCTCCTCGTATAGATCAGATCCACCGCCAGCACCGCCGCCGCCAGCCCCGCCCATGGTCTGTTTGTGATCATGTATGATGTCCTCGTAGAAGATGTCATGATCCATGCCCATGCCCATGCCCATGCCCATGCCCAAGCCCATGCCCATGCCCATGCCCATGCCCAGACCATGGTGTCCGGGCTGCGGTCCGTGACCGATGTTGGCCGGCGGCATGGCCAGATCTCTGTGCATATCATTGTTGCTGCTGCTGCCCATGGCATCGCCAATGTGCACATCCTTGCGCTCGTGGGCATTGCCAATGGCCGGGCCCAGTCCATCGCCGGCCGCCGTATTCTGGCAGTGATCCAGGCAGCCGTGTCGGCAAATCTCCACCTTGCACTTGATGTGCACGCTGAGCGCATCCGGAAACTTGAAGGCATGGAAGAAGGCATATGTTATGACCGTGGCGCGCTCATCGGGAGCGCGTGCCTTGAGGAAGCGTGAGATCATCTTGGGACGCAGCACGCAGCCAAATTCATCCGATAGATTGATGACATGTCCCGAACCGTCCGAGGCGACGCACGACTTCACGCGCATATCAAATTCACCTGCACAGAAAAGGAGAGAGAGAGAGAGAGAGAGAGAGAGAGAGAGTTGTTAGTTGGGGGAAGGAACTGCTGGAACTGCTGCTGGGCACTTACCGCGATAGTCATTGATGGCCACCACCAGGGTGAGCGTCGATCCCAGCGGCACAATGCCGCTCACCGGCGGCGCCCAGGGTCCCTTGCCATGCTGTATCTCCATCCAGCAATCGACATTATCGCCTGCGCGAGACAAAGCGGAGAGTGCAAGAGACAAAATATTACTTTTTTTTTTCGTATTTTTTTGGGGTCAGCCAATTGAAAAAGAAATCGAGTACCTGAGTGCCTGAGTCGAGCGTGCCCGACTAGCAGATACCCTGCAATCAGCTTCGATCATTCGAAAGGAAGGGAAACCCTTAGCATATACCAAAAGCTGGGACTTCTAAAACTTGCTAACTTTAAAGGTAAGCGGAAAGAAGTAACAAATAGGAGGTAAACTTAAACATGCATACCAAATTTGGTGTCTTTAGCATTTATACTTCTCGAGATATGCTTAAAAGGAGATTTTTATAAATAAAATAATATATAAATATAAATTATCGATATACGGACGGACATGGTTTGATCGTCTCAGCACATCGACGCGATCAAGAATATGTATAAAATAGATAGGAGTTGTTTTGCCTGTTACAAAATCACGATGCCCGTTTTAGCAATTGCCAAGGGGTTACAGGGTATGCGAAGGAAAAAGAAAAGGCCAAGGGCCCACGCTACTTACCGCGAAAGTCAAGCTGTATTACATCCAAATCGGCAATTACCATCGGGGGCTTGGAGGCGGTCTTCTCATAGTCGTTGAACCACTCGCAGCGCAAACGCTTCGCCTCGTCCCAGACCTCCAGCAGATCCTTGTCATACTGCACGACTACCTGCGGTCACAATATGCCATTTAGCGGTTAGCGGTTTAGCGGTTTAGCGGGTTAAGTAAATGGCCCTCGAGCAGGTGAATGCACAGCGTGCAGCAACGTGGGAAAGCGATCAGTGATCAACGATCAGCGATCAGCGATCAGTGATCAGTTATGCAGCTCAGCTCAATGGGCTCCCATGGGCTTGCTTTGGCATATGGCATATGCCATATGAGCAGCAGCTATCTTTATGATCGATTCTCTTTTTCAGCTCCATGGGAATTTTCATTGAAGAGTCCTGTTTACTGAGCACTGATCACAGATTCGAGGATCGCTTTAGCAACATTTAATTTCAGCTGCGTTTGATGGTCCCATGGATAGCATGGTCTATGATTAAGAGACTCGGTATTTACATCGTGATCGTTGTCTCTTCACAAATATCATGGCATTTCGATCACTCTTGATCACTCTTCACTAGTAATTTATGTGCAATTAATTTCCCTAAGATGCCTCTGTTCACTGATCGTTGACTTCCGATCGTTCATCTACGGGCCACAGTGTGGATCTTGATCATTCTCTTTGTCGATCTTCCCTTAATGAACGATCTTTATTGATACATTGCTTTACGATCACTCTCTTCAAATATCATAAGTTGAAAGCTGTTTGCATTTGATAAGAGCATGTCTTAAGGATCGCTTTCGTATTCCCATTTGCTAAATTTGATGTGAATGGACGTTCCACTTACCGTATTCTCATAGAACTGGCCGTTGAGATCCGGTTTGGTGCCGCAGCGTGAGTACGAGATGCGAAACGAGAAGAACGTCTTGCCCGTCGATGGTGGCACATACACACAACGCGGATCACTGTGTTGTCCTGTTAATCAAACACATTGGATAAAGTCAGACTACGAACTGTATATGGTCTTGTCGTACGCACCTTTGGAGCTAACAATGCCTTCGAAGGGATTGGAGAAGGTCAAATGTACGTCCATGTGATCCTTACCGCACATGACCTCCAGTGAAACTATGTTTGGCATACCATCTGGCCGATCCATGGGCCACAGTTCATTACCAGCTATGACTAAACTAAACTGTTAGCGCAAATAGAAGAAGAACAAAGATACGGATATTAAAGCAAAGTCTTACTATTATTGAAGTAATCAGAGATCAACGAGGCTTAAGTTATTTACAAATATATTCACGCTCTTTTTCTTACATAAGTTGCAAGCTATCTTACAGGAGCTTACAACCAGCTTGTAAATTAGGATGTGAACAGATGAGTTTTGAAGCAAATTCCAGTGAAGTTCATTTATTCTTACTAGCCTAAATGGTTAAGCCTTAATACTTATATCGTTTAAATGGTAAACTTTTAAGGAATTTAAGAGCACCTTTTGAAAGGAAGAAGTTTAAGACCAGCTTGTAGAAGTTTACAGGAGCTTACAACCAGCTTGTAAAGTAGGCTGTGAACAGATGAGTTTTGAAGCCACTTCCAATGAAATTCATTTTCTCTTAGTAAACTATTAAGAAATTTTAGACCACCTTTTAAAAGGAAGAAGTTTAAAACCAGCTTGTAAAAGTTTACAAGAGCTTACAACCAGCTTGTAAAGTAGGCTGTGAACAGATGAGTTTTGAAGCCACTTCCAATGAAGTTCATTTCCTCTTATATCGCTTAAATGGTAAACTTTTAAAAAATTTTAGAGCTCCTTTTAGAAGCAAGAAGTTTAAAACCAGCTTGTAAAAGTTTTTAACCGGCCGCTAAAACTGTTTTTTAAAGCAGCTGGCAAAAGTCTTTTAAATTCCCGCCAAGTTGACGTCGCCTTAAAGAATACGTTTTTATGCCTCTTTATAAATCCAATTCCAACACAATTTCGCCGAGTTACTTACGCATATTTAGCTTGTATTTAACTTGCATTTAGATTGGAACAAACTGTTTGGCAGTGTGCGAAATGTGGGAAATAACTTGAACATTTCGCAGCACACTTAATTGACTTTTCTGGATGTAATTTATTTATTTTTCTTTTTTTGAGAAAGTTTGTATGTTCGTGCATTTCTAGATCTCTTAACTGATGCGCCTGACAACGATATGTAGACCGTTATAATTTCTAATTAACGCGATTCCCACTGGCAAACTTGACACCTGCTGCTGCTGCCAGCACCTGCCGACAACTAACAACTAACAACTGGCAACTGGCAACTGGCAACTGGCAACTGGCAACTGGCAGCTGGCATCTGAACTGGAATGGTGTGGTGCGACCCTCTTGCCCCATCCTTGCCCCAGCATGTTGGAATTAGTTGGTTAGTTAGTTAGTTAGTTGCCCTGATTGCAAATCGCGGACGTTAACCCGACTCCTGGAAATTAGGGTTGGCTGCCACAGCGACGGCCTTGAGGCTGCCGCACACAATGCACATCAGTCTATTGATGTTTTTTTTTTTTTTTTGCTTAATTACACTTGTTGGCCCCGCCAAACATGTTGCCAATAAAAACGAAATGCATTGCGCCAGGTTTCCGCTTTGGATTTGTTTTGCGGTTGTTGCCAGGCATCGAGCAGGCAAATTCCAGCAGCAGCTGCTGCCGTGGCCGTGCAGCTCGTGCAGCTCGTGCAACTCGTGCAACTCGTCTAGCTGGCTGGATTTACATACTTGCCGCAGCCGCAAAGCTGGCTCCTAGACGGGGCCAGGCTGGTCTTGGCTTTAATCGTACGGGCCAAAATGGGAATTTCGCGCTGCTGCACTTGCCGTAAAAGTTGATACCCATTCGCCACGCGAAAAGCAGCATTCAAAATTATGAACGACAGCTGCCGCTGCCCCAGCTCCTACCCCTGCCCCTGCCCCTGCACCTGCCCCTGCTCCTGCCCCTGCTCCTGCTCCTGCTATGCCATCCACAATTGGCCAAAAGGCGGTGCCAAATTGTCTGCAGCGTCCACAATGCGAGGCAACATGGACTACACTCTGAAGTTGACAAGTTAATTATTTATTTTTGTTCTGTTTTTTGTTTTTTTTGAAGTGCGGCAAATCACCTTGAAAAGGTCAGACTCCCATTTGGCATGTTTCGTATACCCTTGCAGAGGATATTATAATTTGATCATGACATGTGTAACGCATAGAAGAAGACATCTTTAAGCCCATAAAGAGACATTTCTGGGCCCATTAAGTATATTAATTCGAACTCAGCATCAAAGGCCGAGTTGATAAAGCCATGTCCGTCCATCTATCTATCTGTCCATCCGTCCGTCCATCTGTCCGTCTGTCCTCCTCTCCGCCTGTCTCCTTCTATGCAAACTAGTCCCCTTCTTTAGAGCCATCGTCTTGCAATATTGCTTAGCTCCGTCATTCTGTTGCAGGCAGAGCATATGTTATGTCGGAGTCGGGCGGATCGGACCACTTTATCATATAGCTAATCGAGTATTTTGTTTTTCCAAATATCTTCACAATTCACAAATTTGTCATTTAAAGGTTTCACTACGCTCCTCATATATATATTTAAAATTTTATCAACTCTTGTTAAGCTATGCTGCATTTATCTGAGCCAAGTCTTGTCAAGATCGAACTACTATAGCATATATGTAGCTGCCATAGGAGCGATCGGTCGATGAGGCGCTTCTTGTATGGAAAACTTTATTGTTTATTAATATATTTTGAGGATATAAATCTGATCATGATCAAACCACTATATCATATGGCTGTCAAAGGAACGATCGGTCCAAAATTGACTTTATATACTTTATTGTTTATCAAGATATCTTAACCAACTCCGGCACTTACTATTTAAACTATCGCACGACTCTATTATATGGCAATATAGGAAGAAACGGTCGGAAAATTAGTTTTCGTATGGCACAATATTCTGTTTTCCCAGATATTTTCAAGAAACCCAACATATGGCAAATGCCAAAAAGGGCACCGAACATATCCTTACCTTCTCGTTAGGCCTCAAACACATTAATTTATAGAACGGTTCCAGTTTTGAGCCTTGTTTCAAGGTCATCGACAAGCCATAAAACAACAGTTCGATAAGACAGCTGATGGCAACAATGCCCGAATATTTTTCAAGTGAAATACATTTGAAATCACTTTGAAGCAACCTTCTAAAGTACTTTCTTAAGCCACACACTTAAGGTAAATTTGTACCTGAGACCTCCCTTTGTTGGTTTAGGTAGAGATACATATTAAATGTGAACTGGAACCCCGAATGAATGTGTGAGTCATTTGAATCATCTGCAAAGCAGTCGGCTGTGTCGAATTATTAAACCTGTTCAGAGAGCGAGCGAGCGAGAGTGTGAGAGATAGAGAGAGAGAGAGACATAGAGAGACATAGAGAGAGAGAGAGAGGGGAACTGTAAGGCCTAACGACCCTAGTCGAGGCTAGATTCTGTCGAGCGGACAGCGGTTAATTGCGCTAACAGAATGACGCGACACTTTTCAAATTAAATATTTAGCTACCTATGCTTTACCTGTCCCATCACGAGCTGTGGGCGGGGTGGGTGTGGCGGCGCAGGTAAACAGCTGCTCACGCACAACCGGTTGCGCTATAAAACTGACTCGACGCGAGACGTTTGAGTTCAGTCAAAGTCTTGATATCTCTCCAGTCGGACATAGAAACTAAATACTTAAGAAAATGAATCGTTGGTTGAATCGTGTGGCCGTGGTAACCGGAGCCAGTTCGGGCATTGGTGCAGCCTCCTGCAAGGATTTGGTGGCCAAGGGCATGGTCGTGGTGGCTCTGGCGCGTCGCGAGAATCAACTCCAGGAGCTGAAGGCAGAGCTGCCCGCGGATCAGGCGGCGCGCTTCCATTACCGCAAGTGCGACGTGAGCGTGGAGCAGCAGGTGATCGATACCTTTGCCTGGGTCGACAAGCAGCTGGGCGGCGCAGATGTGCTGATCAATAGTGCGGGCGTAATGCTGCACACCGAAATCCTGAACTCGGAGACCAGCGCCGATCTGCGCTCCATACTGGACATCAATGTGCTGGGCGTCTCCTGGTGCACACGCGAGGCGTTCCTCTCGATGCAGCGGCGCAAGATCGACGATGGACATGTCGTCATTGTGAACAGCATTGCCGGACACCATGTGCCGGTTGTGCCGCAGATGAGCTTCAATATGTATGCGCCGTCCAAGTATGCGATCACCGCACTGACCGAGGTGCTCCGCCAGGAGTTCCTCAACAAGGGCACCAAAACAAAGATCACAGTGAGTGCCATTTGATTTGCCAGATAACAGTTGCTATATGTCTGCTTTCTACCATAGAGCATAAGTCCCGGCGCTGTGGATACGCAAATTATTGATACGAGTAATTTGTCCTCCCTTGGCGAGTTTCCCCTGTTGCGGTCCGAGGATGTCGCCGATGCGATCTCCTATTGCATTCAGACACCGCCGAATGTCCAAATACACGAGCTCACAATCAAGCCCATTGGCGAGAAATTCTAAGCTCATCCCAAGGCTATAGATACTCCGTATAAGGCTCGGAACTATTGTCATGTCATAAGATAATACTTAGTTCCAATATGGACGCTCAAAGTCAAATTCAATTCTATATATATATTTTATATTCTATTTTTTTTTCATTCTAATCTTTATAATATATGATTATATTTCACTAAAGAGTGTCTTTTCTTTTTAACAATTGGAAGCCAGTTAAATGTTAGTGGGATTTCTCAGACATTAAAACAGAATAGTTTATTAAGTCTGTACTTCCAGCTAAAAGTCTAAAGTAGTCGACCAGGCTATACCCTGTATCTGCCTCAGTTCTCTAGCCTGACAATAAATTTTGCATGTGAAATCAGCTTTTTATAGATTATGTTTATTCTAGCTAAACATTCAAAGTCAACTGGACTCATAAATCATAAATTTCTTTAATATACTCCTTGCGTTGCGAACACAGGGTATTGAAAACGTGTTCTTAATTGTCTACCTGCTAATGGGTATGTGTGTGTGTTCGTCTTAGCTGAGCGAAAGAATACACGTAAGAATTTGTAAATCATGATGATTATTAAATGAATTTTGTTTTATTGCGTCACGAATTAAAAACTGATTTTCAGTTTTCAGCAAGCAAAAACATTCCCAAACGATTTCGCATGAGAAATATACGAAATGAAATACGTTCGGCAATTAACAAGTAAGCGTACGTCAGTCGGGTGTGCCCGACGTGCAGATACCCTTAACCCATATGTTCTTCCTCGGAGCTTGTAGTCCGATCGTAATGACAATTTCAGATCTTAGGCATCTCATACAAAATAATGAATGGGCGACGATAGAACAAAATTTAAGTATTTCTTAGCTGCAGATATTACATCAAAATTCGAATAGATATTGTGCCAACTCGATATAGAAGAATATATAATTCAAATTTTAAGTCTGTAGATTTTGTAATCTGCCTGATACAAAAGCCCAATATACCCTTTTTCCCATTTTTCCCATTTTTAAGGGGAACATGCCCGGAACGACTCAGATTTCGAGAATATATGATTCCTTCTGCATGTTACATACTTTTGCTCAAGCCCAATATACCCCTTAAACCGCTTTTGAAGGGAAACATGACTTGATCGACTTAGCTAGTCATCCTGATCCATAATATATATGCTTTCTTCTGTCTTTTACATACTTTTGCACAAGCCCAATATACCCTTTTAGGGGAACAATATAAATATATAAATCTTATCTGGCGCAAAAATAAGAATATCAATGAAAAGGCATATTTTCAGACAAGTCGACTATTGGACACCCTCGCATAGAAGAGGGATATATTTATACACACAGCTAAATAGCCAGATTTCAAATGGATCACATGAGAGAGGCAGATAGAGAGAGAGAGAGAGATAGAGAGATAGAGAGAGAGAGAGAGGGAGAGAGAGCAAAGAGAAATCTTAAATATTTTTCCAGATCAGCAAATACGAAAGAAACGCATAGTCTGTCATTCATATCACGAACAAATTAACTATGACATGATCAGTTATTATAACTATAGCTGATCATACTGATCATATATATATATATATAAATATACTTAATGGAACCGACTGTCTTCATATAAAACATTCCAGACAAATAGAATTTCTTCTTGATTCGACTTGCCTCTTGTGAAATAAGGCTACAAAACTCGGATCTAATGATGATAGCCATTTCGCACGATCATCAAATCGAACAGAGAGTAAGATAGAGAGAGAGAGAGAGAGATGGGGGGGAGGGAGAGCTGGAGAGAGAGGAAAGGCCAAACGAGGCGCTCCCAAATAGACAGCGAGCGAGTCAAGGTTAGATTCTATCAAGTGGCCAGTGGGTTATAGTGCTATCAGCATGACGCGGCTCTTTTCGAATCTAACATTTAGATACCTGCAAATGTATTACGCTTGCCGCTGCGAGGGGTGCGGGAGGTGCGGGAGGTGAGTGTGCCGGGCCAGGCGATCAGCTGCTCACGCAGAACCGGTTGCGCTATAAAAGCGAAGTCGCCGGAGACGTTAACGTTCAGTCACAGCGTCGATAGCTCGCCCGCCGGACACATAAATATATATTGTTAAAAATGAATCGTTGGTTGAATCGTGTGGCCGTGGTAACCGGCGCCAGTTCGGGCATTGGTGCGGCCTGCTGCAAGGATTTGGTGGCCAAGGGCTTGGTCGTGGTGGCTCTGGCGCGTCGCGAGAATCGGCTGCAGGAGCTGAAGGCAGAGCTGCCCGCGGATCAGGCGGCGCGCTTCCATTACCGCAAGTGCGACGTGAGCGTGGAGCAGCAGGTGATCGATACCTTTGCCTGGATCGACAAGCAGCTGGGCGGCGCAGATGTGCTGATCAATAATGCGGGCATTGTGCGTCCCACCCAAATCATCAGCGAGGGCAACAGCGCCGATCTGCGCTCCATACTGGACACCAACGTGCTCGGCGTCTCCTGGTGCACGCGCGAGGCGTTCCTCTCGCTGCAGCGGCGCAAGATCGACGATGGACATGTCGTCATTGTGAACAGCATTGCCGGACACCATGTGCCCGCTGTGCCGCAGATGAGCTTCAATATGTATGCGCCGTCCAAGCATGCGATCACCGCACTGACCGAGGTGCTCCGCCAGGAGTTCCTCAACAAGGGCACCAAAATAAAGATCACAGTGAGTGCCACTTGAAATACGCGGAATCGATTATTTTAACATGTTTTTTTCCCCACAATAGAGCATTAGTCCCGGCGCTGTGGACACCGAAATTATTGCCAAGAGCGAAATTGCTGGATTGGGCGATTTACCCATGTTGCGGTCCGAGGATGTCGCCGATGCGATCTCCTATTGCATTCAGACACCGCCGAATGTCCAAATACACGAGCTCACGATCAAGCCCATTGGCGAGAGATTCTAAGCTCGTCAAGTGGATGCACTGCATATATAGATACTCTACAGAAGTCTAGGATCTGTTGTCTTATTGCATGTCCTTGTGAAATTATATTTATTATATATTTTTTTTCAACAATTCTGATCTTTGATTATATTTTACAACAACATATTAAGTTTGGAACAGCTGAGAATCCTGCAGATATTTGGCAAATTTACGATTTGTATACTTTATATAACATTGTAGTACAATGTTGGGGAGTATAGCATTAGAGCTCTCTTTATTGGCGATTTCGGTTAAGATATCTTTTAAAAGAAACAAGTTTTTGTGTTATAAACTTTTTTCGACCGATAGCTCCTCCGATTCGTTGCACTGATACAAAATTCGAATACCATCTGCCCGAATTTTACCAGAAAAGTGTTCTACTTTGAACTGTTCACTTCGTTTTTATATTTTGAAAATCCGCAGGTTGCGATCTATAAAAATATATATATTTTGTATGCCTAGTTTGATTATCATAGTTTCCTAGAAGACTCGTAAGGAATAAAGAGAACCTAACTTTTTTTGATATTTCCAAAGCGACTTCGAATCAATTTAAGTTTAAGATTAAAATAAAAATATTTATAAATTTTGATAAATTTGTATGCAAAAATGGGTCTTAAAAAAGTGGACCTTTTCGGGGTTTCTGCCTTTAAAATCGAAGAGTTTTTCTGCGTATGCCCCTTTTTTTGCTTAAATAGTTATAATTAGTGTACAACTTTGCATATATAAAAATCATAATACCCTTTTTTTTATGGGGTATAGGGTATTAAAATAGATAGGTAAAAACACTATAAAACATGTTGATACGATCGTATCTATTTCACATTCTTTTTTTTTTTATATAAATGATTATTGTATTGAATCAAAAATAGCATACATTATTTCACATTCTATCCCTCTCTCTCGCTCGCGCTGTCTCTCTCTCTCTATCTTACTCTCCCCCGCCCTCTCTATCTATCTATCTCTCTCTCTCTATCTGACTATCCCTCTCTCTCTCTCTGACGCGCTATCAGTGCCTCTCTAAGTGCTCAAAGGGCACAGATATGTGACTCGACACGTACAAATTAAAGCGTTCGATTTGCCATATCATGTGCACTTGATAAGATATTGTGCGTATGAATTACACAATCAATGTTTGTCTTGATCAAGATAATTATGATTATTTGTATATTGTGCTTAGATTCGTAGTGGTAGATAGGCTAAAATCGCTGATTTCTATATATTTTGTATATATGCAAACATGTATGCATGCGTACATGTATAAATACATGCCCGGATACATACATACATACATGCATACATACAAGCATACATACATACATATACACACACATACATACGAACATACATACATACATACATACATCCATTCATACATACATACAAACATACATACATACATACATATATACATACATACATACATACATTCATACATACATACATACATATATATGTATATACATATACACACACATACATACATACATATATATGTATATACATATACACACACATACATACATACATACATACATACATACATACATCCATTCATACATACATACAAACATACATACATACATATACATATATGTACATACATATACATATACATACATATATAAATATGTGCATATATACATACATACGCATATACATACATATTAACATATGTACATACATACGCATATACATACATATTAACATATGTACATACATACGCATATACATACATATTAACATATGTACATACATAGGTACATACATGCATCATAGGTATGAACACACGTACATACATACATATAAATGTATTTACACATACATTCATACAAAAAAAAACACAAACAAAAAAAAAACGAAAAAAAATACCAACAAAAATAAGTATGAAAAACTGCAGAGCCTACTTGAATTCTTGAGAATCGAGGAGTAGAGCATTTGGCAGAAATTCGTTTTATTTAAATTTGCAGCACAGCGACAAATGAGCTTGGTCTGCGTTTGGTATTAGAAAGCAAACATGCATGCATACATCTCTTCATGCACCAACACACACACCCTCACACACACAAACACACACCTATATGCCTTCGTACAAAATACTTTTAGTATTATATACTTTGTTCCATATAAGTTTACTATTATAAGATTCGCATAGAATCTATATATTATTCATTGCTCGTGTAAATATATATGTGTATATGTTACATATAAATATACAATTTTTCCCTTTCCCAACCATAATTATATTTACTTTCAAGTTGTACTTACCATTAAATGTAAAATAAATATACAGCTACTAAATCTAAGGTCCCACAGCCGTGTAGGACCTTTTTGTGGGCTCCACATGCTGGCGATGTGGGCGCTGCGGCTATATCTGCAAAAGAAAGCGAGAACAAGAAGAAGAACTGGTTAAATAATCAGATTCAAGGCATATAGCATACATCAAAATGTCATCACAATGGCAGGGCAGGTGTCTGTGCCATCTATTATTCGCTGTGGCTTGAGCGGCGCAGAGCCGCACAGTGGTTCAACATAGTTGAAAGTGCAACCAAAAATAGAATTTCAATTGAGCTTTAATCGTGCCACAAACACTTGCCTGTCAACATAGTTAAATTCCCTTATAATGCTTAGCTATATCCTAAAAGAGTTGGAATCTTAAGAATTCCGTTTAAGGTTTTGATTTAAATACAGTAGTCGCTCGCTATTTGTAACACTTTAATTAAATAAATAAAAACATATATCTGAAATTGAATATATGTAATATACTATATTGGATCCTTTTATGGGGTCTCTAAAAGTTCTATATTCAAACGCGTTTAAAAACAAGCGAAGCATTATACTGAAATAATGAAGTTAGTTAGTTTATAAATCAATGTGTTGTGCAACAAAAGACTCGAAGCTCAAGAGCTGCGATAACAAAAGGTCTATTAAGTGTCATCGTGATGATGTTTTAGCTACCTTTTAAAGAACAAATGAAAATATCAAGTGTTCACTGTTATCGAAGTTGCGATAATGTATGTAGAGATTGTAGGTCGTTCACAACTGACCAGCCCCAATGTGAGTCAATCTTTAATGGGCACTTCATAATTGTTGAACGAATAAACAAATAATAAAAGCACAAATAACAATATGTGAACAGATTTCATTTCAACATGATTTGTTAAAGTTTTTATTTGTAAAAAATACAGCCAAGTCCAAAGTTTCAGTTTTAATCGCAATCAACTGCATTTTAATAGAGCAGCAGTATTATTTTTTGCTGGCAAGATTTGCGCATTCGGTCCCACTGTGCGGCACTTTGCAACAGCCAGTTAGTGGCAGGCGAGAGTTGGCGTGAGTGGGTGGCGTGGCGAATGCGGCTAATGAAAAGAAATTGGCCAATTGCGAAAATCTGCTGGGAGAGCTTGACGAATGCGATTGCGAATGCCAAGCGCCAAGAGCCAAGTGCCAAGTGCGAAATGCATTTTGACTGTCTCTCACGCTTGGTCCAGTTTGTCGTGACCCACAAAACGGCAAGGCTGCAAAAGCGAGCTGCACAAATTAGTCGGGCGCTGCAAGGATTGCACTTGCAGTTATCGAGAAGCGATCAACTATTTAAGGGAAGTATGCGAGTGCGAAATGAATGGGCAAATACTTAGCTACAAGTTGCCATCAATTGTGATAGGATCGATTGATAAAGAGAGTTATCGAAAGTTATCGAAAGTTATCGAAAGTTATCGAAATTGATCAGTTGTGCCGACTGCAAGGGTTGCATTTGTATAGCTATCGATTAAGATTAAGCGATTAAACGAAAATATGATAGTCATCGATTGTTATCGAAATAGATCAATTGTATAGAAATGCAAAATGACATGAAATTGAATTAATTAATGTGTTTATCCTGTATAAATAATTAGCCGAGCCCTGGAAGGGTTTGCATTTGTGGACAAATCGATAAACGATAAACGATTAAACGCAAATCAAATTATCGATAGTTATCGAAATAGATCCATTGTACAGAAATGCAAAATGACATGACATCTTCCAGATGCTTCTATTTTAAAGATCATATTATGGTAGGAATTAGCAAAAGTTATCGATAGTTATCAAAATAGTTGAAATGTGCAAATTTCGGAATGTCAAGAAACAGGTTTAAGGAAAAGATTTCCCATGGCTCAGCATCTCGTTCATTGGCGTACCCAAAGAATTCCACCAACGGAACCAACCAAATTGTCTGTGGCACATCTTTGGGGCAGCAATAAACAAACTGAAATTTAATAAACGACAAGGCGGCTAATTTTAGTGGACCCAAAATTGAAACCCGTTTCTCGGATCAAGTGGGGGCCAGTGGCCCACAGGCCAGGGGCCACAGCCCAATTCCCGCTGCTTGCTCCGTTGCCAAAAACAGCGCCGCGAATCGTGTTAACGCCCCAAAAGCGTGAGCTGACCAAGCAATTTGTGAGGGTATAATTTAAACGGACTTCAGTTGAACGTAAATAAAAAATTACAAAAGAAATTATTAAAATAAGCACATGAACACAATTTAGATAATCGAGACATAATGCAGAGAGTTGAGATGGTAGCAAATCTAAAGAGAGTAAGAAGAAGTCTTCAGATAAGAGATATACAGGGAAGAGAATACACTTTTAAAGTCCTGAACAATTTGTAATGTTCAATAAATCTGGGTATAAATTTAAACTAGGAATTAATTCAAGAACGATTTGGTATTGCGCTTGAAAAACATTTTCTAAGGTATTAAAATGAAAAAAATAGAAAAAACAAGTAAGAGGTTCCAGTCGGGAGCTCCCGACTAGGGGATACCCTAAACCCTCTTCTTCCAACAGGCGATAGGTATAAAATGAAAGATACCCAAGATATATATATACTATTCTAGAAGCTACATGTCAAGTTTGGTGACTCTAGCTCATATTATTTACACAAATTGCTCAAAAAACCGGATTTCGATATCGATTTTTATCGATTACTTGGAAACGGGGTAAGTTATCGAATATCGGAATCAAACTCGATCTGCGCGGAGACTAGGAGGACCTACAGCTAAAGTCTCTAGCTCTTATAGGTTCTAAAATCCTTGCGTTCATACATACGGACAGACAGACGGACGGACAGACAGACGGACATGGCTAGATCGACTCGGATGTTGATTCTGATCAGGAATATATATACTTTATGGGGTCGGAGATGCTTCCTTCTGCCTGTTACATACATGTGCACAAATACATTATACCCTGTTTACCCATCTTCAATGGGTTCAGGGTATACAAATTATAAGAAAACTTTTTTGGGCTTACTAAATTCATATATTTCTTTCAGTTCGAAGAGCCTAAAAAATATTTAGAAAAATGCTTAAACACAACATAAACATTTTTGTGTGTCAACTGATCAAATTGTGGACATGATGAAGAAAGAGTTGGAAATCAGCCAAGTTTTGGGCAACTAATTAAGCTCAATTCAAGATCTGTTTAAAATGGGTTTTACGCACAAAGTTTGCAAGAGTTTGAACTCTTGTACACTCCGAGAAGCTGCGAGCTTTTCTATATGCTATTGATATTCAAAAGAGCTAAAATATTCCCAAATATAAGACAATTTAGTCAAGAAGTTGTTTAGTTCTCAAATTTCTATTGATCGGGCAGCAGGCGCACTTTCACTGCCGACATGTGGTGAATCATGCAATCAATCAATCAATCAATCAATCAATCAATCAGTCAGTCCAAACAGAGCAACGGACCAGCCCACATTGGAGCAATAATAATAAAAGCAAAGCGCAAACAAAATCAAGTCCAGCTATGCATAAATGTGTTTATTTCTCTCTTTTATGATTACCTGTATTTGCACACTTTTACCGCCAAAGGGGGTGGAGCTAACAGGGTGGGGAGGGTAGGGCAGGGGGTATTCGCTGGTAACAACAGGTGAAAATGAAATCGAAATTGTATGCGCGAAGCGGCTTTCAATCGATTTGTGGGCCGCATTCGAACAAAGGCGGGCACACAATAAGCCCGATGGGCAGCAGCTGCTGGATAAAAGATACAAGATACAGATACAGATACAAAATGCAGATACAGATACAGTTGGCAACTGCCAGAAGCCATTGTTGCTGCTTGTTGTTGATTGTTGTTGTTGTTGTTGCCTTTGAATTGAAGCGCAAAAATGCGGTCAGAATCGCGCGCAGAACTGTAAATTGTTTAAAGCATCGACAACAACAACAACGACAACGAATCAATGGAAATGCGATTTAACAACGGTAAATTGTCTGCTTATAAAGTTTACACACTTTTTTTTTTTACTACCTTATTTTTATATATATTTTTGTTTATTTTGCTTGTCGTCTTTAATTTGCGGCCGATTAATTTCTCTTTTTTTTTTTTTGGGCAGCGCTTTTCACTCTTAACTTGGCTAATTGGCCGCGGGATCAGTGTACACTGGACAGATTACAATATGGCTAACTGTAAAGAACACCTGAGCGCCTGTTGTTGTTGTTGTTGTTGTTGTTGTTATCAAAAAGTAGCATAGAAGAAAAAGCTGTTGGCTGCATCTGTCAAACCGCACTTTGAATACCCTTGCGAACAAGAACTAAAAAAGCTTTAAAAAAAAAAAACTTACATTTTTGAATGCATTTTGGCATATTACATATATACAGGAATATGTGTATATTATATGTAGCCAATTCCAATTAACTTAGACCCAACTTAAGCCACATTTAAGCCCAACTTAAAGCCAACTCAGGTGGAATCAGCCACAAAGCATGGAGAACTTGAGCCCCAACAATTGGCACTATCTAATATAGCCCGAGAGTTCTCTGTGAAAATATCTACGGCTTGCGATATATTCAGTAGAACGGGCAGCTTTAAAACTTGAACTCTGCATATATCAATATATACATATATATATATATATATGCCAATTTACAAAGTTAGGGTATTAAGGAGTAGAGAGAGGGAGAGAGAGAGAGAGAGAGAGGAAAGAAGCAGCTAAAAGCCATGCCACACAGCGCTGCAGACGGCGTCGCGTCTAACTGTTTTGCATGTGGCAGGCAGCTGCGCTAGCTGCCCCCGCTGCCACAGCCGCATGCCCCAGCCGCTGCACCCAATTAAGTGCGCCGGCCTGGCGGGGATCTACTTAAGCCGTGAGTCGGCAGTCCCAAATATGTAAGCCATAGAAAGTGGCTTCAACGTGTGGCAGCGCTGTTAGCGGCGCATGTTGCACGCTCCGCTAGCGCTTAATTAATGTTAATGCCGGCAGCCGCAGCCGCAGCCGCAGCCGCAGCAGTTGCTGCCACAGCCGAGCTGCAATTAACAGCGCCGCATTTTGGCTGTGCGAGGCAGGGCGAGGGGCCAGGGGGGGTGGCTAGTTGCCACCTGATATGCTTGGGGCAGTGCCACACATATTTCATTAATAGCCCATTAACGTATCGATGCCCGATACAAATGAAATGGAAAACCGAATTGTCGCACAGTTTTCACTTTTCTTTCACAACTCGTTTTTTTAGCGGTTTGTTTTTTTCTTTTTTTTTTTTATTCGATCAGCTCTTTTTTAAATTAGCTATCAAAAGCGGCGGTTTTTCGGGCGTTTGTTTGGCTTGGGAAAAAGACCACTTTCCAATCGAAGCGGCATTTTCACACACACCAACACACACACACACACACGCACATAAAGCATTAAACGGTAAATCACCGAACAAAACGCAGTTACCCATACATTTTAATGAAACTCTTTTTTTTTCTAATATATTTTCCAACAATCTGCCGGCTTTTTATTTTCTTGTCGGCCAAACAATGAAAACTGCGGCACAAAAGCCACAATTAATGTTGATTATTAGACATATATATATATATATATATATATGTATATATATATAGATATATAGTATATATAGCTGAAAATGGTTCACTTTCTTTTGCACCTGATTTTAATTAAACTGGTTTGTAGACCAGCCGCCCGAACTGGTCTAGTTGGTAATGGTTAATTGCTCGCCATTGGGCGCCGCATACACCAGCGTTCACATGAATATGTACACTATCATAACATGTTTATATTTGGTCAAAAGTTGGCAAAATTTTAAAAGAGCTATTTGTTTATTTTTATTTATATATTGTTTCTTTTCACCACATAATTATCCATTCAGCTTTTTCCGAAAACATATATATATACATTATGTATATTTGTATAATTGTGACCATTTAAAAAGGTTTTTACTCTACAACTTTCTGTTTAGCTAACTTTGAGTTAAACTCTATGAGAACTTACAGAAATTGGCTCTGACATTTGCAATGCTTAAATGAACACAAAATTCGTGTTTATAAAAAAGGTTTACAGTACTTTCAAAATGACCATCTGCATGTCAAATATTAGGTAGGTACATAAACTTGGGCTTGACATCTTTAGAAGATATTTGTGTATAGTATACACTTAAAGATATACTTAATAAGTGCAAATGCTTCTAGGTTAATTATGTGAAGGTGTCAACACTGAATTACCATCTACATGTCAAATATTATGTAGGTACTTAAACTTCAGCTTAACATATTGAAGATATTTTTGGGTATATTATATAAATTTTATGATACATTTAATAAGTGCAAATTGTGTAAAGCTGTCAGCTTGAATTTACCATCCACATGTTAAATATTAGGTGGGTACATAAACTTCAGCTTAACATATTTTGGAAATATTTGTGTGTATAAAGACTTTAAAACATATTTTATAAGTGCAAATGCTTTTAGGTAAATTATGTGAGCATCTCTCTGCTTTACCATCCACATGTCAAATATTAGATGGTTACTCAATCTTCAGCTTAACACATTTAGCAGATATTTAAGCCGAATTGCACTTAATAAAGCGAGTCAAGCCGTTTATAAACAGTTTCTTGAATCGGTTTATCGCACTTAAACGCATCGAATGTGCCTATTTGGTTTGCCGAAAATTGGGCAAGTGCCAAGCACCCGGATTTGCAGCTGTGCTTGCCACAAGATGCAAATTGTGTAGCCGGGCAGGGGGGGGAGAGGTTAGAGATTTCTGAGGCCATGCCGTTGTCATTTCTAATGTTCAAAATGGGCTGCTCTAAAGACCGACAACGTGTCAAATGGCCCAACAACAACAACACGAATCGTAGCTGCCACAGCCGCAGCGGCAACTTTTCAATTTGGTGGCACAAAATGCTTTGGGAATTGCGCGACAACAACTGCCACTTGGCCCCGCTCCGTCTCCGTCTCCGGGCGGTGGCTTTTGTTTTGACAGCTACCACGGCTTGGCGGTGGCAACTCCAAATGCAGCTGGGAACAGTTGAATGCGTTGCTGCCCAAGCTGCTGTTTATCAGAGCCTGCCACATGCGAGTGCAAGGGAAGCATTTCATTTTATGACAATATGCAAATGATTCGCAGAGCTCCTGAGCCCTGAAGGCAAAAAAACTCCCACACACAGACACACACACACACACACACACTTGACGCTGGAATTCAGTGAGTTTGGGACTAGTTTAATTTGTGTAGCCAATCTAAATTTTCTTCAGCTCAGCACATTAACTTTTTCTAGTGCATTGACAAGCGAATTCTACAGGCCGAATGTAAGCCACATTTTGAATGATTTTTTTGTATACTCTGCTCAAAAAGTGACAAGGTTTCAGATGAAGTGTCCAGGTCTGAAACCAACGTCTATCAGAGGGCGAGTTAGTCGCAAGAATCTAGATATCTAACACAGTTTAGTGGCTGGTGTCAAATTTGACAGACACTTTATAATGATATTGTTCTCAAGAGTTCTAGCGCCCGCAAAATGATAAGAATCTATAAATTTGTTAGGTTTTTTTTCCTGATTATTAAAATATACCGCAAGAGGTTAATATTTTTGGGCAGTTAGTATTTATGATCCTCATTTTGTATGAATATAAAAATAATCACAAGTAGTTGTTAGCACATTCAGGAAAAATACAAAAAATATACCAAATACAAGTAGTTGAGAGAAACCGATTTTAGCTTTCAAGCCCTTACCGCTGAATATACAAATACTCGCAAGTAATTGTTAGTATATTGAGAAAAAAATACCAAAAATATACTAAGTTGAAATATTTAAGAAAAACAGATCTTAACTTTGAAGCGCTTACAGCGGACATAAAGGAAATTACGCATTTCGCATTGATATAAAAATACTGGCAAGTAGTTGTTAGTATAGTCAGCAAATACCAAAAATATACCAAATACAAAAAATATGTGAACTTTGAAGCGTTTATATCTGACATTAAGTAAATTAATAATTTCGTATGAGTGTGAAAATACTCGCAAGCAGTTAGTATATTTGCAAAAAAAAATACCACAAATATACCAAGTACTAAGTAGACAAGGCAACGGATCGTCGCTTTCAAGTGAATGTCAAACCCAAATGACACACGAATTTCAAACAGAGGAATATGCGCCGAACAGAAGAGTTTGAAGAGTATTTAAGCATGTCATTTGGTTTGCAAAGAGTCTTTCTTCATTTACAGTGGAAGCTGAGAGTTTCTTTTTGATTGAGATGCGTTATAATTTGTATCTTTAATGTGCTTGCATGTTCTTTCAACTCGCTTCACTCTCCCTTTTCATTCATTTGGGCTTATCGAGATGCAAACCGATTTCCATTTCATTCATTCATCATTCAAATGAGAAGAAGGGGCGTAGTGGCGGGGAGGGGTGTATGGCTTGTATCTGACGATGTTGCAGCATGTATTATAGAAAGGCAAAGAACAGTTAGACGCCAGAAAAGATATCGAGAAATTGTTGAAAACTTGTTAAGCGCCAAATTAGCATTTTACAAAGAAAAGGCCAATCGCGTGTTTGCCAAGCTGTAAATGTATCTCTGTATCTCTATCTGTATCTGTAGCTGTGAGTATCTGTGTATCTTATCTGTGTGTGAGTGCAGAGCATACTTGCTGAATTAAAACGAAGCTGGCCAAAATCAAATTGTCTTTGGCGGCAGCTCATAAATTATGCGTTATCAAAGAGCTGGCCGAAAGAGTCACTGAACGGGGCCTTCGATCAGAAGAGGGGCAGGTACAACGCACGTGGGGGGGGTCAATTCAAATAGCAGCCGGACAAGCTAATGCTGTTTATTGCCAGCTGTTGGTGAACGAAAGTCGACGACAATGAATGAATACCAAATGAATTCAAACGACAATCAACAGTCAGATGCTAAAAAGATCTATGGGCTCACAGAAAGTACGAAAAAAGAGATACCAAAAGAAAAAAGAAGAGAACAAAGAGTTTCTTTCGGCCTAGCCGAATATTCGATACACTTGACCCAAGTTAAAATAGTCTAAAATGAGATAAAAGTGAAACCGTTTAATTGGATCCGATTATCGGATATCTATCTGGGATACCATATTGCCAAAATTTTTAATCAATTATGATTAAATATATATCAAATTATATCAAACTATGTTTCATTATGTTGAAAACCGATCGCTAACAAAAAGTTAAAAATTGATCGAAAAAACATTAAACTTTTGACCTGATTATAATTATAACTATATATTTTTAAATATAAAAAACTGTTTACAACTTACTTCAACCAATATATTTTTTAATACTCAAATATGAATGAATATGCAAAAATATAAATACCCAATAATATCTCAATTAATCCCATACAAGCTATATGATTTTCCAAAGATATCGACTCAGATTTCGACTTCTTTAGTAGCTCAATCAAGTGCTAACCGAATACCTTAACTGAGAAAGTTGTTGTTACATCAATTGTGACAATATCAGTATACCCTAGGCAAGGGTATAAGAAAAGAGTTCACGATTATAGATCAAATAGATGCCAGAAACTTGTACGCGTCACGTCTGCTTAGGGTGTTTCAGGCTGAAAAGCAAATGATTTGAGGCCAAGACAGAGAAGCACACACACACACACACACACACGCGCACACGGACACAGGTGTAGCTGTTAGTTGAACTCCGTTTGCCAACTTGCAACAGATGTGACAACAACAACAACAACAACAACAACAACAACAACAACTGGCAAATGGCAACTTGGCATTGCATTTATGGCCAAGTCGCGTGTTTCTTACCTGTCTCTTCCCCCCTACCCGTCTCGTTCTCTTGGTGTGTGTGTGTGATTTTTTTTTAACTGGCGCAAGGAATTGAGTTTATTGTGCCACCGCGCGGCGTTCTTTGGTTTGTCGCATCAGCTTGATTAGAATTCGAAGTAGTTAACGGTGCATTTAATGCGCTCCAAGACGGATCAGATGCATTTAACACCGATCATTTCTCTCAGTGTGTATCTGTGTGTGTCCTATGTATTGGTATTTATGTGTGTGTGCATTGTTTACTTAGCGATTCGATTGCTTTTGATTTGATTTGATTTGATTGATTTGTGAACTCATTAGGCTCGCGTTAAAGCCTAATTATCATCAATACACTAAGAGAAAATAATGGGCTCAAAAAAAAAAAAAAACGCTTGAGTCAAAAAGATTTGATTAAGACCAAGTTCATAATTTGTATTAACAGCGTTAAAGTAAAGAAAACAAGAATATTTCAAGAAGAAAAAGCTAGAACCATGGACTTAGCTTTATTAAATAATGAGTAATGTATGCACAGAAGCAAAAGCAGCATTTGCATTCATTATCTCTAGCGAAAAAAAGATACCAATATAGTTGCATAATAGGGCCAGAAAAAAGTACTTTATACAAAATATTAAACTCAGAGCAACAACAAAAACAGTTCTGGAATCAAACAGATTATTATTCAAGCATTTTTCAACTAAAGCCCAGTAATAATTGGTTATATATAACGCAAATTGTCTATAAAGAGATCAAGTGACTCTCACACACATGCATACGTGTGTATATCCAATAACGGTTAACAGCAGCAGCATTTTCTAATGATTAGCGCTGCCAACATAAATTATTAGGAACTGCTGCCTGTTTGCAAGCTATCTGGCAACGCTGTTCACGCTGCCTTATCACACTATTGAGGGACGTGCAAAAATGCCATAGAAATTGTGTGGAGCTTTGGTTCTGATACTCTTATACATACTCTTATATCGAGCACTTACCGTTGAAAAGAAAATGTCCTCGTTTTTAACGCTCTTGCGCGCGCGCTCGATCCGTTGGTCCTGGAAAGCTACACTCAATGAGAGCTTTCTGCGTGATATGTATGTGTGTGTGTGCGTGTGCGTGTGTGTGTGTGTGTGTGTTGTCAACGATTTTATTAGCTTTCGGACTAAAGTCTAAAGCGAGCGCATAAAAAATAGCAACCAAAAAAAAAAGTAATAAAAGTTAATAAAATAAATAACAAAATAACGATAAAAAAAAAAGTAGTCGAAGAAGAAGAAGAAGAACATGCAAGTGCTCTGAAGAAGAAGCTGAAGTGAAATCGACAGAGCGCTGCACAACACGTAAACGTAAATAAGAACCAGCCAAGCAGCCAGGTAACCAGCCAAGCAACTCAGGTGAAATGCGGGGTGTGTGTGTGTGTGTGTGTTAATGAGGGCGGGGGGGGGGGGGGGGCATATCATAAAGTATTTTTCACATTGAAAAGTTGAAAAGTCCAAGCGGCTGATGATGATGCCAACTGATTAGTGATTAGTTGCCATTTGACACATATGCAAGTGTGTCTGTGTGTGCGCGCGCGGGCTCGTCTCTCTCCCTCTCTTTCGGTAGCCGCAGACACACACAGCGAAAGGAACAGAACACAGACGCAGGTGCACGCGTATGTGTGTGTGTGAATGGGGAATGTGAATGGCATTGGTTAAATTGTCAATAAGTAACGAGAATATGGGAAATTTTTTTTTTTTATGTTTGTGGGTAACGGGGCGGGGACGGGGGCAAGCACATCATGTCAAGCCACTTTTTGTGGGTCGTTTTGATTTGTGTGCGTAATGATTTTTATAATATTTCTGTTGCTTTGGCTAAGAAAAAATGTAAAAAACATCCGCAACGGAAAACTTTGATTTCAGTTTTTCGATTCTCAATTGAGCGCAGACCGATAACGAGAGGGGGCAGGGGTTTAGGGGGAGCGCACATACAGCTTTTGTGCTAATTGGAAAAAATTAGAAAGCATGAAATGCCGAATCCGCTTGCAACCTGCCCCGCACCAGCAGCCCCTCCCCCGGCACTATGCAATTGCAGCGGCATTTTTTACAGCTTCTTCTTCCTCTTCGTTTAGCTTGTGTCCTATTTGATCTGATTGGAGTCAAGTTGGCATCCTTTAGCGCACACAGTTTTTGTTTCTCTTGTTTTTTGCACAGAAAATTAAAAAACAAACAAAAAATGTAAACACAAGAAAAAAAATAGATGTATATTCTTTAGTTTCCTTTTTGTTTTTTTTTCTTTTTGTGTTTAATTACCCACTCAGGGCTGACTTATGTCTGGCAGCAACAACAATAACACTCACTTCACTGTAAGATCTCCGCTAAGTCTGTGGTGTGTATGTGTGCGTGTGTTTGAATAACGGCAATTGCGAAAAGAACAACAGAACAGCAAAAAAAAAATAAGAATTTAATACACTGACACTGGCACTGGGCGTCTGGCTGGGGCTAGAGCACGAGACAAAAACGAGACTCGTTCACGATCCGAGCGGAATTCGGATTCGGATTTTGATTCGGACTCAGAATCGGTTTCGGATTCTGTGTTAGATGCGCCAAGCGAGCCAAAGACGTGTGAACTCGTCGAGCGACGAACGCGAAATACACGCGAGCCAGCCAAGATACTTTCTTTGGCCTCGTAATGTAACTGTCGGGAACAGAAGAAGAAATTCAAGACAAGACACACACATACACAACACACACATAGCAAAATCTGCGGCAGAGTAGAGGCAGCCGCCTGTAACTGGCTGCGCCGGCGCTCTCAACGATATATTGTTGCGCCGTCGCCGTCGCCGTCGACAGCGACGTCAACTGCACAAATGAGCACAGCAGAGCATAGAACTGGCACTCAACAGGCTCAATTAGCACTCTTTGCTTCACAGTTCGCCTGATTAGCTGCACTTATATTGCTGAATCATTTGGTAATTGGACGTTTTAAAAGGTTGCAGCGGCAATTTAAAGCTCCTGCAGGATCAGTTTAGTGGCAGTGCAGTCGACGCTGAAGCGCACTTGAACTTGAACTTAAATCGCGCAGCGTTCATTAAAAGCTAACGGCAGAGGCGGCTGCTGCAGCTGCGGCTAATTTGTTGTTGTTGTTGTTGTTGTTATTGCTGCGGCCAACAGAGTTGCCAATCTTTATTTAAATACACACGATTAATCGATAAATACAAAAGGAGCAAAATGTTGAATATATATTGGTATATTTTTAGTACCTTTTTGAGCAATTCACGATTTGCATTAAATTGAAATGTACGAAAATAAAGGTTTAAATTGATGTGCAAATAATTTTTATTTAGATAATTTAAAAAAACTGTTGTAAAAATGTCGTATAATTTTCTTTTAGCTAAACCTGTTAAAATCAGCGCAATTGGCAACCCTGCGGGCAGCACTTGTGTGTGCGCGCTGCTTTTGCTGCTTTGTGCGCATGTGTGCGTGCTTGATTCAAAGTTGTTGTTGCTATGCTTGTGCTTTTCTCCACATTTGTTGTTAGAGAACGCAGCAACACGACCGTTGCAAGAGCCAGTGCAGCCGCTGCCACTGCCACTGGCGCTGCCGCAGTCTCAGCTTCAGTCTGCCTCAGATGCTGCCTCTCTTTTGCACACAGCCACAGAGCGGCAACTGGGCGCATTTCAACGGTAAACATCATGAATGCATTTGGAAAGTGGCTCGTGGTGTTTGCATTTTGCATTTCTTCGCATTCTTTTATGTTTATGTGTGGCTGTGGCTTTTGCTTTGCCTGCGGACTGGCAGCCATCGCACAATTGTGCCAGCAACAACAACAACAACAACAGCCGATGCCGAAGACGGCGTTTTCATTTCTCAGAATTGATTGGCCGTCGCGTTCGCATACTCCACACGCCAGCTTTTATTTCTTGCTGCATTTTTCAAGCAGTCGCTGCCGCCGTCGCTGCCAGGCACCTGTCGTTGTTGCTGTTTCGCTACAGACGCTGCTGAGACGTCTGCTGGCCAGTTGCTTCTCTCTGTCTGTCTGTCTCTCTGGCTGTGCCTTTGCCTTTGCGATTCTGATTAAATAACGTTTGACTTGGCGGGCGTCGACGTCGTCTGCGTCTACGCTTTCGTCTTTGTCTGCGTCCTCGTCACCTACCTTGTTTATGCGACTCACACTCACACACACACATGCTCATTTCGTGATATGGCACACATACACATATCGCAATGTCCCTGTATGCAACAGGCAATGCCCGTTATGAACTGCCAGATAACAACTGTCATTTTGTAAGATCTTTCTTCTTCCTTATGTTTGGCTAGGTGGCAACACTTGCAAAGGCATAGCGTCTACTTATTCTGTTCCACTTAGTCTTGTATATAAACAGATTTGTGCTTTTTTACTGAACTTGTGATTTAGCATAAACAGTTCCTTAATTTTGGGTATGAGCGTTGCCAGGCTATAAAACAATCTTGTGTTTTATATTTTATAGATGGCTTTTGTGGATTTTGAATATATACAAAATATGATAGCTGGATGATGTTGGTTAGAAAATTTAAGAAAAAAAAAAAAAAATTTAACGAAAATCTGAATTAACTAAACGAAAAAGCGTGATTAACAGCGATTAAGTATTTGTATGGAAGTTTCTTTTAATCAGATATTTTCTTTGTTAATTCCTTAGATTTAATTTCTTTTTATATTTATCAAAAGCTTGCTAACCAAAATAATGTCTGATGCTTTTGCCCATGTATATGTATATGTACTTAGATATATAATTTTACTCGATATGTTATGATAATTTCCCTTCTGGATATTAAACTACATATATAAATATATAGATATATGTATGTATACTAAAAATAAATAATAAACCTTACATAATAATCTTTTATTTTCGTATGCATAGTTGCCGTACTGCAATAAAGCTAATTTTATTTATTTTCATAATTTGACCTGTATTATTTGAATTTGGCATTTGAACAGAGTTGCCAGACAGTAAAAGACAATTGATTGCTGCGTCTAAGCGCCGCATCCGCTCGCTTCATTAGCTGTACATGGGCGAGCCGTGCAACACGGGGGCAAACTGGGCAAGCTGGGCAACTGGGCAACAATGTTGCCGCTGCAACATGGGCAACTGTTGGTCTGCTGTGGTCATCAACGGCAACTGTATGCTGTGGCAACTGTTTAGCTGCAACAGTTGCACAGTTGCACAGTTCGTTGTTCGTTGTTCGTTGTGTGTTTTGTCAGTTGTTCTGCGTTTGATTCTGTGCTCATTCTCATTCCCATTCCACGCATGCGCAGTCTACTTTTCAATTTGGCATCATCAGCAACAGTTGCTGCCGTGTTGTTGCTGTTGTTGTCTTTCATTTCTGGCTTGTTTCAGTTGGCGTGTAAATCTATTAACGTCGCCTCGTTCTATGACTGGCATCGCATCATTGTAATTCCTCAACTCACCTGCCGTCAGTTGCTGCTCCGATTGCTGCTCCACTGGCCAGTTGCCAGTTGCCAGTTGGCAGTTGGCATTGCGATCGCCTCGTGCCAATTTGCCTAAGTCGACTATTTAACTATTTTTGCCATTTGCCAGTTGCCAGTTGCCGTTGCTCTTAGCCAGTTGATGCTGCTCCATTTGGACGTGCGACTTTTATCTCTGATTTTATTTCACGGCACGTCGCTTGTGGGGCGTCCTCTTCAAGATGTTGTTCTTACTGTTGTTGTTGTTTTTGTTGATGTTGTTGCCGTGCTTGTTGCCCAGTTAGCAGTCAGTCAACGTAGACGAGCGCCACCTGCTTCTTCTGCCCAGTACCCCCAATTGCTGGCACTTGTCTCTATTTGCATAGCAGCCGCACCACACACACGCCGACATTACAGCCTAATTTGTGGCCCATTGTGGGTCAACATACGCGAACCCCAACAGCAGTGCCTTCTACCTGGTTGCCATGATTGATGAACGACAGTTGCTGCTCCTTAATTGCCGCGACATTAGTGCTCTGGCGGCCCACACTCAACCGATGCAGATGCCACACAGACACGCCCCACGGAAAGCAATCATGGCCCACAAAAAAACAGAAAAGGCGGCAGGGGAAAGCATTTGGGGGGGGGGGGGGGGAAAGCAGGGGCAGACACATGTGGTGCAGTCTATTAAGTAGAGATTAGATGCAGATGTAACATAGATGTATTGCGGTATAGGTTATATTGATGAAGCACACGATATAAACTAGATGGAAGTTATAAAAAATATAGAAAAAAGATAGAAGAAAAATATAAGATAGATAGAAGATCGATTATAGACAGGGTAGAAATTGGGTAGCATGATTGATGATGATTGATGATCATACAGAGAAGATGGATTATGGACAGATAGAAGACGGGAAGAATATTGATAGAAAGTGAGCTCTACTTGTGGATCTATGATGATTGATGATCATAAAGGGAAGATGTATTGAAGATAGAAGATTTGTAGAAGAGGATGACAAGACTGGTTGATGATAATAAAGCGAATATAGAACGAAGATATATACAGAAAGAATAACACAAAGAATAAAGAAAAAATATATATAAGATGGATTAAAGATAGAAAGAAGACGGGTAGAATATTGGTAGAAAGTGAACTCTTCTTATTGATTGATAATGATGGATACTGATAAAGGGACGATTTGTAGAAGAGGAGTAGAAGACTGATTGATGACGACTAAGAGAATAAAGATATAAAGTGAATTCTATTCATTAATAATATAGAGAAGACAGATAAAAGATGGATAAAGGTTAGATAGAAGAAAGGTGAAATATTGGTGGACAATGGGTATTTATTGATTGATGTTGATTGATGGTGATAAAGGGATGATGGACACAAGATCTGATTGATGAATTGAAGATAGTAGATGATTTAAAGTTTGATTGATGACGATAAAGAGAAATAAAATAGAAAATAAATTAAAAATAGATAGGAGACGGATCAAAATATAATTCTACTCATTGATTAATGGTGAGAAAGAGAAGACAGATAAGGCAGAAGAAATATATATAGAAGAAAGGCTCACAATTGATGGAGTACAAGTTTAGGGCAAAAGGAAGATAGTCGGATGATAAATAGAAGATACGGGAAAGATATATATACCATATAAAGAATACAAAAAAAAAATGGTATATATATATATATATATAGACAGACAAAATTGAACATGAACAAGATAAATACATATAGAAGATAGCAGAGGTTGATAAAATCTATATAGAATATATAGAAACATAAAAATAGATGATTTATAAAAGAATGGCTTACGACTTATAGACCATAAATTGGGAATAGACAAAAGACCGACGAAGGCCTTAAGAGCATAGATTAAAGATATCATCCTGTTAATCAGTCAATCAGACAATCAGACTGTCAATCAGACAGTCAGTCTGTCAATCAGACAGTCAGCTCGTGAGGCGAAATAGTTAATATAACATATATAGAACGAATTTCTATGCAAACCATTTTATAGAGTTTAAAAAGCTTTGGCCTATTTAGATGAAAGATATCATTTAGTTAAACAATCAATCAGACAATCAGTCAGTCAATCAGACAGTCAGCTCGTATTTTATAGGGTATAATTGATATGAAGCTTTGACCTATTTTTCGGATTGAGATTAGATAACATAATTTTGTCTGCCAGGCCCACTGTGCGCCGGCAAGCTGCTTGAATGGCTCCACTGTGCAACGGAACTGGCTAATGGAACAGGCACGGGAATGGGACTAGCAGTGGGACTGGGACTGAGACTGGGACTGGGACTGGCAGTTGTTATTTGGTTATCTGTCTATGCCATATAAGTCGACAAATGCGCAGTTAGGCTGGTCCATGGCCAATAGCCCGATGCCCGATGCCAGATGCCAGATGCCGCCTGGCAATGACAACGTGTGTGTTACGTACTTGTATTTATGATTGGCAGCTGGGGCGGCGGCGGTGCTGCCAGATCCGACTCTTCAGACTCTTCAGACTCTTCGGACAGTTCAAACTCGGCAGAGATCGCTCAGACTGTGGTGCAGCCGGCGGTGCAAACACCGTTCGCTGTATAAATAAAAAGCGTACTTACGATTGCAGATGCCAAGATCCGACGATCCGACGATGCGACAATGCGACAATGCGACGATCCGACGATGCGGCTGGAATGCGTTTAGTGGCGACTCTGAGCCGCCCCAAGAGCCACTCTGCCTCCACACAAGCACACAAACACACACACACACACCACACACACACAGCGAGGCAATGTGAAGAATGTTAATGCAGCCGCTGCAGCTATCGGCAATGACAACAGCTCCAGGCTTGTGTGCACGACTACGAGATACCCATTGCTTTAGTAAAAGTTTCAAATGAATTGTTCTGGGCTCACATACTTCATGAGTTTAGTCTTATGCATATGCTCAACATTATCATCATAGGGCATGATATACCCTGTAAGTTACCCAAAAAAAACATTTATATAACATATATATATATTTATCCCGACTAGATTAAAATGAAAGCCTCTGTAACTTCTGAGTTTTTCACGTTTTGCAGTGGATTTTGACAGGACTCAATGGGAATTCTGTAGGGATTACTTTTCGACACACTAGAACTTGTGATCTGTTCCTGAGTTCCATTTATTTCAATAAGCAATTTACTCAAATCTGATTTTGAGGAAGAAACGATTGTTTGTTACATAAAGTTCCATCAGCTGAGTATACCCCATCTAGGCGCACATTTTGTTTACAGGGTATAATAGAACAACAACTATAGAAATGAGCACAAACATTTACTTAATCCATTTCCAATGCAATTGCTCTCGTTCCCGTTCCCGTTCCCGTACCCGTTCCCGTTGCAGTTCCAGTTCCCCCCAGCTCGTTGCCATTCTCATACCCGTTCCCATTGACGTTCCCGTTCCTTGTAGAATTCATCTAGTTTTTGTTGTTGTTGTTGTCGTTTTTTGTTTGTTTGTTTTTTTTTTTTTTTACAACTACATAGTTAGATAGTAGGGGCTACAGTTACTTAGAGCTAATTTCCTGGCTGCCGGCGGCGGCGGCGGCGGTAGCTGAGGATTGCCGCCTGGCCTTGGGCTTGGCTTGATCCGGCAGAAAGTATGCCATCACGCTGAGCACCACCACCAGGCCGAGGACGGCCCAGAAGCTGGCGTCGCAGCTGCTGAACAAGAGGCGGCCCAGCAGATTGCTGCCAACAACGGCGCCCAGGCGACCCACCATCATGATGAAGCACATGCCCATCGCGTTTATCTGCGTCGGATAGAAGTCCATCGCAATGGTGCTGACCAGGCCGCCGCAGTTGCCGATGGCCATGGCCAGGGTCAAGGCGATCACCACCAGGGCGAAGTTCTGCAGCCAGTGGAGCAGGGCCAAGCACACAATTGTCAGCAGCATCCAGCCAACTGTAAAGAGCGAGAGGTCAGAAAGGTCAAGTCTGATGAGGATCTGTCTTGAGGAAATGCACTCACTCAACAGATTCCGCTTGCCAATCAGATCGATGGTATAGGCGAATATCAAGTAGATGATGGTGAAGGCGCCGCCAATGGTGATCATCACCTGGTAGGTATTGATGTCGGCGGTCATGATGCAGCTGCCGTCCATGGATGTCTCGCCGGCGGCGTTGAAGCCCTGCAGAACGGTGCAGAGCAGGGAACCCTGTGCGCTGTCCTTGCCCAGCTCGTTGAGTATGGTGGGGAACCACATGAAGATGCCCTGGGCGATGCCGTAGATGAGGAACTGTATGATGCAGATGTTGAGCGTGTGCAGGACTCTGGAGCGATAGAAGAGCGGCACCGTCTGCTGCCAGATGAGATGCACTGCATCACAGAAGCCATGCACACTGGACAGGCTGGCGCCGCCGCTTTGTGTGGCCAGGCGCTGCACTGGATAATCGGCTGACGATCTGCCCGAGTTCTGGGCATAGATGCTGCGCAGCGTTTGGAGCGCCTCGTCGACACGGCCCTGGACGAGCAGATATTTGGGCGTCTCAGGCAGCAGGAAGAGACCGAGAAGCGCCAGCACACTCACCGAGACATCCGCGATGAGGAAGACACGCCACGAGGCGAGGCTCAAGCCCAGCAGCGATCCGTTCAGCTGGAGCGGCAGAATGCCAATGGCCACAGCTGCGGGAGCAGGTAGCAGAGAGGAGGGATTAACAACAGCTTGGACACAGATGGCCTGACTCATCGACCTACCTGGCGCAAACATCATGGCAATGCACATGAAGCAGGAGAGGAGCGTCACGTGGCGAACACGCGACTTGTTGCCGTGAAACTCGCCGCACAGGCTGAACACGCACGCCTGTCCGCCGGAGATGAAGAAGCCGGTGAGGAAGCGGAGCACAATCAGCATCCAAATGTTAACCGAAAAGGCGGACACAATCGAGCTGATGGCGCTGAACAGCATCGCGTAGCGCAGCGTGGCCACACGGCCCCAGGTATCCGCCAGGAAGCCCATCGCGTGCGAGCTGAGCACCACGCCCAGAAAGCCGGAGGAGGCCAATATGCCCTGCTGTTCGAGCGTGGCCATCAGATCGCACTTGACCAGCGGCAGGATCAGGCTGACGCCCATTATCTCCACCATGACGGCCATGAAGCACAGGCCGCAGATGAGCAACAGCTTCAGGTGGAACCGTCCCACGCCCGTCAGTGTGATCGCCTCCTCAAAGCTGTATTCGCGGCACGGGGCTGGCTTGCCACACTTTTCCACAGTGCCTGCAATAAGTCGCACGTCAATCACGGTCAATCAGTGTCAGTGTCAGCGACAATCCGGCTGTCAATCCGGCTGTCAGTTTGGCATTAAAACTAAGTATTAACCGGCCGCTCATTTGCATAATTGGCAACGCCTTAAGTACAGCGACGCCGCCATGGAGCAGGCCCAGTCGCAATGGCAGCCGCGGCCGCAAGCACTGGCTCGCCCGATCCGCTGGCGGACGATGTGCGTCTGCCCAAGGAGCAGGCGACGTCGGCGTTCTTCGAGTCGAAAACCTTTCGCCTGATCTCGATTGTCATCTATCTGGGCGGCATCAGTGGGCTCGGCATGGCGCTGGCCCTCTACTATCTCATCTTCTTTGACTCCGGCATGCCGGATATTCATCTCCGGTTTCCCGTCTCAATTGGCGGCCAGCCGGTGCAGAAGGTGCACGAGTACCAAGAGGTGAGTCCCAGCCGAGCTACCCCACCACCATTCCCATACCCTTCAGCGAGAAAGCACACACAGAACTTACGATTGTCGTGTTTTCTAATTGGATTTGCCAACAACAAACCGGGCTGCTCGACGAGCAGTATACCCTACAGTCATTAAATAAATGCCACAAACTCAATCTTTAATTATGAGTAAAACAACTTATCAAGACTCTAACACAAAACTGAACTCTGGGTAGATAGATTTGAGTATCGCAAAAAAGTTAACAGCCACTTTAACATTCGCTTTTGCTGTCTACGTTTGCATATTAAAAAGAAGAGAAGGAAAGGATATTCTATATGCAAATGTGAAGTCTAGTTTGCCGCAACAAAGTTAACAGCCACTTTAACATGCGCTTTTGCTGTCTATGTTTTTATTAAAGAAAAGAGAAGCAAGATAGGATATATGCCGAATTTTAAGTCTAATTTTTTGCATCAAAGTTAACAGGCACTTTGACAGGCAAATTTGGTGTCTAAGTTTGGCATATTAAAAAAAAAAGAGAAGTAAGGAAAGGATATATGCCAAAGTTAACAGGCACTTTAACATGCGCTTTTGCTGTCTATGTTTGTATATTAAAGAAAAAAAAGAGAAGTAAGGAAAGGATATGTGCCTAATGTGAAGTCTAGTTTTTCTTAGCTCTGGGAAATATACCTAATGAAGGCCACCTTCTGCCTTCTGCCGCTCACATAATCGATATACCCTTATTTAAGCGCCTTCGCTGGGTACAGGGTATACAAAATAAATGACGTCGCAGCGTTGACAACAAATCAAACCAGGTCAAGTGGCCAAAGACTAGCGCACGTTATGTGGCTCAGCAGGTGGCAACGCGGGTAGCGAAAGAGGTGGTGGGTGGCGGGGGAGGGGGGGGGGTTGTAGTAGGTACACGCAGCGGGTGGAGGTGTGCCACGAGGCGGTGGGGTATTGAATCTTATTAGCGTGGCGGTCAAGACGCTGCCCCAGCGGAGCACAGCCCAGCTCGGACATGAGGGCAGCGCCCGAATCGCTCGACCACAAGCAAACAGAGAGAAGAAGAAGAAGCGGGAGGAGAAGAAGAAGCAGCTGTGGAAACCGCAAAACACAGAGGAAATGTGGCAAAGCGCACCGTCAATCGCCCGCCGCCATTCAGTTCGCCTCCAGAGACGCCAAGCCGTGGAAGACCGCAGATTTGAACGGTTTCTCGTTGGGCTTAAATACAGTTACATATACATATATATACACATATAGTATATATACATTTGGAGAATGGCTGCGTCGTCGTCGTCGATGTTGACCAACCTGGCCGCTGTGGTCAAGGAGGCCAATGACGAGGAGATTCAAGTGCCCAAATCGGATGATTTCTTCGAGTCGAAAGCCTTTCGACTCCTCACCCTAATCCTCTATATGGGCGGTGTCAGCGGCATGGGCCTAACGCTGGCCATGTACTATCTATTCATCTGGGACTCGCGCATGCCGCCGCTGCCCGTCTTCAAGCATACGCATCCAATTGGCTAAAGCGGCAGCGGGAAAGGGGAACCCTAGCCCTAACCCATCATCGAAACATTATTTTGGGTGAGTGTTCCGTGGGGATTGGGAATTGGGGTTCTTTTTTTATATATAAGTTATCCGGCTTTCTGTAGCATTTGCTTTGACTTGCACTTAACACGAGCCACACGGATTAATTGGGTAGAAAGAGGGCATGAGGGCAACTAATCGAATGAAGGTAGGGCTAGGGTGCTGGACTAAGGTTGTCAACTAGAGGTTGCTGTCTCGAGTGTTAATTCCAACGGACTCTGGACCCATTGATATGCAGAGAAAATTGAAAAAAAAAAGCTGACAGACACGCATAAAACTAATCCGCATTAGCACGTTCCACTAAATCGCAGAGCTCTTCCACCGCACCCAACGCCCGGACAGCCGTACCGAGTGGGCCGGGTCTGCGTTCGCTTGCGTCATCCGTGTCCGATTTTGATTTAATCGACGTCAGCGTCAATAAAATGAAATCAGTAATCGGTGCGACGCTAAGCAAGCCAGGCCAGGCCTGGCCCAGTGTCTAAATAATAGAGTCTCGCGTCTCCAGAGCTCAGATCATGTCAGCCGAAGCGCCGGCGGTCAATGTTAATTTGGCCAAAATTGTCAATCTCATTGGCTCCAATGTGCGCGAGGAGGAGCCCTCGAGCATTGGCAGCTCGCGCAGCGTCCGGCTCGCCAGCAGCGGCACGCCCCGGCGTGCCGCCTACTCGTATGTGCCCAAATCGCCGCAGCTGGAGGAGATTGTGTTCGCCAAACCGACCTGCTCGGAACGCTTCGCCCGCTACTTTATCCTTGTCATCTACTTGTGCGGACTCTGCAGCCTCGGCTTCATACTGTCCATCTATCACATCTTCTTCTGGGACTCGCGCATGCCGCCCGTCTTCAAGGGTCCCAAGAAGCCGCCGGCTTTTGGCTAATGCCTTAGTCAGCCCGGCAACAGATGCCCATGTTGGTAAGGCAAAGCGATACGGTTTCTTCTTCTTTCTATTGTCTACTAGATTGAACTTGCAGTAACATATTTAGGACTTTTGAGAGAGAAGTAAGGGAGATTTTAACAGTCGGATATAATTGATAAAAACCCTTAAGCCCCAATAAATCAGATATTCCAAACTATTTTCATGCGGAATTTGGGGTGGTTTATTGGATCCAGGTGGTTAATAGATCAGGATGAACTTTATATATACTCTGTATATACCCTATATATACTCTATATATACTCTATATATACTCTGTATATACTACGGTTCGGTTCATAACCTTGCTTTTTACGGACAGAACTACAAATAATAAATAAAAATAATTTTCAAAAATGCGTAACAATTGAATAGTTCTCAACTAAATAATGTTTGCGTACAGGGTAACAGCTAGTCGAGCACGCCCGACTCGTCTGTTCGATAAAGTTTCATTCAGAACACACAAATTTATCGCACTGGAAATTAGCCTATTGATGCAGCTCTTCGGGGAGTATAAGAGTGGGCACATAAGCCAACTTATACGTAACTGGTATATAGTTAGCTGGCAGTTAAAGAGTACATCAGATTATCATACACTGTTTTGAGTTGTTTGTTGTTCAAGGTGGCGCGACACCTGAAAGGAATCCTTGAGGGCCATTTGCAAACAATGTAACAGTCGCTATAACTGCCCCCCTGGCCTGGTGTGGCGGGTGTGGGGGGGTTGCTGCTTGAGTGTGTGGGTGCAAAAACTGAAACTGGGCGTGTGGCCTACATTTTGGCGAGCCACATGATGAATGTGTGTATGCGTGTGTGTGTGTGTGTGTGAGTCTCGCTTATTCAACAAAATCAATGGCCAAACGCTGCAATCGTTCGGAGTCCAAGCCGATGTCCGCTCTCCTCCTATCGCGCTCTCTCTCTCTCTCTTGCACTCTTGCTCTCTTGCGCTCTGTGTCTGCCAGCTTTTAGTTGCATTCGTTTCGCCGTTGTCCTAGTGACCCAGTTGCAGATTATTAACCTCCAGCTAACGGCGACCGAGCCACCGAACGACCGGCCGACCGCTGACGAGCGGATTGCCGAATCGAAATGGAAAACAAGTAAAAGTTTTGCGCAGTGCAGAGAGGACACGTTAAGCGAATACCCTGTAGCTGTGCAATATAAGAGTTATATAAGAGCTTAATGCTAGTTTCCAATAACACAACAGAAGTTTTACAGGGCGTATACATAATGCAGCTAGTAAAAGTTGATCCTAACTCGTAACAATTGCAATTATACATATATGTAAGCGAAGAGAGTACGATCCAATTGGATTTTGTATGCAGAGTAGAAGAGTGGTAGTAGAAGAGACATAAAGTGCGATCATAATTTTAACTATTATAATTTTATGTTTTAAAATATAAATGTATTCAACTTTGTGAGGAGTTTACGATCCATTTGCTTTTTATCGGCCATGTTGTTGCTAAGCTGCGCTGGCGTCGCAGAATATAAGAGAGCTATTAGTAGAAGAGAAAGAATTTCTAAGCGTAACAGACAAGCAACATTTCTTACGGGAACTCAAGCAAGCTCTCACTGTACGTACATATACATACATACATATCGTGTATGTTTTTCGAGCTACTTTGCTAACTGTTAAATATCGACATTTAAACGCTCTGTAAGCTACAGTAAAGTGTGTATACCCTATTTGGCAACTTTCAAGTGCAGAGCATCAAAAAGCAATAAAGCAGCGCATGGCGCTTGGAAGCGAAAGGTGCAGGTGCAGGACGACCAACAGCGAAAGTTGCCCAAGCGAAACGCACAACAACAATACATACAAACATATTTATCTACATATGTACATACATATGTACATACAAACATACATATGTATTCGCATTGCCCGCTGTTGTCCTTCGCAACGCCGCCTGCGAAGGTTGCCAGGGCATGGTCACACATTAAGCAGACAGATGTGATTGCAGGCAACTGCAGCGCAGCTGCGACCGCTGCCGCGCAATAGAGGAAAATGGCAATTAATTGGCGAGAAATGTTTGGAACATGATTTCATTTCAATTTTACGCCCAATTGATAGATGTTAAAACAAATATATTTTTTTTTTAAATTATTATTATTTATTAATCATCCATTTTGCGGGCAAAGTCAGGCGCGCATTTGCATTTCCGCGTGCAATAAACAACCAAAACGCGCGTGGGCCGTGGGCCGTGGGCGTGGGCGTGGGCGTGGGCGTCGCGCTCTTGACACATAAAGCAGTGACAGGCCTCAAGACGTGCCGATGTGCTGCTTCTGCCGCTGCCGCTGCCGCTGTCGCAGTCGGACAGCTTGGCTATGTTTTTGTTTGGAATGCCAGCGGCGCGTGCCAGTTGCATTTAAAAACAACAACACGACAACTAACGGACCGCATCCAGACGCCGATGCCGACGCAGGCGTCGAAATTTGTATGTAAATGAAAATGAGCGAAATGAGCAGCAAGCAGCAATCAGCGAGCAGCGAGCGGCTGACAGCTGGAGTAGAGTAAACAGGCATTTTATGAATGAAATTATATGCGAAAGATGCCGAAAAAGCGCAGCACAATGGAGGAGGATCGCAAGGGCTGTTGGTTGGAGAGGGAGAGAGCGAGCGAGCGAGAGAAAGAGATGCGACTGCCTGACACGAAGGCTACGCCGCACGAAGTGCAGCAGCCGAGGAGCAGGCGATGCCGCTGCCGATGACTCCTGCATTGACTGAGCCAGCAGCAGAAGCAGCAGCAGCAGAAGTAGCAGCAGCAGAAAGGCTCTGCTTACGGCTGAAGCTCTCTGTGGCTGGGGCGTCATTTCGCTTGCATTCGCTCGACGCGTCGGTTGGCAGCTTTTTTTGTGACTGCGACTGCGACAGCGGCTGTAAACTTTAACTGTTAAGCGCAGCGCGACGCGTCAACAATAATAATAACAACAATAATAAACTACAAAAACTTTGCATTTATGTACAACAACTAGACTAACCAATTGCACTGCCAAACGCAAAAATATAAACACAAAAGAAGCTGAACATATCAAAATCAGAAAAGAAAAGAGAAAAAGGAAAGTGCACGGCAAAAATAAATAATTAACAAGACAGCCCAATCAAAACTGGCAACGAAATCAAATAAGAAAAACAAAAACAACGAGAATCAAAAGAGAACAGCAACTGCAGCAACAACAGCAACAACAACAACAACAACAGCAACAACAGCAACTAGAAACAACGAAAATGAATTCCAAAGTCAATTCGCTGGAGGAGAAAGTGAAACTGCCGCCAACGGAGACAATAAGCCGTTGCTATCAGCCGCAGCAGAGCAACCGTAAGGTCATCCGCATCCTAACGGTAGCCGTCTATGTGCTCTGCGTATCGCTGGCGGCCATAATGCTATCGCTATATTATATATTCATATGGGATCCGACTATACGGCCTTTTGTTACCAAGGCCAATCAGTGCGGTAAGTGCGGCAATTGCTGGCGGCTGGCTAATCAGCCCAATGAACGTTTAATCCCAAACTTAACGGTAACTTTAACTGCATTTGCCAGTTAGAATGGCGATGGGAAGGGGGGACTGTGGTCAATTGATGGACTCATTTGGGGCTGCGGACGCAGCTACTAAATCAAACTGGGACACAGGCTTTCAACTAGGCTACAGCTAAATTGCACACCACCCCGCTTACCGCCCTCCCCTGCCCTGCCCTGCCCTGCCCTGCCCTGCCCTGCCCTGCATCGCAACACTAACCGATTCATCGCCTCTAGTTAAATTAAGAGTGTCGGCGTGGCGGAGAGGGGTGTGGGGTGTGTCTAACAATAACGGTAACGGCTCGGAACGCTGTCGGCTTTTTCGGTTGTCGTTGGGCTTTGCCCATGCCGAAGGGGCGTGACAGTTAACATGGTTGTGTTTTTGCATTTCTTGTATTTGTTGTATTTGTCCTTTTTTTTTGTTTTGTAAATCAACTCGAAATTGGGTCAATGGGCTATCTTATGCGTGTGTATGTGTGCGCGTCTGTGTGTGTGTGTGTGTGTTTGTGTATGTGTGCATGGCTTTTGCGGTTCAATAATCGCATTGTCACCAGCCATGAAATTGGTTCAGCCCAAAAATATTCACTGATGCATATTACAAAGTAGACCCATTAGGATTTGAGCTATTGCGAGTGCTCTAGCCGGGCATGCACGACTAGCAGATACTCTGGACCCAGCCACGAGCTGATGTCAATAACATTACAGTTACTTCCCCAGGTCTTAGGCCCTGCATTATGTCTTGATTAACTTTGGTGTTTGTGGTCCGATCTTTTTGAAATTTTCAAAGCTTCAATACGACATAGAAAAGTGTGTATATCCCAGAGTCCAAGACTATATCTCTATAGATGAGATTCTTATTTAACTCAGTTGTTTGTGGTCCGATCTTTTTGAAATTTTCAGAGCTTCAACATGACATACAAAAGTGTGCATATCCCAGAGTCCAAGACTATATCTCTATAGATGAGATTCTTATTTAACTCAGTTGTTTGTGGTCCGATCTTTTTGAAATTTTCAGTGCTTCAATACGACATAGAAAAGTGTGTATATCCCAGAGTCCAAGACTATATCTCTATAAATGAGATTCTTATTTAAGTCTGTTGTTTGTGGTCCGATCTTTTTGAAATTTTCAGAGCTTCAATACGACATAGAAAAGTGTGTATATCCCAGAGTCCAGGGCGTTATCTCTATAAATAAGATTCTCATTTAAGGGGGGAAAAGTTTGCGGGTAAACCAGATAGTTAAATACTCTGGTTTTGCGTATACTCCCTCGTAAAGCATTTAACGTAATCTTGAGCCCGACGAAGAATATATATAATATATAGAGGGTCGAAAGGCTTGGACCTGTTATGGATACAATGGATTCAGGGTATGGCAAAAGGACGGGAAGTAGAGCGTAGCTAAGCGAGCCCAGCCGCTGTTCGTAGCTAGACACAGGGTATCTGGCAGTTGGGCACTGCTGCCTGGAGCATTCATTGTTTGATTACCTTCTGTTTTACCGTTGCAGACAAAATTGTGATACCCGAAAAGATTGCCATACGCCTATTAAACTCATCGGAAGTCACCGCAGAGCAGTTCTACAAGCACATCCTCGAGCAGTATCGCATCCTGAACCATTTGCAAATGCAGCGCCAGCAGTTCCTGCAGAAGCAACATCTGCAGCTGCAGCAGCTGGAGGCGAGCAATCGCTTCCAGGAGGTGTTCGCCACGGCCACCATTATACAGGCACATCCACATCCGCATCTACGTGAGCCGCTCAAGAAGCCACTTGTCACACACTCCAACAACAACAACAACAACAACAACAACAGCAGCAACAACAGTCCGGGCTCCTATCGCCTGGAGGCGCCGCCAAATGTGGACACGTCGGCGCACCACATGCCACTGTTGCTGGACACATCCCCGCCGGCGGAGGGCATCATGACACATGTGAAGCGTAAGACCCACCGCGGTGGCCACTACAAGCACCATCGTGGGCGTCCCGGCGGCATTGGGCTCAAAAAGCTGCCGGAACGCAGCGGCTCCACGTTGACGGCAAGCAGCACAGCCGCCGCTGGATATGCGCTGGGCGAAGAGCCAACGGCGGCGGCACCATATGGCTACATGGACACACCACTGAATCCGGCGGCCGGCACCATAGTGCAGCAGCCGCTGCAGCTGTACACCTCGATGCCCATACCGCTGATCCTCAGTCCGAGCAACAGCGAGAAGCGTCCGTCGCACCACAGTCACAGTCATGCGCATGGCGAGCGACGCGGCCTCGGTGGTGCCCAGGTGCGTCGACGCACCACAACGGCCACCGTGTCCGGCTATGATGCGCAGACCTACCTCAATCCGTTCCTCACCGGCGAGCTGATCTTCGAGAAGTAAGCGCTGCAAATGTTGCTCCATTTACACACACACACACACAAAGCGTTGAATAGTTGGCCAAAGTTTAGCTAAAGATAATTTACTTTAAGCATCTGGCATGCACCAGATGGCTGGGAATTCTTCTGGCACGGAATTGAGACTCGGACACTCTATACTATACTCTACTTTACAAGTACTACTATACTATACTCCCTTGCACACGGCAGATGCATCGAATATACCTATACACACACACACACACACACACACATTTATATAGTATAAATCAGAGTTGAATGTGACCAGGGTTTCCACTAGGCTATTTTTTTTTTTAACCATGAACAGTGAAAGGGCATTTTTTCTAAACTGCCTTGTAAAGTTCATGTTAGTTGAAATGGTTTTCATAAAGAAGGTTTTCAAATTAACAAAGCTGCGTCTTTCAACTAATTAACAAGTTTTTCAGAGCGTTGAGAACGTATTCAGTTTATGTTTAACTTGCAGTTACAAGCTGACAAGGTGGCCACATTGTCAGTCTGACTTGCAGAATATTTACCAAGCAGATTAATGAGCAGCTAAATAAAAGCTTGAAAGTGGCTATTAGTTGGGAATATGTCAAAGGAAGGCGTTTTTTTTTTCAAGTCGGCAACCTTATAATATTCAGTTGTATAACACTCGCACAGTTATCTAGCTGCTGGTAAATTTGGCTTCACTTGTTAAAGTGGCTGGCAACACCGAAATTCTCCAATTCTTATATACCTGTCAGTCAAAAGCCGTCTGAACTATATGCAAATGTATTTAATAGTAGACGTTTCGATTAGGATATATATTAACGAGGGAACTACCAGTTTTTAAGCTTAGATCACTTAGATCAAGTCGACTTCAAACTTTTTGTCGTCTCGTAAATGAGTTACCAAAAGAAACACCAGAAAAAACTATTAACATAAATCCTTATGTATAAACACAGTTTTGCATATTTATGGTTAATTGTCGTTCGAAAGCTGTTTGATATTTGTAAAGGTGGCAACACTGCCACGCTAAATGCGGTATCAAAATACCATGAGAAAGTTTACGTCGACTTCATGTTAAAATGACACCTAACTTTAACAGGAGCTTGAAAAAGATGCTGGAACTGAAGCCCAGTGGAAACCAGGCATTATTTATACAACATTAATTAGAATCGTTTTTGGGTATACTAACGGGTCCTATTGTGGAACCCAACCCCAAGAATTGTGCTCAAGTAATTGATAAACAAGAAAAGAAAGCTGGCAACTCTGATAGATACCACAATTGTTGCAATGAACACACCTTCAATACTTATATAAATATATATCTAACTATATAAACAGTAAAAAAAAAACTATATAGAGGGGCATTACTTAAACTACTTTCTAGAACCAAACCAAACACACACACACACACTCACAACTAAGGCGAACGCAATACTCAATAATAGTTATAGTTAAAAGTAAAAGAAATAGTTAAATACGATAGTTAGTTAGGTACTTGTATACATATGTACCTAGACGGGACCCACTCCAAATAGAGCGTCACTCGCAGCGGCAAGCAACGACACCCCACCTAGGACACTGCTTTAAGGCAACAACAATAACTAGTTACAAATCAAGCAACCATAACTTAGTATAACCAACCAACACTCTCACAAATATATATACATATACATATATAGATCTCACGGCATCGGCATCAGCGCAGATATCGGAGAGGGTTCAGCTTGGCAAATTGCATGAATACTTCATAGATTGATAACGATAACTTATTTATATGGTATTTGTATATACACAACATTGAAAGTGCTCAGCACATAACAACTAAATAGGGACGATATATACATGCAGACATATATACATATTATCCATGTTGCAAGTTTCATATTCGAGGCAAATCCATCGAAAGAGATCCCAGTTTTTGCCGCCCTCAAAAGTATGCTATGGACATTTCCCTGGGCTTGTCTCCGCAATTGGCATTTCGATTATTGGATAAAGCTCGTACATGTACAAACATATATATGTATATAACTGCATATATGTGTATGTTTTTTATAACTTTTTTTAAGGGAAACAAAAAAGAATAAACAAAAACACAAAAATGTTCTTCAACATTTTCAGTTGAGACTTGCGACTTGGTAGCGTTGAAAATTGGCGAAAGAAAAGAAAAAATAATGAACGTTTTTTTTTTGTTAGTGAAATTTGATCAAAACGGTTTTTGATACAATGTTTGTTCCTAAAAACAAAAAGTTACGTTTCCACAAGAACAATATACATATATATAAATATATATATATTTATTCTAGGATCATCTAGTCCAAATATATTTCTAATTAGCGACAAATTAGAGTATTTCCAAATATATCGATTTATCAAAAAGTCAAAATTTGATAAAAAAAAAAAATGAAAATAAAACAAACGAATTTTATATTTAAACGAAAGTTTACAATTTTTGGTAAAGAAATGCGCGAGTTAAAGTTTTTTAAATATTTACTTCCATTAGTTTGATAGATTTGTTAAAAGTCCCTCAAGTTTTGACTGTTTGAATTGGCAAACAAATTCGAATATCCGGTAAACGGATTTAAAAGACAAAACAATAGCCGAACCGTATTTGAGTTCGAAAACGGTTTGAAAATCAAAAGAGTTTTGAACTCGAACTCGAAAATTGTACTAATCACATTTGCTTTAAGCTTAAATGTTTATCAACAAAATATTTTTGATTTTATGATTTTGAAATATTGTGCATGTGTGAGGTGCAAATAGAAACACAACGTGGAATGGATTTGAACCGGGCACCGCACATCTGACAAACTAATTTATTTAATTCATTTGTATTACGTTTATGAAATGCCGTAGAAAGACTTTTGAGAAGTTTAATAATCATAAATATTCAACAATGTTAAGTTAATTAACAATCGGTTTGCTGATCTGTCAATGCAAAGTTTCGTTTATCACAAAATACCCTGCATATATAGCCCAATAGGGCATATCCATAATCGTACGTTCACAAATATTAACTGCTCTGGCGCACTCACATATAGGAAAGGAAATTGCATATCCAAACCCCAACAAGAGGAAGACCCCATATCATATCCACAACACAATCAAAGAAAGAAAAAATAAAATAATAATGACGAATCTCTGAATAAATGATTATATATCTATACACACACATATATACATATATATATATATATATAAATATATAGATAACATAAATATATATGTGAAAACTATATGGCTTTATGGCATAGAATTGTATACTGTAAATGTATTTGTATCTGATGAACATGTACTTGCATATTAAATAACAAATACACACACACACACACACACACACACACACACACACACACATGTACGTTGTGTACTTAGACGAAAAACAAGTCATTTTGGCAATAATAAAGCATAGAACAAACTATTAAAACAAAACTTTAAACTGCCTTTTAACCAACTTTAGTCAAACAAATAACAGTACGTTATGCAAGACGCGAGTAGTCGATGCGCAGCTACCCTGTAAGCAGACAACGAGCTGAAGAAGTTACCTAACACACTAAGAAACAAGTAAGAGGTTCTAGTCGGGAGCTCCCGACTAGGGGATACCCTAAACCCTCTTCTTCCAACAGGCGATAGGTATAAAATGAAAGATACTCTCTATATACTATTCTTGAAGCTACATGTCAAGTTTGGTGACTCTAGCTCATATTATTTACATAAATTGCTCAAAAAACAGAATTTCGATATCGATTTTTATCGATTACTTGGAAACGGGGCGAGTTATCGAATATCGGAATCAAACTCGATTCTGCGCGGAGACTAGGAGGACCTACAGCTAAAATTTCAAGTCTCTAGCTCTTATAGGTTCTGAGATCCTAGATCGAGGCGGCTATTGATGCTGATCAAGAATATATATACTTTATGGGGTCGGAGATGCTTTCTTCTGCCTGTTACATACATGTGCACAAATACATTATACCCTGTTTACCCATATTTAATGGGTTCAGGGTATAAAAGCTGTTAAGAGTAAAATAGGCTAGTTTTTACCAAGAAGTTCTCTCAGATGAAAAGAGGAAATATAAGTTTTGTTTTTAGATAAAATATTTGGTTTTTTCTTGCTTCAATATGAGAATCAGAAAATTGCGGAAAATCTCGACAGATTCAAAAAAAAATATATACAAATTAATCGCAATTCGTTTAAGCCAATCACAAGTTTTGAAGGCATAGCAGATCTCAGACACACACAACTTTTTAGGATTCGAACTATTTAACTCCCGAGCTATAAAGAAATGCCTAATATCTTTAAAAGTGTTTCCCGTACTCTCTAGTAAATCGGCTCAAAACATATAGCCAGCTTTATCCTTATTCGATGTGCATTAGTACGGAGCTCGAACAAAAAAAAAAAAAAACTGTCTTCATATGCACAAATTAACCGATTCAAGCGGTTACCCGTTTGGGACATTCCACTGTTTACAGGGTATCGAACAAATCTGTGTTTGCGCTAATTAAAACCTAATGAACTTTACAGCTCACATAAACATAAACATTACGATCCACTTATCAGTGGAAAACAAAGGTACGCCCTTATCAATCATATTTCCGGATGCCACGTTTTTTGTTTTTTTTTTGTTTTTACACAATTCAATTAGGACACTAATGTTGCGGAACTAGTTTCCGTTAATAAGCTGAAGCCGTGAACCAGTTGGAACCATTTCGAACGATAAAATATATTTGTAACCAGTTGGAACCATTTCGAACGTTAAAACTCACCGAACTCGCGCTCGCAATCAATCACATAGCCCGGATTATCCATTGGGCTTTGACTTCAAAAAAAAAAAAAAAAAAAATCCAAATCTTTTAGAATGAAGAAGACGGAAAAAAAATGGAGGCACACGCACACTGCACTTGGCCAGAGGCTCGACTGGTATCTGGCTAGTTCGGAGGTTTCGCGACTTTTTATAGGTATAGCTTAGGTTCTGACTGCTGTCGCTGTCGCTGTCAAAATTCGACTGGCAGGCCACAAAACTCCGAACGGCACTTTAAGCCTAATTTATCTTCAGGTAATGCTGTGCGTCTGGCATTATTAAATGGCCCGATTACAAGGTGGTTCTGTAAAACAATGGATGGATAGCGATGAGTACATAAACTAGAAAAAAACACTCAAACCTAAAAAAACATACAAGTGATACTGTCGTTGGGTATGCCCGGCTGTCGGATACCCTGCTGGAAATACACCTATCCAGAAATCCAAATTTGAATACTCCAAATATGAATAGATATTGCTTATTTACAAAATCTTTCCAGCTGCCCAACAATATATACTGGGCCGTAGAAACTACAGATTTTGCTAGGGTAAACAACTTCTGATTGATTAATTGACTGTTTTCCGAGGATTTGGAACAACCTTTAAATGATCTGCGATGCGCACAGGGTGCCTGAAAAGCCAAGCGACAAGCACAATAACAGAAGACTGTGTGATATGAGGCAACAATAAGAGCGTGTTATAAAACTTAAATACCCATACAGATACCGCTAAGTATAGCTGCCCACCCACAATTTGTGCAAGTCAGCGCCGTTGGGTTTAAGCACTCTCACTCTCACTCGCTCTCACTCTCCGTCTTTCAGGGTTATGGTGGTGCACGGGTATTTTGGTGGTGCAGTGCGGTATAGAGTTAAAAGTTGTCAACAGCCTCGGGGCAGATGCTTAAATAAATATGTAATTGCTTTCTTGTCAACTACGTAGTTAGTACACAGTCTGCTTTGTATGCCGAACTCATCTTAAATATGCAAAAAATAGAAAAAACAAAAAAATATATATATATTATAGATATTTATATATAGTTTAAGCTGTGCTGGAGGTAAGTTCAAGGTCGCCCTAACGCACAATCTGCTTTTACTCTCAATATTACGTCGGCATACCCCAGGTATGTTTGGAAATATAAAAGATATGTCTGGATCAGAATTTTATTAACAATTATGGATAAGTACGACGTTACAAATATTCGTTTTCATTAGTTTCAAACCGCGTAGGAAACATACTTTATGTCAAATATTATTTTACACTCTAAAGAGCTTGGATGCCGGGGAAAATGCATATTATGTTATTATGTTCTTCTTATTCGAAAATAATATAATACCAGGGCATGTTCACAGATTAAAGACAAGGTATTCGAAATGAATTTCGCTTTAAATAATAACATTTGTAATTCTCAGCTATATTTAATCTCAAGAGCTTCAATACGGAATTCCTTAAAAGCCTAAATTAGGACATTTCTGATCCTTAACATTATATATAATATATATGTATTTCGTTTGTTGCAACAGTTTCGAAGGTTCTCTTTTTTTCATATTCTAAAATATGTGATTATTATAACATATGATTATTACGATAGCACAGTTACTAATAGATTGCATATATATATACATATATATATATATATATATATATACAGCTTTGGTTTCTTTTTGTTTCGATTTCCAGGCATGGAGCAAGCCGCATTAACTGGTACAAAAACTAGACTATGAGCGTATTCAGAAATTGACAGAATTCTTTCTCAGAATTGAATTGACAAACAAGAAAGTTGAGAATATTGCTTTAAAATGAAATGGCTCATGTATGTACCTATATAATATAGTAAAAACTTTTGATTTTATGGGTAAATAGTTTTCTCTCTATACACATCTATCTCAATCTCTGTCAAACCTTCTCTCTCTCACTCTCTCTCTCTCCCTCTCTCTCGTTCTTTACACGCTCACTCCCTCTCTCTTTCGCTCTCTATTTTGTACCTTGCTCTTCTTATCTATGGGCACTTTGACGCAATACCTATTTATATATATGTCAGGATTTATATAGCTTTCGGTTTATGAAGCTGTCTTTATAATGTTATAACAAAACCCAAGTAGTTATTAAAAGTTCATACATGATATTTACACTACAACCAGAGTAGGTAAAATAGTTAAGCTTAAGCCTTAGGAATACATATACATATATACACCTATATAAACACATACACATATATATTTGCACTATTATCTAATGCCAGGGTAATAGCCACATAAGTTGGTAACAGCCTTACATAGTTCGGCATTATCTTGAATGGATAGTACTTAAAGAAAATAATTGTATTTGCTTGGAAGCTGTAAAACTATTAAGCTTCGTTCTCTCATGTTACTGAATTTATCCTCTTGGCAGCAAAATGCGCAAAAGTGGCAACGCCGGGCCGTTATACATTGACATTACGTGTGAACATTTATCAGCTGGAAAAACTGTCGGTTAAGATGCTTAAAACTAGAAAGTTTAACTTTGAATCTAACATAGGAAAATGGTCTTAACAAGTATTTGTATACAAAAAATAACTTTTAAAAGTTGAAACTCGGAATCCGTCTATACAAATCAACGTTTATTAGAAAAATGTCCTTTCCATAGTCTAGTTAATTGCAATGTTTATTGGCATTGCGACCAGTAAACATGCTCTTCAAAGGCAACTACAAATATATTATCAAGTAAATGGCCTTTTCGCTAAACCCTTTGCTTAAGTTGTAAGTCAAACCAAAAAAAAAAAACAAAAACTAGAACACATATTAATTAATCAAAAAAAAAATATAAAAAAAATTATAATAAAATCAGAATATATTGCAGAAATACAAAGCCATAGAGCGGTACTTAAAAAATATATAATGCTTAAGCTGGGACTTGTACAGCAGAAAAACTGATGCGCTAACCTTGCGGATCTGCGTTTCAGATGTTTTCGTTAACACAATGGATTTTCATAGTTGTATGGAAGAAAAAGCTAGGTTTATGCACACAATTCGAGCACGTTGGAGCATGTCAAAGAGCCAACGCTCCAAACGACTAGGATAATATAGGGGCTGAGCGGGCTCTAGAAACTAATGTCTTCGCGTTCTCTATATATATAAATATGTATATAGATAATATATATATTTATTTATATATATATAAGTATATATATATATATATGCGCACATCTGTCGATACAGATCTAACATAAATCCAAACACATATTCCGAGACACACACAATAAACACGCACACAACTCAATTTATCTATATATATATATATATATATTGAAGTATGTGTGTGCATTGTGTGTGTGTTTAGGAAGATGGGCATGTGCTTAGGTTTGATCAATTCAAAATTGAAATGGAGGCGTGTCGCGACAGGTGTACGGACCCATGGGGGTAATTACAACGTGCAGGGAGAGCGTATTGCGCTGATTGCCCGTCAGATGGGGGCTCAAATAGGGTGATGTCTGCTCCAGCTCCTCGTACGGTAGCAGATTATCCAAATTGATGACACGTGCTATCTCCGAAAAGTATTCGGTACGCTCCACAACGGTGCGTATATGCGATATCTTGTTCTGCACGCCAACGATGAGCACGGCAATCTGTCGGTTAATACATTGCATTAGCAGGCCGGCTACATTCCATATTTACAGGGTATACGCACCTTAAATCGTTCCTCGCCAATGTTCTGGTGCTTGCATGTGACGCGGAGTCGCACCGTGTTCAATGAACAGCCGGGCACATCCTCGCCACAGACCATTTTGGCCCTATTGTACTTAACGCCGCGCGGAAAGAACTCAATCTCCCAAGTCATGCAGGGATCTAAACATTAATATCACACGATTTAGAAAGAAGAGAACATATATCAAAAATACAAAGGTATAGCAGGAAATGGCTACATTGTGATGTACGGGACAACTTTTATGCGGAGAATAAAGGCATCCACTCTCCCGTATTTTTTGGCCATCATTTCAGATACTTAGACATGAATGAATGGTACTCACCGTCTTCAGTCTCGGCGATGTGGCGTTGCGAAAAGAAGCAGGTGACATAGTTCTTGTAGTCCTCGATGTTGTCAAAATTGTGCACATCGATGCCGACGCTCCAAGTGTCGTTCCAGTAGAGCCGCGGTGTGAACTGCAGTTCGCCGCACTCTGTGCTCCGGACTTCGCGTACGCGATCCTCCTGGCCCGACTGATAGCTCATGCCGATGGCAATGCGCTCCACAAGAAACTCCTTATGGTACTCGATCAATGGGACGACTAGTAGATGCGCCAGCTCACGCGGCGTCATCATGCCAAAGCGTATGTGCATGACTGTCTGCTCGATCAGCTCAACGAAGCTGGACGCCTTTTTGTCGACGCTAATGTCGGCGGTGGACTCGATTAGCTCGCGCCGGTGGAGCAGCCATGTCTGCAGTATGGTAAACAATTTGTACTCGCTGGTGACAACAATGTCGTTCTGCTGCAACAGCAGCTGCAATATAGCCGGATCCATGTCCACAAAGTCCTTGGACTCGGCCACCATCTCCAGATTCCATTTGAGGAAACGCTTCAGCGTCTCGGTGAGATCATTATGCGTGGGCGAAAACGATAGTGTGTATTGCAGCCAGGAGACCAAATAGCCACTGGTCGCCGACTTGGCCACATGCTTCGTCATATAGCCCACGCACAGCTCGATGAGATCCCGCACATTGTACTTGTCGGATAGCGCCAGCATGGGCATTACCGTCTGGAGCGTCACCTCGATATGGCCCACATACAAGTACTTGATAAACTGTGGAAATACCAACGAGCAGCAGGCCTCCTCGTGCAGCTCAATCACATGCTTGCTGCACTCGTTCCACTCCGGATTCATGAGCATCACTTGAAAGACATCGCTGCTGGCGCAGAGTATGACACGGTGTGCCGGATACTCCTTGCCATCCACCAGCAGCACAATGTCCGACATCAGCTGCTCTGCATACAGATGGGCAATCTTGTTCAGCACGCTGTTCGCATCAATCATCTACACATACACGCACACACACACACGCACACACACACACACACAGATGAGTATCAGAGTTTAATGGGCCTTTTGGTAAGGTGCGCTGTTCAAGTGGATTCTGTGTAAATGCATACTCACGGTGCTAGCGCCATCCTGTGTTTCGTCTGTTTCCAAACACTTGCGCCGCTTGGCATCCTGATCTTCGTTCAGATTTGTGCTACCCTCGGTGCCATTTGTGGCTGCTGAAGCGCTCGCATTGCCTGCAGCGCCAGGCTCACCTGATGCACCGCCGCCAGCGGCCGCAGGACTAGCGCCAGCGCCAGCACCAGCTGCAGCTGCACCAACACCACCACCAGCGGCACCACCACCACTACCACCAGCGGCACCACCGCCACCACCAGCGGCACCGCCACCACCAGCTCCTCCGTTGATGTTTGCGTTCATAAAAAACGTTGTATCGGTGTGCGTTGCTGTAGCTTTGTGTAACACCTGGCAGACGCTCCTAATTCAAATCAATTGATTTGATGATGCCTACAGCATTACCCGTGCAAAAATCGTTGAGGACATGCCCAATAGGTTAACATCAATTTCTTCCGAACGAAAAACAACAAATTGCGTTTTTGTTACTGTGTGACCGTTTGCCGTGTTGCCTATAAAACCCAAAACGCAAGGCACAATTCGCATTACTAAAAAAAAAAAAAAAAAAAAAAACAAAAAACAGTATTTTATACAAAAACCGCAAATTTTCAAATATTTTTTGATTGATATTTGCAAAATAACAATATTATAAATATACACTGGCGCAAGCTTTTTTTTTTTTTTGGCTATTTGTAGAAAATAGTTACGTGCCATTAATTAGCTGATTTGACAGTTTATAATTATATCGTATTTTTGGTATTTGCAGTAGGAGTTCCCATCTTCCTACCTTATCTAATCCATTTCAAAAAGCATTAAAACAAATACAACTTCCAAATTTGTGTTTATTGGTTTCTATAAGACATTAATTCAAAATATTTTTTCAAAAACAAAAACGAAAACCAATTTAAAAGTCTTAAGTTGAGATCAAATATGCCAGATATCAGTACTAATATGTTTATATACTTTCTGTTTTTCTAAAAAGTTTTGATATATACTTCATTCAAGATTCAGATTTAATATCAAAATTGAAGAAAAATAATATTTTTTTTTTGATAATTGGCACATGTGAAAACAAAACTGAACTGAATGAAAAGAAAAAGAAGCTAATGGACAACACAAGGAACAATCAAAAAACTGTTTCACATTTTCAGTGTACATTTGATTGTTTTGTTTCGACTTATTATTTAAATTTTTGTTTTGTTTTGTTTTTTTTTTGTTTTTTGTTTTGTCCAAATGGATGACTACTCGGTCCAAAATGGCACGACTATCAACCTATCAATGCCCTCATAGAGGCTGCAATAGCTGGTTCGAACATGCAGAAATTAGTTTACTTTGGCGATGACATTCGTATTGGTGTGTGTTTCGGTTCATCATTTGATGTATGCGCACAGCTCAGAGCTCATCGTGACCGATGAATTTCCTGACGTACGCCTGCAGCTCTGGCAGTGAGCGACTGCCTTCGTACTCCTTCTGGCGCTGGCCATTCTTGTAGAGGAAGAGCGTCGGATAGCCCTCGACCTGTTGGTCTATGCAGATCTGTTTGTTCTCCGGCGATGTGCAGTCGACCTTGGCAAACACAATGCCCAAGTCGGCGGTCTGCGTCTCTGTTGCCAGCTGTTCCCAGGTGGGCTGCAGCTTCTGGCAATGTCCACACCAGGGTGCATAGAATTTCACAAAGGCAATGCCATCGCCGGTGGCCTTCTCGAAATCCTCGCTGCCGTTCAGCTGCAGCACAATTTGCTTTTTAGCCTCCTCCGATGCGTCTTTTGCCACATCGTCCAGATCGTGAGTGGCGCTTGGGGCACCGATCATCTTTACCACATAGGTTTTCAATGTGGATAGGTCGCGTGCACCCGCATATTTCTCAATCTTTTTGCCATCCTCTATCCAGAGCAGTGTGGGATAGCCCTTGACCTCAAAGTCCTGGCATATGCTGCGATATTGTGTGCAATCGATTTTCGAAATCGTTGCCTCCGGCTCCTTGATCAGCTCCTTGGCCAGCTCCTCCCAAGTGGGTGCCAGACGCTATGTTAGATTTAAGCAATCAATTTGTGTTCAAACAGATGGTAAATTTAAGAATTTAATTACCTGACAATGGCTGCACCAGGGTGCAAAGAATTTGACAAAGTGATTGCCGCTGGACACATGCTTGGCGAACGTCTCCTCCGTCAGATCAACGACCTTGCCCACGTTGGGATTCATTCCGCTGCCATCCAGATGCTGCTGCTCACTCAAATCCTCCACGGCGGGCGTGTTCAGCTCCTGATTGATGAAATCGGTGATGGCCGGCAAGTCGCGTGTACCCTTAAACTTGATCGACTCCTTTTCGCCCTGCTTGAAGAGTCGCAGCGTGGGATAGCCAGTCACCTGGTGATCGGCGCAGAGCGTCTGATGCTTGGTGCAGTCCACCTTGGCAATGGTCACCTTCGGCTCATCTATGTTCATTATTTCAGCCAGCTGCTCCCACAACGGATGCAGGCGCTTGCAATGGCCGCACCTGCCGATGACACCAGAACAACGGATTGGAGCATATGCATTAGGAGGGATTTGCATTAAATGGCTTAACCAGTTCAAGAGCGGTCCAAGCCTGGTTAAAGATCTTTTCTAGACAAATTGCTGTTGTTTCAGTTCTTATTTTTATTGTCTGATAAAATGCATTTGTATTTTACTTAATTTAAACTTTTTGAAAACGATTAAAGGAGAGTACAAAAATGAGCGAGAACCAGATATATAATATGATATATGTACATATATATATAATGATTGATTCTCTTGCATTGAAATCCAGCATTAAATTAGTTTCATCAACGCTAAAGTTAGCTGTGGCAGAGCTGTTGATAAGAATTGTGGACTGCGTATATGCGAGCTCTTCAAAAAAATGATTCTGAGTATCAAGACTCAATGGGCATTGTCTGAGGATTAGGGGCATGGGCAGGGCAGGGCGGGGCAGGGCAGGGGAGGTCGGGCTGTTCGAGTTATTGAATAGAAAAGAGTGCATGATATATGGCTGCTATATATGTAAAAGCTGATAACCGGCCAGCGCCTAACTAACTATGAGTGTATAATTACAAGTCGTACGTGCGTGTGTGCGCTTAGTATATGTCAATCAATGGGGCACTTCTTCGACTTTTCTCAACAACAACAAATAACAAAGCCCCTTTGACCGCCCTTATCAAGATACGTGTTTAAAATATAAAAAAAAAAACAACAATAATTCTTATATTTCAGCAGCCAAAATAGTTGCCGCTGCCGAAATATTGTAGAATATGTGCTTTAGAGCTGGGCGCGTGTCGTACTTTCTTTCGTGACACGACTTAGCAAAACGCCTACTGCTTAAATTTTTTTTTTTTTTTAGTTAAAATATGACATATATACATAGATATATAAATATAACATATAATATATATATAAACATATTAAAGTATTTATATACATTTATGGTATTTGGATTTTGCTCGTTCTGGATTTTATGTGCTTTAGTATTTTTTGTGTCCTGCTGATGGTCACAATTTTGAACAGTGCGCGTTTTTGAATTGTAGTCAGTGTGGCCAAGTCAGCCATTTTCTAGCTAATCTAGGTCGGCAACAGTTTTAAGAGGTCGGCAACAGTTGGAATTTTCAACTGATTTAGCATTTTTTGGCAATATTTATTACCAACTCGTGCTTGGAAAGCAAATTCAGCTCTTTTTTACATTGGTTTCGGCCGCTTTGAAACGGCAATTGGCCACTCTGATAAAAAATGCGACACGCACCCATCTCTACTTCAGCTTCTTATGGCTGTGTCAACAACAAGGAAATGAGTGTTTCTATTTTTTAATATGTTTGCACACTAAAGTCGGAACACATAGAATGTATGCACACATGCATGAACATATGTTGGTACATATGTATGAACAGATGTTTTTAAAGATTGCGTGGCTATGTCTGCATGCGTGTGCGTCTGCGTGTGTGTGTTTAGCCAACTAAAACTCCAACTCATTGTTTAAACGTTTGCTTAACCGCATTTAAATCAAACAGCCAAATTTCCCAATATTGTACTCAATAATGCCTTTCGGCAATTTCGCTTACCATGGCGCAAAAAACTTCACAAAGACATTGCCGGCTTCGATGGCCTCGTCAAATGTTTCCGGATTGAGCTCGACTGCAAATTGCTTCTCATCGGCTGGCTTTGGCTGTTCGTCGGTCGCAGCGGCTGCCAGAAATGGTTTTATGCTGAGCGCACAGATGGCCAGTGGTATAATTGATTTGAATAACATTTTGGAGTGTATAATAAAGTTTGTCTATCGCCTTTGCACCTCTTATATACACTACATGAAATGCTGGTTGTGTTGGGCAGTGTGACCAGCTTCTTGTGACACAAAAATACCACGGCGACTCGCCACCTACGCAAATTGACGAGTTGTGTTTGGTGGTATCGATGACTATCACAAAATACTTGATATCGATCATTTAAATTTCAGGTGTGACCAGTTTCGTTGCGACACAAAAATACCAAGGTGACTTACCACCTACACAAGTTGACGTGTTGTATTTGGTGGTATCGATAATTTTCAAAAAATACTCGTTAACTAAATTTCAAGTTCGTTAAATCATTTTAAAGCAGTTAAATAATTTCGTACATGGAGATTTACTTTATTTCTGATACACATATTAAATACAAGATTAGCTTTTGCCGATTAAATTTCGTAAAAATATGAGGATTCGCGTTCATTTCAATTTATGTAACAATGTACATCTTACACTTTTAGAAAGTTTATGCCTTAAAAAGCCTGTTTAAAACAGGGCAATAATAAAATGTAATATACGAGCTTAGTACACTTTAGTAAAGGCTTATTCGAGCATTGAAAAATATCAGTTTATATATATATATTCTCACAAAAAATAAAAATAGCAATACCTTTTTCAAAATAAAAAAAAAAAACTTTGCTTAAAACCAGAAAATATATATTCGTCTAGATTTTCATATTGATTTCTTACAGACTATTGATTATAATTTTCAACATGATTGCAAGTTCTATTTTGATTTTTCGAATTTTGTATAGGTTTCGACTATTATAAATCATCTGTGCTTGTTGTCTGCACCCAGACTCTATTAGTTTTGAATGGGACGAAGGACGAATCAAGTGGAAGTTTTAGATGTTCCATAAGAATCAGATTTAAGCATAGATAAAAACAGTCTTGAGAGTATTTGTACCATTATAATAGCACTTGTTCACTTTGCCGCACAAAGCAACAAACACAAATAATGTAGAATTAACATAGTTTTGTTGATTTTTAAATATCGATTGCATTTTCATTTTGATTCTCATTCATTCCCAAACACTTAGGGTGTGACTTAACAGCTAAACACTCAGTAACTGGAGGCGCCAATCATTTTGCGTATTTGTTCAAAGGATAGCCAAAAGGTGAGCGACCAAGGAGCCATGCGTATCCAGCAGGGCAGAAAGCCCTTGTAGAGCGCGACGAAACCCTCCTTGGCCACAGTCTGGCGCAAGCAATCCAAAGAGCCGCGATAGAGTAAACCACTGGAAATGGTATTGAAATCGGTTTAGAATTGGCCTGTGAGAGGACAAGAGAGAGAGAGAGAACAAGTTGTGTGCTTACCGGCCCAGCTCGTCGGTGGGCTGATTCATGATGCGCGTCTTGACCACATCTGCCGGTGTGCCCATGATGGCCGCCACGAATCCGGCGCATATGGATGCCAGGACATGCACCGTGTGGCAATCGGGCATTTGCAGGCGACGCATAATCAGATGCTTGATGGTGTCATATGTGGTCAGATCACCCAAATTGACCAGTGCCGCACGCTGCACATTCGGTATGCTGCCCTTCCAGAGGCCCTTGACGCCGCCGCGTTGCACAATCATGCGGAATGCATGCGCCGCACTGTGCACACGCGGCGCCTCGCCCATCAGACGCCGCCGTCCCTCCATTTGTATTTGAACCTTGACCAGATCCGCGGGCGAGGCCAGCCATTGAGCAACGGCACCGGCGGTGACACCGCACAGCGCCGACTTCCACACGGGCAGCGCCTGGCTGCCGTTCTTGGTGAACTCCTTGCGCATCAGATCATAGCTACAGATGCGCACGCCGCTGTCAAGGAGGATACGAGATTAGTTCGGCTGGCTGGCTGGCAAATGGGCAATTTTGGATTGGCAATCGCAGTCCAGTATTGCTACACTAGGCGTCTACTTAAAGAGGCACAGATTATGTGCCTGCATATGTGTTTTGTACTTGTTTGCTTGTTGATTGGATTGCCCACCTATAGACGACGTGTCTGTAGAGCGCCGGCGTCACGCCCTGCCACAATTTGACGGCGCCCTCCTCGCGTACAATGCCAAAGGCGGTGGCGACCATGCCGCGATATTGCATCTGGTAATGGGGGGTTTTTCAGTTACATAATATGCAGCTCATTAAAGAACGTATTTATACCTATCTATACACATGTACATACATAATATGTGGACTATGTATATAGAGCATGGAAATAAAATGGTTTTTTTTTTTGTATAGTTCACATTTAACACACGCACAGAGAAATGGAATTATGGATACTTGTCGGGTGGTAAGGGGATGGAGAGGGGTGGAGTGGGGGGGGGGGTGTAAGACACATTAAGCTAGTGAGATAGGTGGGTGGCGTTTGGCTACTAAATACAACAACAGCATGAAACACAGTCACCTGATCTCAATCTCCATGTCTACATTTATCTGCATTCGCTCAGATGGACACACCCCAAGAATAAAAATAAATAACAGCACCAGCTAGAGCTTATCAGCAGCACGCTGATAATGCATATGACTGACCAAAAGAGTGCCGTGTTGTTTGTTATTGCCAAAAAAAAAAAAAGCTAAAGTTAACTTCGGCATACCGAAGCGCCCAAATACCCTTTCAGCGTATTGCCAAAGGAAATATTTGTAATCTTGATAAGAGTATCGACATATGTACGTCATAAGATTAAACCCAAAGCTGCAGAAAGTTAAACAAAGTTGGAATCGTTTGTCAACACTGTAAAGCAGACGTTCGGATCTGGTCAAGTGCTGTGTGCCCAGTTATAAGCTGGGTTTTGGTATCGGTCGCTTATCGGTAGCCGCCTGCGAGGGTATCGTTATTAGCAAAGCCGGGATCAAAGCTAGCATGCATGAGACCAACACAACAACAAACGGTTAACACCAAAATACCAAAAAAATGCCAAAAAGACAAATATCAAAATAACAGCCCAGACTACTCACATTTGCCTTGGCGCTGCTGCTGGTTGCAACGGTGGCCACACTGGCCGCCTCGCCCTGGATTTGCAAACGGGTCTTTGTGAGATCCAGCGGATATGTGACCAGCTCGGCTATGGAGGCGGCCACAACCGAAACGATATAGGTGCAGGCAAATGAATCCGCATAATCGTATTTAACTGGTCGCAGCTGATGGCGTCCGCTATTGACAGCGCCGCTGCTGCTGCCGCTGCCGCTGCTGTTGGCCGCTGTTGAAACTGTTGCATTGGTCGCTGCGGTTGCTGCGTTGGCGCTGGCATCGCTGCTGGGCACACTTGCTGTGGTTATGGCAGCGGCCGCGGCTGCGATTACCTGGGGCGCAGGCATGGTTAACCTGCAATTGGATTTAGTTATTAACAAATTCAATTTTATTATTATTCAACAGCATGATACGACACCAAGCACATACACACAAACAATGGCGCGTTTTTTTTTTTGGTGGCAAGCCAATCAATGTGTGGGCTGCGCTGCTGCGACCGTGGCTGCTGCCTCTGCTGCTGCCGGCGTTGTTAAAGTCAACAATTTAAAGCGCAAAGATCGCGTGACTTGCGAAGCACTGCAGAAGCTGCTCTGCTACACGTTTCAACTTTCAAGGATGCTGTGCGCACATTTGGCTCTCATATATTTTTACATAACACCGACAACAACAGCATCAGCATCAGCAGCAGCAACGGTTGCCAACGACGTCAAAGTGTGAAGAAAAAAAAAAAAACAAAAATCTGAACCAAAATTAGTTTTAGTTATGTTGTGCGCTCGCCTTTTATTCCGTGGCCGTAGACGCCGTGTATCGGCGGCTTTTATTCAATTAAAAGCACGCCCCGATCGTCTGTACATTGCAGAATTGATTTGTATGTTTGTAACTGATATAGCGTATATATATGTATGTATTTTTTTTACTTTTATGAGCGCTTATCAATTGTGCATCAATAAAACAAAAAGTATGTGTGTCACAATAACAAAAACAAACCCAAAGCTAAGCACAGTGTTGCATATCGCTGTACAAACTCTGGCAGCGCACTAGTGCTGCAAACTGACGATGATTGTTAAAAGCTGTTAAAAGCTATAAAAATAGCTAAAATAACTAAAATACGCAAAAATAGCAAAAATTGCAATTTTAGATTCAGTTATGTACATTTACATACCAGAATCAAATTTGATCCCTTACTGTGTATTCGTTTGCTTGATATGACTCAATCGTGTGAGCGAGTATATAATTTAAGATAGCTTTGACGTAGACTTCTATGTTAAATGAACAAAATCTAACTCAATGAATCATTTGAAATCAATGAAAATCATTTAAGCGATTGATGCAAGTTTTTTCAAAGAGTAAGTAATACCGGAGCTCATGTATTTTGCCGAAAATTTGACCATAACTTCTGTTATGAGTATTCTTAGAATTCCTTAAACTAGGCTAGTACAAAATTTGAATTTGTTGGAGGTGCGGCACCATATGATGCATGCAACGCAGTATTAAATCAAACAGGACTGCCAACATTTTTTTGTAGAGTCTGCCGAGTTGCTGTGACGCTGTGATTCAAATACATTTCATTTCAAAATAAAATTCGCAGATAGCTTTAAAATCTGATTTGAAAAAGCTAATTTGCAACACTGGCACGCACGCTTTCGATACTATCGTTGTATCGATAACGATAGATGCACAGCGAACAGCTGCTTTTATGACTTAATTGGCCTTGCTTTTTCAAAAAACGGGCTCTGCTGCTGCTTGTGCTTTATTTACTATGCTCTAAGCCTCGTTACGCTGATTACTTCATCGCTTCATCGCAAAACAGCTAACGGCAATCAAAATACAATTGCAACAATAAAAGCAACGCAGCGATAGCAACTTGCGACACCAAATTTTTAGCAGCACCAACAACAACAACAACAACAAGCACTCGTTAATGTAAGTAACAATATGGCCAAAATCGCATGAATCAAAAGCTAATAGTGATGTCTGTGTGTGCGTGTGTGTGTGTGTGTGTGTGTGTGATAGCATGAGCAAGACAGAAGCTGCCGAAACGGCCGCACCCAAAGCCGAATCGAATGTGCGCCAACAACTGGAAACGTATCGGGTCTATGTGGTCACCTGGAATGTGGGCAGTCGGTTTCCGGACAACATCCAACTGCGCCAGCTGCTGGGCCTGCCCGACGATGACAGTGGGGATGCGGCTGGCGAACTGCCCGATATCTATGCAATTGGACTGCAGGAGGTGAACGCACAGCCGCAGCATCAAGTGCTCGGCCTGTTCAAGGAGGATCCATGGACGCACAAGGCCAAGCGCCACTTGCGCAAGTACAACTATGTGGTCGTCAAAACGGAGCAAATGCAAGGCCTGTTGCTGACGATGTTTGTGCGTCGGCCGCATGTGGAGCATCTGAAGGACATAGAGGCGGAATTCACGCGCACCGGTTTCGGTGGCATTTGGGGCAACAAGGGGGCGGTCAGTGTGCGTTTCACGCTATACGGCTGCGGGCTGGCGTTTGTTGTTTCCCATTTGGCCGCACACGATCATCAGCTGGACGAACGCATCGAGGATTACAAGCAGATAATCGAGAATCATCATTACCATGTGAAACGCTATCGCGAGATCTACGATCATGACTATGTATTCTGGTTTGGTGATCTCAACTTTCGGCTGGAGGGCAGCGACAGCGCAACGGAGGTGCGCGACGCACTCAGCGATGAGCATAAGCACGAGGCGCTGCTGCAGCGCGATCAGCTGTACCAGGTGCGCGAGCATACGCAGCAGGCGTTTCAGGTGCTGCACGAGCGCCTGCCCGCCTTTCCGCCCACGTTCAAGTTCAAGGAGGGCACCTCCGAATACGACATGAAGCGGCGACCTGCCTGGACGGATCGCATCATGTACGCAGTGCAGCCGCTCAATCGCCAGCCCGGCATGCCGCTGTCCATTGAGCAGTGCTCCTATAAATCGCATCCCGCCTACAATATCAGCGACCACAAGCCGGTTACCAGCGATTTTACGCTCAAGCTTTATCCCAATTATCGTGCGCCGGGCATCAGCTTCACGCCGCTGTCGACTTGGCGCATTGGCGATGAGAATACCGTGGAGTATCGCAAGCAGCCGGAGTTTGAGGAAGGACCCAACGATTGGATTGCCATCTATGGCATTGACTATGCCAGTCTGGCGGACTATGTGGCCTATGAGTATGTGAATCAGGCCGAATCGCCCAACTCATCCGACACAAACCAGGAGCGGGATTACTTTGAGACGCCAGAACCGGCGCCTCATCGCCACAGTCGACATCATCATCATCGCAATCGGCAGCGATTGCGTCGCCAGCAGGAGGCCAACGAGGAGCTGGTGCGTCTCGATTTTGCCGACGATGTCGAGCTGCGCCATGGCGAACAATATTTGCTCATCTATTACCGCAGCACTGGCCAGCGCGGTGTCACCAGCATTTCGGGCATCTCCGGTCCGTTTGTGGCCGAGAAGCGCAGCGGCTCGCCGCATCGCACCGAATACCATGTCGACTAGCTAGCGGAGGCCCTGGACATTTATATACTTTAGTCGAGCTGCAATTATGAGCCTTGTTTTACCTTAATTTGCCTTATTTGTTGTATATTTTACATATGTATATTACGATCTGATCTATGTAGATGCATTTCCTGTTATTGATATGTAATTGTTGGTTTTTTTTTTATCTATATGTGTATATCTATAGATATAAATGTATTTACGTTGATGTGCATGTTTTTACTATACATTTCATTACATTTAATGTGTCTTTTGCATATGATTATTAATTTTTTAATTGTATATACGTATATGATACACAAATACACGACAAACAACACAGACCAATTGAAAGACTGTTCCCATTTAGATATACATATACCCTTTTTTTTTTGTATCACGGCATTTTTGAAGCCTTAAGGTTTTTATGAATATATATATTTACACATATATTTTGTTGTGTTCCATCCGATGGTTTTTATATAGATATATATATGTATATGTATTGTTATCGTGCTAGGCGGTTTTTATATAAGTATACCCAACTTGGGATCTACAGCTTTCTTTATAATTTTAGAATTAAGAATTACGAATTACGAGTTCTTAATTGTCTGGAATATAAATAATGACTTTTTGTCACAGTTTGAAGCTATGTTTGTAAGACTTTGCACAGATTCTGTTCGCATAGCCTGACTCTTATTGCGCATTATAATCTTTTAATAGGCATCTACTTATGTCATACGTTTGGAAAGAGGTGATTTCGTAGGTTTAAGCCTTACAGTAACAGCTATATATTATCTGGTTACTTCATAAAGAACTTGCTGTTCCCACAGTACACTTAACTCTCATTGTGCTACTAGCTATACCCTATTTTTAAAAGGTATCTCTACTCTGTGTAACGTTTGGAAGCAAGCTTTTTTTTTTTTGGAAAGTCCCAAAGTATTTATCTATTAACAAATGGGCTAAAAAAACTTGCAATTTGCAAATCTATGTTAATATGAAAAAGTTAATCTTACCTTGAAGCTATGGCTTTGGGACTTGGTTCTGTAAAAGAAGAAGACGTATGCTCAATACATAAACTACTAAATTGTATAATGGGGGATTTACTCACCTCGACTTATCGTCAAATATGATTATTGAGCTTGGGCTTTTCAATGTTTATAAGATTGCAATCCCATATAAAATGATGTCGATGTATAGTATATTCCCTGCCAGGATTCAACTATTTGCTATGATAAAGGAACTTGGCACAGTTGCCGCCCCTAAACCAAAGAACTATTAGATCGTAAAGAAGTAAAAACTGTTATCGTGTAAGTTAACCCGATCAATTGGCCGGGTAAGGGTATTCGGAGTTATTGTCGAAACGAATTCAGTTTTGCATGTGTGCATTGATTTTTATTTATATAAATGATGTCCGTTGTTGAAGCATTTGAAGCGCTTTTTAACCGGTTTTTGCACTCGCCGCACTTCGGCATGCCATAAAGGTTAATTGCGTCACAATAATTGCCACACCTGCAGCTCATTTCCATACAAAAGCTAAGCGTAAGATGACAAATTCCAGCTCGAGGCACACAAAATAACAACAAATTGGGCTAAATTGTTGAAATACAGAAAAAACGTTTTGCTTGATTGTCATTTTTTGAATATGGGTTTTTATTTGTTGGATGGTTTTGTAATGTTAAGCATATAAATAAAGTATAAATACATGATATAGTTGCCTGTGCCATTTTTACGCACAAATATGATATACTAGATAATACACATACATACGGCTATATAATTTAAAAATATATATGCTAGCTGCACAAAAATTGTTTGCTGAGCTTTCAGTTTTCAGTTTTCGATTTCGTTTAATTGCCCCTTTTCCGACAATTTTTCCGCCTGTTTATCTATAAAAATGTTGTGCGCAATAAATTTGGAAAAAACAAAACAAAACAAAAAAACAGCGCACACGCCTTGAAAAATGATTGGGTACGCTCCATAAATAATCATAAAAGATATTCGAAAAGAAAAGAAGAAAATAATAAGAATACGCATATGTATATGTACATACATCGCAATTAACTTGCCATTATATCTTGTTAATTTTTCGCAACTTTTCGCTTACAGACTAAACAAATTTTCCAAAGGAACTGCAGACTTTTTAAATTTCAATTGTTCGAGCTGTTTCTTGAGTACTTGGATGAAAAGAGTCAAAAATACAAACAAACTATGCACTTAAATATTAGATACTATTATTGTAAGCTTGGGCAATATTCGTTGATCAGTTACACCCATATGATATATACATATGTATATTCGAGTAAAGTGTATACTAGATGTGGTAAAAGTCTATAGCTATGAAATGTCATACATCAATTTCAATTGTTCAATTACAATATTTAAATACATATATAATATAGTTATATACAATTATACGTTGACTGCTTTTGTATGTAGTATCAAAAAATAGTATGCCTGCTACTTATAATTAAATACTCTATAAAAAATATAAACATTTATATAAAATGTATTCGCTGCCTTTGCCTCAGTCAGTTGAAATTTCATATTCGTTGTGGTTGCTTTAAAATGTATACAAAAAATTCAATAAAATAATAATAAATTACATTCACTTAAATATAGTTTAATATATAGTTTGCTTTCATTATATGCAAATTTAGGACATACATATGCTACATAACAAACGGGGATTAAATAGAGGGAAAAATTACTTTTGGCCTGAACACTTTGGAAGTACTATACTTACATAATAGCTATCATAATACAATCTGCTTAAAACATCTATAATTGACGTTTAATTAAACATTCATTTTCTCAGACAATTTTGCCATAATTTTTTTTGTTCTTGGTTTTCAAAACGCTTTTTTTTTTTTTTCTTTTGGTGTACGGCATGCGTTAAACGCACTATAATTATAAAAAAAAAAAAAAAAAGTAAATAAATTAATATATTTAAAAAACAAAACGGATAATTGTACTTTTTTTAGTTTCTGCGTTTTTGTAAATTTAAAAGAAAATACATTGTGTAAATGTGTGTGTGTGTGTGGGGAAGTGCATTTGCAAGTCGCTGTGCCACGGTGGCCAGTCTGGCAACGCTGCATCTATGTGTGTGTGTGTGCTTTCGTTGAGTTTAGCAGCTTGCCAATTGGCGAGCAGGTCTGGCAACGCCGCTTTGCTAACTAGCTAACTGTACATTGCGTTTGCATCCATGTGTGTGTGTGTGTGTGTGTGTGTGTGTGTTGCGTCCGGTTAATTAAACGCGCTTTCTTCTTTTGGCATCTTCTCTGTCTGTTTTGTGTCTATGCTTTCGGTTATTGCTTCTATTTATATTTGTTGTTGTTTTGAGCCATTTAACCTTGATCAGTTTTCATTACGTTGAACTTTTGATAAAATGTGTGTTCCAGTGTGTGTGTGTGTGTGTGTGTGTGTGTGTGTGTGTGTGTGTGTGTGTCGCGTGTGTGTGTGTGCATATCAAAGCGAACTATTAACCGTTTTCAATGTTTGTTTAATTAAACGCGCGCTTTTTGTGCGACTCTAAAAAGAAGCACACACATACACACACACACACACACACACGAGCAGACTAAGAAATAAAATATCCCAATGTTTACAGTTACAGCATCAGTCTTCAACTAGAATAGAATCCAACGCATTGACACAGGCTCCACAGGTTCCACACATCACACTCACAAACGGAATCCACGCGTTGCAATCGGATTCGATAGACGTTAGGGCCCAAGAGAAGACTAAAAGAAATATCCAAACTTGTATGTTAAAAGAGAGCGTTAACTATTTAAAAACAAATCCGTCACCAAATGTGTTCATATATGTATGTACTTAGATAGCCTTCTTTCATTTTAAAGATAATATCAGAAGTTTTTATGTTATGCAAGAACTTGCACAAGGCGCAAAGTCAGCTGTTAAGATATTACTGTTAGACAGGACAGTGTTGTGTATCGAAATAAAGTGCTACCTTAGAGTATAAACGATCAATGTACTTTTACAGATGTAAAATCGATGGGTCTCAGCAGATGCAGTTGAAGAGAAACAACCCGAATAGGTAGAGCAGGGATTTTGACGTAGAAGTAAAGGTTTTCGCCAAGCGCAACAGAAGGCTACGAAACAAACTAACCCGCCTGTGCCCAGAGGAAACTGTCCAAGCAGACCTAGGAAGGTATGGTGGTCCATAAGGACAGCTACGCTCATTTTAATTCGATAAAAATCAATGACAAAACTGACGTCGGATTAACAAGTCGTATTAAGCGATTCTACAAATACCCAACATATATCATTTATGTACATATATTCATATATATGTTTTCAAAACAAACTGTCCGATTGTGTTAAAAAAATACTGTTAGTTCTACCAATAGTACTAGCCTCAGTAGACATTCTTCTGAAGAAATATCTTCTGCACAAAAAGTCACTGAGAAAATGTTGCATGAGTTGGGCTAACGACCTAGGCAAGGTCTAAGCAAGAATCTATAAAGAACAATTTCCACATGGACTGGCCCAAATAGATGAGAAAATAAAGCTGCATAGGTCAAACTTCGAAAAATCGTATAATCAAATATACGGAGATACTTGTATATGAATACATTGAAATCAGTAGTTTGGTTAAACTCACAAGTTTCGTCTATTTTGGCCTTGTCCCCTATTATAATTTCTGTTATAACTTTGATTATTATTTCTGGAACCGTTGCTTTGATAATTACCTCTGCCACGATAATTACCCCGGTTTCCTCTATTATTTTCCATATTGACGCTGAAGGAAGAACAATACAGAATTTGCCTGTCCTGTTGCTTTGGAAATGGCATCATTCATGTTGTAGAATGTGCCTGCCTGCATGATCAGTTTCACTTTGTCAATTGCGCAATTTTGCGTCATGGCCTTTACGGCTAATGTCAAGCTGTATTGGTTAGCTAGATCCGGGCTTAAACCATCACTGATATAAGCTCCTTCAAGAGACTGGGTCATATTTTCTACCTCTTGGGAACAATACAAAATAAATGCGAAAATGCCCTCCCTTGAGACACTGCAGTGAAACTGAATGACGAACTCGAACATCTCGAGTCGTTATTAAAATCAAAGAGCGAGCCCTGTCCCTCAGAAAAAAACAATTACAAAGCTAACAAAGTATCATCGTCCACCGCCAAGACAGATACCAGCACGCCCACGCCGATGCCCACCAGATTGTGAGGGTCCCCTCAAACTGGACAAACTGGACAATAAGGAAAATAAGCCCCTGGAGAAAATAAACCACTGGAGGAAAACGACAACACACTGAATATAAAAGTTATTATATATCAAACAAAAACTAATAATGATACACCCATTGCCGCAGTCAGCCTCCCAAAAGTGATGAAAATATGTCCACAGGATTGCGAAGGCGCGCTGAACAGGAGGACATCTATACCTCGTCTACAGACAGAAGACACCGGATGCAGCTATATACTTTTAATATATTAATATGATAATAAAAAATTTTTGTAAAAATTAAGCGGAAACTCATCAGCTCGATTAGCAGCATAGCCCGTAAAGCTATGCGACACGCTAGGTAGGATTTTGTCATATTATCCAAAATTTAAAAAACAAAATAAGCCATATATGTGGCATAAAATCCAAAATAAGCTTAACAAAAAAAAAAAAAAAATGGTCTTCTGCCAATATTAAAAAACACCAAAAACTATCTAATTGTACATAAGTACAAGAACATTATTAAAATTTGAAAATAAACAAAAATTTTAATTTGAAAAGTGGAATTTTATAAGTAATAATTCGGTCAGTTACAATACGAAGATATCAGATATATTTCAACTAAAATGGGCTCGAACGAGTCCAATGTTGAAAAATCAGCCGCAAATGATGTCATTAATAATGTAAAAGTAATCGATCATAGAGAAAACTTGGAAGAAACTGCAATTCTATTGCTAATCATAGCCGTTGTGTCTGTCACTTCTTTAGGACTCTAAATGTATGCAATGCATAACAAGAAAATCAAAAAACGTTACTTGAGCAGGGCAAACGATTTATAAAAAATCTAAAATTCAAAAAAAATTTTAATAATAAATCATACTACACTGGAATAACAGAAAACTTACAGCAATGAGGAAGACCAAGAGAGCGTATAGACGAGTTAAATAAACAACTTCGCACTGGTGCGAAGTAACGCAAAAAGGACTGCAGAAATGCGAATGCCCCACTTTGGCTTTAGTGTAAATTCTTACAAACAAGTCGAAGCACCCTCAAAGTGCAACTTGGCAACTACTAACCTCGGCTAGGCTATAAGTTAACAGAAATAAAACGACACCAGCTCCAGATGCTGATATAGCATCTATAGCTAACAGGGGTCAGCAAAATGCAATACATATAACACCAGCCGCAGATGCTGACATAGCTCTGGGTCGGATGTTCTTGCACGACGGCAGCGCACGAGGCGCAAGCTAAGCATTCTAGCGGCCGTTGTGAAAGCACACAATAGCTTAGGTATTTTTGATCAATCTTTTGTAAATTTAGTTTTCAATTCGACTTTCACTGAGGCACATCGGCCCAGCGACTTCGTGTTTAATTTAACTCACTCACTACGGCGAGTAGAACATACAACCCTTCTAGGTTCAAATAAAATGTAAGTGGGCCATCATTTGGCACAAACGTTTTTTTTCAATTTGCGTGATTTATTTCAAATAAAATCGTAAACAAATATAGGTAGAAATATTAAAATTGCAGTAATTGTGCTCCCAACTAACTTTGAGTAACACAATTTTGCGTCCATCAGCAATTTTCAATAAACTCTCCTCTGTCAGCATTCATTTAGTTTACCGTTGTTGATTTGCCCTTGAAATTGTGTTGTTATTATTGTTGACAAGTATAGTCCATGAACAGCTCGTTTCTCAGGTACAGAGACCGCTCTGCGAGGGGATCTGAGTCAGACGACTCCACGACCTTAGATAGGGAAGCCGTAAAATAGGAATGGAGCCTGAACAGCTTAGGGCCTTGGTGCAGGCCGCAGTGGCCTCCGCCTTAGAAGCACAGAGCGCAATATACTCGTTTTATACGTAATATATAAAACGACTTATATACAAAAGACAGCGCTGCCCCTGAGGACTGCTCAGCCTTAGGTTTAGTAATAATGAAAACCAAATGTAAAGAAGCAGATGAATAAAGTCGTGAAGAGCGATAACAACTGTTGCTCTCACTTAAGTTAACAAACCTAACTACATGGCGACCGTGACTTATGTCACTGGAGGACAACAAACCTGGATCAACGAACAACAACGGCAATCAACAGGAACAACGGGAACAGGAGGAACAACAACGGAACAATGTGTGCGAAGCGCAGCGGCATAGTAAAACGGTTAAGAGCAAGAAAAGCTCAACTGTTAAAATTATTAAATACCGGTACTGATTTACCCTGGAGCAAATCAGTAGAAGTACATGCCGAAGTGGAACATATAAAAGAATTATTGTCCACTCACAAACACAAAAAATCAACCTCGCACACATACACCTACTCTGCAATAAAAAAGATTGCAAACCAAAATACTAAATCCTCTCCACCCCAACAAAAAGAAATTACGAAGCCAATAAAGAGCTGTCTCGCCGACTGCGAGGGAGCACTATACGCACCGCGACCGAAAGTATGGAAAGTTCTATCAAAATAATCCGCGAGGACTTATTATTTAAATCCTAATTTATACATATATGCAGCCGCTCCGCTGCTAGCGTAACCGGCAGCGCAGCTACGCGGCCTTAGCCTAAGCACTTATGTACGTACGCTTGTACGATAAGAATATATTGAATAAATGATTCATAAAACCAAACTCAAACAACGAAGACGTGCATTCATTTGAACTCGTGCCCATCGACATTACATGGCGACCGTGACTCGGTCTGAGTCTGCAACAGTTGCTGCGCTGGACAACACCAAGAAGAAGAAATTTTAAAATTCTGCAACAGTTCTGCGCCTGAGTCTGCAACAGTTGCTGCGCTGGACAACACCAAGAAGAAGACATTTTAAAAATA